>NW_004524646.1:11846564-11870093 GCF_000260255.1 Octodon degus
TTGCTTGCTTGCTTAGGTGTTTGGTTGGTTAGGTGGTGGCTGATTGATGGCTGGTATTGGTCGTACTGGGCGAGGAACCCAGGGCTGTGCGCCAGGTGGGCAAGTGCACTACCACTGTGCCACTTGGCCCAGTCTGCTCTGCATGTCTAAGAGATGAAGCGTGGGCTGCGGGATAGGGACAGGCTGCAGGGGATTAAAGTGAGAGCAGACCAGTAAGGAGAATGTCAGCCCGGGAGGAGACAAGGGGCGGACAGTGGGGGCGTAGACGTGAAGACTGGAAATGAAATTCAGAGGTAGACTTGACCAGGCTCACTGTTGTAAGAAGGTCGTATCCAGGACAATGCCTGGGTTTCTGGGGCCTGAGATGAGGTGGCTGCCAAGGCCACCGTGTGACAGAGGGCCAGCCCATCACTGCATGCCTTTGTCGTTGGTGGGTAGATCATCCAAGGTTGGGAGATAAACCTTCCAGTGGCTTCATGGAGCTAGAGACCCACAAGAGGGCATCTTCAGGAGCCACTGGGTGTGTGTATAGAGATCTGAGAGGCAGCCAGGTGACAGTGACCACCGAGGCCAGAAAGGACAGTGTAGTCTTGCAAGAATCGCAAGGTTTTGGCTCTGTGGGAAGCTACATGAGTGCACCATGGCCCCGGAGCTGTGTGGCCCTTCCAGGTCTTCCTGGTGTCTGGATGGCAGATGGGTGGTGAGGCTGACTGCAGTCCACAGCTCCCGATGAGGTGCTGGACCTCCCACCTCCACAGCCAGCCTGTGTTGGAAACTCATGGTGGCCCTCTCTGATGTCCTACGGGGACAGCTGGCCCTTAGGAGACCTGGACAGCGTGCAGGTCAGCCTCACCGCTCTCAGCCTGTGCAGCGCCCAGAGCTGGAGGTCACAATCCCCACACAGTGCGTCTGGTGGGCCAGGCACTCCAGCTCAGTGTGAGAAGCTCAGGGAGCTGACTTGTGCCTTTGCTTCCTGGTTTCTAGGAGAAAAGCAGCCTCACAGACAGACAAGCCGGCTGAGAAAAGGGAAGATGAAAGCCAAACGGTGGGTGCCCCACCCACCCACTCCTGTATGTCCTTCCCTGTCAGGAGGGCCTCAGAGCCCTGGCTGCCTCCAGTATGGCACATGTGACAGACACCCCGGCGGGTGGCTTAGAGCAGAGGCTGAAAGGCCTCTGTGCAAACCTCCCTCCCTGAGACACAGCCCCCAGGCTAGGAGGACCCTTGCCCCTCTGCCAGACCACTGCTTTCCTGAGCCCCTGCAGGCAGGCTTGCCCTGCAGCCTCCCTCACTCCTGCCCAGTCATGGGCCCAGAGGCCAGTGGGCCTCCCATGTGCACCCTAACCCATGCCATGTACACACCAAGGGCTCCAGCCAACTGCGGCCTAGAACTGCATCCTGCAGCCAGTCCATGGCAGCCTCCTTCTGCCACAGCCCAAGGTCCTGGGCTCCTAATGGCTAAAGCCCAGCTGTGGAAAGGAGAAGGCTGGGTTTCAGCCTGGAGATTTCGCAAGAGAAGCAGCTGGGATACCTTCAGCCTCATGGCACAGCTTGCTTCTCGGGGCTCCTGGAGAACACCCTGATGTGGGGTGCTGTAATCCCAGCACCTGGGAGGCTGGGGCAAGAGGATCACAAGTTAGAGCCTGGGGCCGAGGAGATGGCTCAGTGGAATAAGCCCTTCCCTGGCAAGCGCTTATTTGGGAAACAGATTTCATACATGACCGTGGTCCAGAAATGTCCTGCCTGGCCCCAAGAAGTCTTCTGAGGGGACTAACAGAAGAGTTTTCTTTCCCATTTTAGGAAGATCCTAGTACCTCCCCATCCCCAGGGACCCGAGCTGCCAGCCAGCCCCCTAACTCCACAGGTAAGAGGCACCGCCCTGACTCCCTGAGTCCTGCCGCCCTAACGCCTTGAGGCCTGAGGGCACCTTCAGAGGATAATCCTGCCCCAGCCCCCTATGTAAGTGCCGGGGACCCAGCCTGCAGAAGCTCAGTTCCCATGAGCCCACGCCTTCCCAAGAGCAGAGCTAAGGCTGAGCACCAGGGCAGGCCCAGAGGAGGCCCTGGGGCAGGCTGACCCCTGGTGGGGAGGACTTCCCACCAACTGGTGGGGGCAATCCCTTCATCTTCTCTCAAGCCACCCAGGGCCTCCCACACTAGCCAGAGCTCAGTGTATCACCAGCCATAGCCACCACCCTTTTATGGGGAATTAATGACTGGCAATCCAAAAACCCAACCCTGGTGCCATTCAGGCCTGTCAGCTGAGGAGGGATATGACTAGGAAAGTCGAGAAGCCCAAGAGTTGGTTATGCAGTTGTTCAACAAACTCTGGCTCAGCTTCTGCTCCATGCCAGGGCTGAGCTCCGGAGCATGAGGAGGAGGGGCGGGGCCGGGGAGGGTCAGGCGGGCCTGGCCCAGGCACATGGAGGCCTTCGCCAGCTGCTCTCAGGTCCTGCACCTGCGCAATGCCCACATGCGCTGGCTGCCTCCCATGGGAGGCAGTCTCCCAGGTCCTAAGTTTCTTGGCCTGTGAATGTGGACGACATCGCTGCCCTATGTGCTCCTGCGGCAGCATGGCATATGGGCGCAGTGCCATCCCCCTTCCACCTGCCAAGGCTTTGTGACTCCCTGTGGCTAAGGGTGTGGCATCTGACCTGGCAGAGGCCCAGTCTGGAGGGTAGCTGGATGCTGACTTCCTCACCTGCCAGCCACCCGCCACCACAGGAGCCTGTCCACCTCTGCCTCTGCTCTCAGCCTGCCCTGCAGCCCTTCACATTTCCTGCGGTGGGATGAATTCTTACAGGCACCGGGGGAGGGCGCTGCTAAGCCCCACATCCAGAATGCTCTGAAACCTTCAGAGTAAGCTGCACGTGAAGTCTGCAAGGATTCCAAACCTTTCTTAAATATCTTAAACAGTCTGGTCACATCATAGTTTTTCAATCACTAAAAAAAATTAAAATCTGAACCACTTCGCTCCCAGGTTTCAGGGAAGGGCTCCCCAGCCTGGAGTACTGACCTGAGGGAGGACAAAAGCAGCTTTCCGCAGTGCCAGGGCAGCACCAGGCAGGGCACAGATGCCCCGCAGCCTGCTGCCCAGAGCCGGGAGCTCAGACTGGTGCTCTCTGGGGCATTGCCCCACTGACCACCCGACTGCTAGGGTCGGTAGTGGCCCCGCAGGACCCCGCTGTGGGAGATACCCAGCCTTGGGGAGAGAATGTGAGACAAAGTGGTGGTGGACTGTGCAGTAGGGGCAGGGGTGCTGCTGGTTCACAGCCCGCTGAGTCTGCAGTCCCTGAAGACCACCGCCTGGGCCAGGAGCCAGGCTTTGGCACTCAAAGCAGACCAGGCATAGGCGGGGCTCCCCCGTGGGGTCGGGCCAGGGTGGCTGCTGAGGCCCCAGCTCTATGGTCTCTGTGATTTGACTTGCCCAACAGAGGCCAGCCGGAAGCCCTGGGAGCGCAGTAACTCGGTGGAGAAGCCTGTGTCCTCCCTGTTGTCCAGGTGAGCTGCGCTGGGACAGCCTGTGCCAGGCAGGGGTGGGGGCGCCAGTGCCATTCACGTGTCTGTCTTGTTCGTTGCCCTAGAACCCCGTCTGTGGCAAAGAGCCCCGAAGCTAAGAGCCCCCTTCAGTCGCAGCCTCACTCTAGGTACCGAATACCCCTCCTGCCCACATGCTCCCAGGCTCGGGGGCCTTCTCTTCCCCTCCCCTGACTAACACGCCATGACACGGCTCCTGTCGTGTAACGACTCGCTTGGGTGGGGTGCTCTGCTCCTCAGCCCCGGGAAGCAGGCAGCTCCCTCCCACCTCCCTGAGAAGAGGGGGGTGAGCGTCCCAAGACGCAGGGGATGGAGCAGAGCCCGGGGCTGTAGTGGCAGCTGGACACAGAATGTTCCCGCCAGCATGGGCCAGCCCCTTCCTCTGTGTGCAGCACTGGCGCATCCCCCAGATCAAGCCACTGGAAACACTTCATGGGACACCTGGCACTGAGCTTACCCTGAACACAGGCAGGCAGCAGGAGTAACCACAGGCTCCTGAGCCCAGCCCAAGGGCTGCCCCACCACCTGCCCCGGGTGAAGAGGGCGGCCGGGCACACGGGGGCAGGAGGCCCAGCCTGCAGAGTGAAGCCGGGATGAGCAGAGCGGGGCCCCAGCCTGGCCCCGGGAGCAGAGCGGTACCTGGCCCCTGGTAGCACAGGTGACAGGAGGGAGCTCTGCAGCCACAGGGCAGCTGCAGTCCTAGGACAGCAGGGGACAGGCCCGGCACTGCGGGGTGGTGCTGGGGGCACCTGGGGATAGGAGGCAGTATAGTGCAGCCTATGGATGTGGGGCCAGAAGTGCTCAGCCTAGAGCTGTGGCCACCCCGATGTGTGGCTAGAGCACAGGAGCATGAGGGATTGGCCAGTGGTGACCTCCAAACCCCACGTGAAGGGCCTGGCAGATGGCGGGCAAGCTGCTGGGTGTGGCAGGGGACCTGGCCCGGAGCAGCACCTGCACCCCCAGGGAGGCTCAAGGCCCGAGAGACCTGGAGTTCTTACAGACTGGCCCGCGCCTCACCTGAGTCCTTCTCGGGGGACGAGGAGGCCATGGAGCCTCTGCTTACCACCCACATCCTGGCCATCACAGGCTGGCCCAAGCCCTGTCCTCCCCATGTGAGGAGAGAAAGTGAGCCCAGTCCACACCATGATGGGGTCCTGAGAGACCCCAGAGTTCGGGGAGACTCTGTGTGGGAGCTGTGCACGTTTAGCACCCGTGACTGCTGCTGCTGAGAGCGAAGCCACACTGCCCAGGAGGCCCCTTGCCCGGCCAGGGGCACCGGCTGGGTGGAGTGTGAGTGCCTTCAGGATGGCTGGCTGTAGGCCACGTGGAACTTCATGCCACACATGCCGGCTCTTGAGGGACGGAGGTCATGCTGAGGTGTGGGTGTCTACCCTATTTGTCCCTGGGAGGTGCTGGGCAGCATCACGGTGTCTGCCTGAGCCACCACCTCTGGAGGCCGTGGCTCCCCCGAGGTAGACTGTGACCATGAGTCGAGCTCTGGAAAGACCAGGGACTGCCAGGCCCCCAGACCCCCCGGGCACCCACAGGCTCCGCTGCCCACTTGGCTGCACCGTCTTCCTCTCCCAGAGTGAAGCCTGCCGGGAGCTTGAGCGACATGGCCCTGGATGCCTTTGACCTGGACCGGATGAAACAGGTGAGCACTTCCTCCCCCAGGCTGGGAGAGCAGCCGCTGAGGCCACTTCCTATCCAGAGGGCCTGCGTGTGGCTCAGGGTCGGCTGGGGAACCGGCCAGTGGATCAAAGGGGGGCCTCAAGTGCACCGTCCCCACCATGCCAGTACAGGAGCAAAGGTCCCTCCTCTGGCACTCACAGGCCGCCCTGGGTGGGGGCACCACTCCACCCCCACTGCCTTGCCCACCCCAAGGCCCATCCCACAGGAGATCCTGGAGGAGGTGGTGCGCGAGCTGCACAAGGTGAAGGAGGAGATCATCGACGGTGAGTGGGCCACTGCCGGGCCGTCCGGAGCTGCGTATGTCGTGGGGCTGCAGGAGAGCCAGGGACACCAGCAGGGCACTACGCAGGGGCCAGCGCCGGGGTAGGCCCCACATGGAGTAGAGCCTTCTCCTCACAAGGCTGCCTCTAGCTGTGGAAACAGAGGCTCAGAGTTGTGTGGGTGGCCTGAACCCGAGGCCTGTGTCCCTGCTTCCCCACAGAGGACAGAAGACCCTATGTGGAGAGGGGGGCGTCCTAGCAGATGCCCCAGACCTTCATCTTCCATTGGTTCCTTCTGCCTCTCCAGTCTGCTACCACCTTCCTGGGGGTGGAGGGACTCGGAGCCCCCACCTAGACTCCTTCCCAGCCTTAGCTCCCCGCAACAGCCCCTGGCTGCAAGAGCAGGGCCGCATCCCTTGCATCACGCCCACCCTTCCGGCCCCACCAGGCCTTTGAGGCACTGGCTCAGATCTGCAGCCAGAGGAAAAGGGAAGGTGCAGGCAGGGCCGGCTGCACCCCAGCCAGCAGAGAGCAAGGTTCCTGCCTGTCCAATTCTGCCTGCCCAGCAGCCTTCATGGCTGGGGAGACCCCTGTATCGTTGGCCAGGCTGACTCAGGAGGTGGGGGCCAGAAGGGCAGGGCCAGGCCAAGCCATCAGCAGAGACCACCATCCAGGCCAACGCCAGAGCCCAGCCTCCATGCTGCCAGGCAAGGGCTGTGGTCCCCAGACAGGCCTGGGTGCCCCGGGCCTGGGTTACGCAGCAGCTCCTCATGGCCGCATCCTGGGGCCCAGCCCAAGGCCACTCCCCAAGCGCTGACAGGCACGACTAGCTCATCCCCGAGCAGGAGGTAGAGGCAGAAGAGGTGACCACAAGGGCCTGGTGATCTCCCAAAGTGTCCCTGCCAAGGCCCCACCACACACTGGACAGGACATGGCCTGAGCGCCCCTCCTGTCCTGTCCCTCAGCCATCAGGCAGGAGCTGAGCGGGGTCAGCACCACGTAGATGGCCCGGCCACGGAGGACGGCAGGCACCCGCAGCCCCAGCCCAGCCCACACCGAGCCCGAGGAGCCCACGCGTCGGTCGCCACCGAGGCCTCTGCCTGGGCTCGGATGTCAAGATGAGGACACAGTCAACTCCTGGAGTTTTTTAGATTCTACCCAACACAACACCGGGCCCACTCTTTTTTTGTATTTTATATTTGCTTATTTAAGTGTACATTTCTTTGGGTTTCTAGAGGACACCCCAGATCACCTGCTTCATTAGATGGTTTCCGAGTTCTCTCCTAGGTGACACTGCCGGCGCCTTCCGGCAGCGGGGTGCCAGGCGAAGCGTGGCATTTCCGCGCAGCTGTCCCGCTGACCATGGTGTTAACAGTCTGTCCATGCACCACGTGTTGTCCACACCGTAATAAACCGTTTACTGTCCACACGTGGCTCCGTGCTCGCTCTGTCGCGCCACCGGTATTCATTCACATTGCTCTGGCCAAGCCCTGGCCTCTGCCTCAGGAAAGGTCAGGCTAGGGTGAGCAGGAAGAACAGGAGCAAGAGCGGAGTCAGAGGGCCCTGGAACCTCAGGGGAGGCCAAGCCGAGCCTCAGGTCCTCCCGGAGAGGAGCACGTACCTGGACCCCTGTGGACAGCCCTCCGCACACCCCTCCCAGGCCACCTCAGGGGCTCTTACATCCTCCCGGGGGCCCAGGGTGGGGCTCAGGGCGGTGGGCAGTGCGGGTACTTGGCTTTCCCTTCCCCGTGCAAGCGCCCGGCCCCTGCTGGCTGCCTAGGTGTCACCCACAGCCATTCCTCGTTGAGCCAAAGGCAGGTCTGGTCCTTGGCTCAGGGACCAGTGGAGGTATGACCAGGAGCCCAGTGGCACAGGCCTCGGCCTTCTGTGATCTGCTCCAGGTTCCCCATGTGAGCTCTGTCCTACCACGACCCCAGAGCAAAGCACCTGCCTTGGGCTCAGCCCACTCTGAAGGCCATGGACAGGGGGGACACAGGCACAGAGGAACTGCCACTCCCCAGCCCTGCCCTGGACTTTCCATCCCTATCGTGTACCCAGCACCCCAAAGACAGGTGTGTTCCTGCCGTTCCGAGGTGTGAAGCCAGCACCAGTGCCCCTCTGCCCTCAGTGGTATGGCCTGGAAAGGCTGCAGGGCTGCCCATAGCAGAGTGGAGGAGCCAGAGGCACGGCGGCCACAGGCTGGCCAGGAGCCTGTGTGCAGAGGGAGGGGCTGCCTGCCAGACTCAAAGTCCTGAGTCACAGAAGGAGCCTCTGGGACAGCTCTCAGGCTCAGGGATACCTGTGCCTGGCACCACCTGGAGCCACACCCAGGCGAGTGGCAGGATAGGCACACCCTCCTCCCGCTCTCCCTCTTCTAGGTCCACGATACTTGGTTCCCCCCCTGCTGTGACCTTGGCCAAGCCCTGATCCCAGCTCCATCCCCAGCCCAGCCACACCCTTCCCTTCTGCAGGGAGTTCACAGCACCTGACTCCGTTGCCCTGGACACAGCTCCTGAGCCAGGTGCGCAGACTCCTGAGCCCACCAGCCTGGCCACAAGGCCAGGGACACTGCCCCGGCAAGCACCTGGGCAATGGACACATGCAGTGGCCAGCAGGCAGCAACACGGAGGCCCTGGACACCACCTGCCCAGCCCCAGGGCCACATTCCCTGGGCCCAGCCTGTGTGGAGACCAGCCCTCAGACCACAAGGCAGCACTGTGAAGACAAGCCTTGGTTTAATGGATGATAGAAACGCTGGACAGCAGCTCCATGGAGCCCCTGGGCCCAGAGCCTGGCTGGGGATGGGCCTTGGCCCCCCACCAAGGCCAGAAGTGATGCAGAGCCCCATGCAGACCAAGCAGCTCCGCTGGGGCCTGTGCCCACCATTCCCAGGCATGGCCATGAGGGCAGTTCCAGGATCCAGCAAGGACCAAAAGTGGGAGCGAGGGCCCACAGCCCAAAGCAGGGCTGGGCAGCGGGCACACAGTGCGGGATCAGCAGGGTCTCAGAGGCCACCCTGGGCCAGCTTGCACACCCGCTTCACCCTGCTGTAGGGTCCCAGGGTGTCCTCAAACACAAAGTCCCAGAGTACCTTCACCCACGAGTGGTGCTGCGGCAGGTGGTCGTAGTACTCGGGCGCAATCTTCCGCACCTACGGGGAGGACAAGGTCAGGGCTGCCTGCACAGCACCATCGGCCCCTGGGGGGACCTGAACGCCCTGCCCACCCCTGCCACTCAGAACCCCAAGATGAGGTGGAGGAGCTCATGGTGTTCCAGCCCCGGAGCCCACACAAGTGTTGGGGTCCAGAGACTGACTCTGGCCTTCCTGTGCCAGGCATTCCCCCACCCTGCTCCTGGACCCACGGCTAATGCCCTCCCCCTGCCACACTCCTGGCCCTGATTCCTGCCTCTCCCCTCCTGACAGTCCCTGACATGCTGCCTCCCCCAGGAAGTGTGCCTGGCTTCTGGCCACCATATCACTTTGGCCCAGGCCCACGTCAGGGGCTTTTGGCAGACCCAGGCAGGATGTAGGAGCCCTGCCTCCCAGCTGGGGACAGCAGGAACCCTTCTCTGCCTGAGGCTAGGGCTTCACTCTGGCTCTGCCACCTTTGCTCAGCACAGAGGAGTGACACAGGCACCTGCATGGGGTGCATGAGGCTGTGGCCCAGTGCCCTCCCACGAGGACATGGACAGCCAGGCACACACTACACATGCACACCTCCCACCTCGCCTCGCAGACCCCCTTTCCACCCTGGCAGACCCTCAGGGGCGATGCTCCGCTTCCTCCTCCCACTCCTCTTCCTTCTCTTCTGCTCCTTGTCCCCTCCTCTCCCAGAAATTCTTCCACTCCCTGCATCTCCAGCCTGCAAGAGGCAAGGCCACCATCCTGTCCAGTGGGCCAGCCCTGCAGTGTCACAGGACGTCAGGAGACAGGAAGGAGGGGCATCACAGGAAGCACTAACTAGAGCCTTCCACGTGGCACATGACTTCCCAGGGGACGTGAGGCCAGCTGGTGTCACAGCAGGGATTGAACAGCCTCTGTCACACAGAGCGCCTAAGCTGCAGCCACCTATTGGGGCCCACACTCTGGCTCTGCATCCCTCCTTGCCACCTGGGCACCTGTGGGTATCTGGGGACCACTCTGCAAGTGGCCGTGCCCTGACCCACACAGATAGGAAGAAGCTGCCTGGGCCCTGCTCTGCCCGCCGGCACCTACCAGGGGCAGGTTGCAGCCCGGGATGCTGGGGAAGTCATGGTGCTCCATGTGGTAGCCCACGTTGAAGGTGATCCAGTTCAGCGGTCCATAGTAGGAGTAGGTCTCGTGGCCCTTGGTGAACATGTAGTGCTCAGCCACGAAGTGGCCTGAGATGGGGTGCAGGCCCAGGCCCAGCAAGGAGCTGGCCAGAAGGTAGGCCACGGGCTTGATGCCCCAGAGGGTAAAGATGGCCAGGTCCACCGCCAGCTGCACCAGCGTGTTGAGCACCTCCATGCGGGTGATGGCCTTGGGGTGCACGCACAGCGGCCGTAGTGAGTAGAGGAAGGGCTGCAGCGCCAACCAGAGTAGTTTGCGGGCTGGCGTGCAAAACAGCCAGCCCTCGAGCCGTGTGGGCACGTCCACGTCCAGCCCGTCACCGCCCAGGTAGCGGTGGTGGTCCACGTGGTACTTCTTGAAGGAGGCAGCGTAGGGCACACCTACTGGCAGGTTGGCAAAGATGGCGAACCAGCGGTTGCGTGAGGCATAGCCTGTGCCAAAGGCAGTGTTGTGGGAGATGTCGTGGATGGCCAGCGTCAGTGAGTGGTTGACGCAGCCACCGAAGGCATAGGCCCAGAACAGGAGCCAGCGCCAGGCCAGGTCCCGCACCAGCCAGCAGGCCAGCAGCTGCGCGAGGACCAGGCCCAGCACTGCCCACTTGAGGTTCGGGTCTGGCCGCATCAGCGCTTTGATGGCTGGGTACTTGGCTGTGGGGAAGACAGGGGAGGTAGGTGAGGTGGTCACTTGCCACGGGCTCTCTGTCCCTCTTCCCTTCCATTTCATCTTCCATCCTGCCTGCCTCGCTCCTCTCTCCTTTACACACACACACACACACACACACACACACACACACACACAAACGCACGTGCACGTGGGCGTGGCTTCATTTTTATTTTGAGACAGGTCTCACCAAGTTGCTCAGGCTGGGCTGATTTCCGATCCCTGCCTCAGCCTCACAGACTGCTGGGGTTGCAGGTGTGTGCCCCCGTGCCTGGCCCTTGCCCCCGTCTGCAAACCCCAGCCCGTGATCCAGAATTGAACTCAGCACCTGCCTGGCACCTGCCCTTATTCACAAGGCCCTCAAAGAGAAATAAGCCATCCTCGTGTGACCTAGCACTGAACGGGGCGCCCAGGGTCAGGGCCATCCTGGCCAGGGGAGATGCAGGCCTGCCTCCTCCCTGGGGACACCGAGGAAGAGTGAAGGGGTGGCCAACCTCAAGAAAGAGAAGGCACAGGGAAAGTCACAGACATGTGCCGCCACCCACAGAAGCGGGCTGCTGCAGGCCTAGGTGGGCTGTGGGGGCCAGAGATGGTCACTGTCACTGGCATGGGCAGTGGCCAGGGGAGGGAGGGAGCAGCCCGCAGCCTCAGGTTCAGTTCTCGGAGCCAGTGAGGATACGGAAAGGATCACACGCTGACTGTTTATCTTGGGGCAGGCCTCCCTCCGGTCTTTGTACTTCTCTGTTTATTGTTTTACACAAGAGAAACAAATGCAGGTGTGGGTGAAAAGGGACCAGGGCCCTGGGGCAGTGGGTGGGCAGGCAAGGCAGGTGCAGGGTGTCCCCAGGGCACAGAAGCAGGAGAGGGGACAGCAGTGTCCCCTGAAGGATAGGAGGGGCAGAGTTCTGAGCAAGTTCAGTGCCAGCAGCTCCAAATAAGGGCTCAGCATCCAGATCCTAGAAAGAACTCCCACAGCTCAACAACAAAAAGGCAAACAACCCAGTTCAAACACAGACAAGGAAGTGGGCTGGTGGCACGTGCCTGTCCTCCCAGCACTTGGGAAGCTGAGCTAGGAGGATTACTACGAGTTCAAGGCCAGTCTAGGCTACAAAGTGAGTTGAAGTCCAGCCTGAACTTCAGGGTGTAGCCCTACCATACGGCTGCCTGTCTGAGCTAAGGCTGCGGAGCACTGCTAGCTCCTCAGAGGCTGTGGTGGCCAGAGGGTGGGCAGGCGGCCTGGACCCCCACAGCAGTGCACGCTTGGCCCTGGGCTTCCAGGGCTGGCAGGTACTGGAGAGGGTGTGGGAGGAGCCCCAGCCCCCTGAAACACCCCAGCCAGGCCGAGAAAGACAGGAGGTGTGAAATGGGTCCCTGTTCCTAGGGAGACGGCACCACCACAGGCAGGCAGAGGACATCCACCCCCACCCCGACCCCACAACCTGACACTGCCTCAGGTTACTAGGTGAGTGTCAAGGTGCATGTGGCACCAGGCAAGCTTTTCCGGGAGCACAAGGCTCTCTACAGGGCCAAGGCCACCACAGGGCTCCAGGGAACGTGAGGGGGCCTGGGGAGGGGAAGCCTCTACACTGAGACACAGGCAGGCTGGCCATGCCTGGCTGCCAGGGACACAGGAAGATGCTGCACAAGCAATGTGGGACATACCAGATGCCAGGAAAGTCAGCAGCAGGTCCTCCCAGGCCCTCCAGGAGGGGCAGCGCTTCCAGCCACACATAGCAGCTGGGCCACTTCAAGCCACTGAGTCTGGGGCTGCAGGAAACTGGCCCAGCACTGCAGAAACCCACAGCCCTGCGCAGCCTGCTCATCCACCTCAGGTCAGCGAGGTGCCACTTGGGGCGAGGAGGCCCCAGGGGTGTGGGACCTGTGGACCACCCTGCAGCCTTCCACTCAGGAGGGCAGCAGATGGCCTCACCACAGCTGTCCTCACCTGAGCAAGGGCCAGGGGCTGGGGACACTTCAGAAGGGGCCTTGGTACTGCCTAAACAGATGTGTTCTTGTAGGGGAGGACAAGGGACAGCCGCAGCTAGGTGGACAGGAAGCGACCCAGCTCCAGGCCACGCAGGCCTGGGGCGCCCCACCCACCAGCCACAGGAATCACACAAAGTCCTGAGCCGCACACCCGTGTTGACCTGGCCATGGGGTCCCGGCCACACAGCTCAAGGCCAAGGCTTCCAGGCCCACAGCCCTTGCTTCCCCTTGGAAGGAGGCCAGGCGCGGGCAGAGCCATGCCCCTGCGCCAGGCATCCCAGCGCCCGTCCCTCCATCCAGGCCGGCAGACACACAGCTCCCCAGAGGCAAGAACAATGGCAGCCTGCAGCCTCGGTCGGGGGTGCTGGACCTCAGCTTCCCCACAGAGCACTCAGGGGCTCTACCACTGAGCCACAACCTTAACCTTTTATTGTCTGCATTTGAGATAGGGTCTTGTTAAATTGCCTGAGCTAGGCAGGAACTTGCACACCTGTCTCAGCCTTCCGAACCCCTGGGGTTGCAGGTGTCAGCCACCTTGGTTGGCTCCCCATCTGCTGGACACAGACAATAAGCCTGAATTGTGGATGGGACACCTAGAGTGTGAGGACACACTTGGGATCCTCTTTTCCCCACCCAGGCTGGGCCACCTTTAGGGAGCCTGAAGCGCCCCTCTGCTGTGCCGAATGGTGCCAATCCCAACTGCCCCTGCCACAGGCACCAGGTCCCTGGAGCCAAAGAGCCACCCACTGAGAGGCACCGGGCACTGAGCATGGCAGGCGCTCAACCTCAGTGGGAGGGGGTGAGGGTCCCCCATCAAGCTGTTCTCTAGCGCAAGGAACCCCAGGCTGTCACGGCTGCTGCTATGTGGGGTCCACATCTGACCTAGGTCTTATGGCATCACCTGGTCCCCAGCTGGTCCCACCAAGGACAGACCTCACACCCCAGCCACACATCACCATCCTTTGGAGGTGGCTCAAGAGCAGCTGAGCCCCAGGCCTTGCAGTGATTCCCAAGGAGGGGACACCTGGCCTGAGCCCCAGCACTGCTCCTGGCTGAGGCTCTCCCTGGGAGAAGAACAGACAGGAAGCAACCCGAGGAGCTCAGCTGGAGAAGACAGCCCCCAGGGAGCACCCTGACCACAGCACTGTCCCCGGGGGCCTAGGAGGACCCCAGTAGGACCCACCAGGGCCACACCAACAGAAGTCCTGACCCTAGGCTGGGAGACGAGGAACAAGGTCAAGTTGGCCTATCAGCCAAAAGGATTCAGCCCTTGTCACTTTCCAATACACAGCCCCCCAGTCACCCCAGGAGGACACTGTGAGGACCAATGGCATGTAGACCAGAAGTATGGGAGAGGTCTTACAGGTCCACCTTGGGATGGTCAGGATGTGGTGGTCACTGAGACCAGGGTGCACAGATGTCCCACTGCCAGAGGTCAAAGAAGCCCAGAGACAGAGAAAGGACAACATCCTCTAGGCTGAGCAAGGTCACAGGACTCGATGGCCACAGGCTAAGGCAGCTAAGAGTGTGAAGAGCAGAAGGGGCCAGTAGAGACCAAGAGACAGCAGGTGCGAAAGCCGGCACCCGGGGGAGACGGAGCTGGGGTGCTGTCCTGATGGGGACACTCGGCAGGGCTCGAGGGAAGAACACCATGGGTGTGGCTAGGCAAGGGACCCACTGGGCTCTGGCTCATCTGGGTCACAGGGAGGCACATGGGTGGCATCAAACTCACTGCACCCCATCAGGAGCCCCAGGAACCCCAGAGCAGCCCAGGCTGGCTGGCACCCCTGCCATGCACACCACTGACCTCAGCTGTGACTGTCCACACCAGCCTGGAGCCAACAGACTCACAGGCATGCCTGAGGGCTCTGTGCTCCACTGGCCAATGTACCCAAGGAATAGTCACCTGGAACCAGACAGCCCCACACGAGGGGTTCCAGGCAGAGTCTCGTGGGGGCCCTCGGCAGCAGGGCAGCTGGCCGTGAGGCAGCCACTGCTCAAAGTCACCGTGTCCAGGAAGACACAGGGACTGGGGCTCTGCAACCTGAGCACACTGGCACAGGAAGGTGACTGAGCAGAATCAGAGCTCGCTAACGTGCCCGCTCCACCAGTCCCAGGACCAGGGATGTGCAACGAGGGTCCTCCTGAGGGGCTCATGGTACTGGGGTGGGAAGGCTGGGGCGACGGCTAGTGCAAGGAGCCGAGCAGCAGGCCCAGGGCCCCAGCCGCAGAAGGCATGGCCACAACAACCCTGCTTACCCAGAAAGCCTCCTGCTAGCTCTGCTGGGCTCTAAAGGGTCAGGCTGAGGCAGGATCCCCTCCCAGAGGCAGGCCGCTCCAGCCAGCCCCTACTGCCTCCCTCTCTGGCCTCTTGATTCCATCTTGGACCTGCCACGCCCCGGGCCCTGGCATCATCCAGCATGGATGCTCTTCCATGCCCAGGGAGACCACGTGCCATCGTGACAGCCACTCAATGTCCTGTCACAGGACATTACCTTTGCCTGTGCTCACCCAAGCGCCCCAAGTCCCCAGCTTGCCACCTCTGCCACTCACCAACTTTCCAGCTCCCACCACCAAGCTGCTCCGAGTTGGTAATGCCCCTTGTGGCCACAGCAGGAAGTGCCCCTGACCACTACAGCTGAACCACTTGCCCTCTGACGAACCTCCTTGAGGCTTCATTTATTTTTTTCCTCAAATTTTATTAGTGTATGTTTGTGGTACAATTGGCACTATATATTTTTTGAGACAGGCACCTAGTATGCAGTTGAGACTGGCCTTAAACTCACTATGTAGTCCAAACTGGCCATAAACTTGTGGCAATCCTCCTGCCTCAGCCTCCTGAGTGCTGGGGTTCGAGGTGTGCACCACCACACCCAGCGCATACATGAGTACATCTTGATCCTGTTTACTTCCTTCGCCCATCGCCTCTCCCCAGTCTCCAGGCCTCTTTCCCATCCTTTCAGATAACCAACTCTTAGATTCAGTGACCCCTTGCATTGTAGGGTAGTCTTGAGCTCATTACTTTCCACTCTGACAGCTGTAATTTCTTTCCTTCTATTAACTTCAGATTTGGATTGTTCTCCTTCTAGGGTTTTGAGATGCGCCATTCGGTTATTTATTGGGGTTGCTCTATTCTTAGAACTTCGCTCACCCTGTCCCACAGGCTTTACTTCCACTGCCATCTATCCTAGAGAGTTTTTAATTTGTTTCCTGGCTTCTTCTGTAACCCATTGATTGGTCAATAACATACTATTTAATATCCCTGTGTTTGCATATCTCTGGCTTTTTCTGCTGACTCCTAGCTCCATTCTGCTGTGCTCTGATAGCGTGGGAGGGGGCTGCTGGTTAGCTCAGTTGTTTAAGTGCCTGCATATGCAAACGCAGTCAGGCGCAGAATACCACAGTTCAATCCCCAGACCTGCCCTTAAGGCAGCTAGAAAAAAAAAAAAAAAATCCTTCTGATAGTATGGAGGGCTTATTTCAACTCTTTTACATTTATTTAATCTTTTTTTTCTGTCTGACTTAATCATTCTTTATGATGTATCTTGGAAAAGTTTCCACGTGATGGTGAAAGAAACGCGTGTTCTGGCCAGGCACGGAGGCCCACTCCTGTAATCCCAGCACTTTAGAGTCTGAGGCAGGAGAACTGCTGTGAGCTCGAGATCAGCCCAGACTACATAGGTAGATCCTGCCTTAAAAAAAAAAAAAAAAAAGTGTGCCCCGCTGTTGTCCCACGAGCGCTCTGTACCCACTTGAGCTACTGGTTCAGGGACGTGATTAATGTTTCTTGAAGGTTTCTATCTGGGTGGCCTGGGTGCCTGTGGTTTCCTGCCTTGATGACTTCCCACTCTGGCTGAATGTCGTGGCTGCCCCTGGTGCCTGCTGTCCCACCTCCATCCTGAACCCTGTCCAGCCAGAGCATCAGGAACGGTGGGGGACCCAGTTCCATGGAAAAACCTAGACAGTGGCCTCCTCTCCAGCCACTCGCTCAACCTGCTTTTCCTCCCGTGACAAATAGGTGTCAAAGGTTTATAAAGAGCCAGGGACAGGAGGGTCCAGCCTGGGCAGAGAATACAGCACCTGCTGGGCACACAGTGAATGCCAGCTGCTGAGGGTTTGAAGAGGGCACACTAGGGCTGGCCTGAAAGCTTAGCACACTAGAGTGCCTGCTTAGGCAGACTGCAGCAGCTAGGGATCAATCCCGGTCTCAGGGTGTGCTGAGATGGCTATTGATTAAGACTGGGCATGGTGGCCATGCCTGTAATCCTAGCGGCTGGGAGGCTGAAGACAGGAGAATCACTACAAGTCCAATCTACATAGTGAGACCCTGTAGACCCTGCCCTAAATACAGAAAGAAAAAAAAGAAAAAGAGGGCACATGGGCACTCTGGCCCCTCAAGCTGAGATGTCACTACTGAAGGATTCACAACAGTGGGGTGGACATGGCCTGAGGTTATAAGAGTCACTGGGGGTGACAGGATGCCCTAGAAGTAGGTTTTTGTCCCTTGCTCCAGAGTACTGGATGGAGCTCCTAGGAGGAAAGGGCTGCGTGGCATATTAATTTCACTTCATAAAGCTGTTAAAAATTAAAGGAAAAATGCAGGCAGGGCTCAGCAAAGCGGTACACTGGAACAGAGGCCACAAAGAGGGTGACAAAGGAACACTAACAGCTGTAGTAAGACAGGTGCTGGGGACCCCAGGAGGATGGTGGCCCTTGTCTCAGGGAAGTGCAGACCAGGCTGGCCAGAGCAAGAAGGGTCAGGAGCAGCTGCCAGGCAACACTTGTGACTCCCACTCCAAACCAGCTGGACAACCTCCCCTCCCCAGGTCCTGACACACACAGTGACTTCAAATCCCTCAGGACAAAGATGAGAAGCAAGCTGCTTGGAGTTCAGGGCCCACTTGCCGTCCCAACATTTCTGTGTCCCAAATTCATTTGTTGGGCTTTAATTCCAATGTGATAGGATGGGCGGCTTGGCCATGGGGAGGTGGCCAGACACAGGGGAACCCTCACGAGTGCCATTCATGTCGTCAGTGCCCTAGAAGAGGGGCTGTCTTGCTCTCCGCCACGTGAGGACTTGACAAGGTGATGTCACTGACGAACAAGGAAATGAACCCTCACCCTCAGCCTCAGCCTCACCCTCAGCCTCACCAAACTCCAAATCAGCCAAGGCAGGCAGCGACCTCCTGCTAGATGCGGCGGAGAATCTGTGGAGCAGCCTCAGTTTCCCTCTGCCCCAGGTGCCATGGAGCAGCTCAGAGGGGAAGGAGGGAGGCAGCACCTACTCAGTCATTCCCAGCTCTGAGTACAATCACAGTTCCCCCGGAAATGAAGACAGGGGTGCAGTGCCTGGAGAGGGTCAGTGGGGGAAGACCCAGCCCGCAGGATGACTGGCAGAGCCGAGCAGACGGCCCCTCCTCAGGCTGGGCTGGAAACACAGGAAGGGCAGCAGCAATCTGTGAATGCTCCCACTTGGGGCTTTAGGTCAGGGCACCCATGGTCTCCCATCTAACAGCATACCACCTGCACACGTGTGTGTGCGCGCGCGTGTGTGCACACACACACACATGGTGAGAGAGCACGTCTTTGGAAAGAACCTCAGGGATAGGCTGAAGGATATACAGGAACTGGGGACATGCAGTTGGGGGAGAGAACTCTGGCTAGGGGGTGGGTACAGCTGAGGCAGGGGACACTGTACCACACATGGGGACCCTGGTTGATCCCCAGCACCACATTAAATTAAATCCAACAAAATGTGAGCAGAGAGAACCATGCTGTCAAGAGGGCAACAGGTGGGGAAAAAAGCAAGGGCCAGGGCCTGAGGGAATGGCCAGAAGCCAGGTGTCAGCACGGGAGCCTCGGAGGCGCCAGCAGGGCCCGCCACCTGTGTTTCTGGGGCCACCTGCAGAGCCCCTCTGACCACAAGGCCCTGAAGCTCAAGGGAGCTCCTGCCCCCTAGGCCACCACAGAGCAGGACAGGTACACTCCACCTTACATCTGCAGCTGAGACGGCCCAGCATGGAGGCTGGGAGCGGCGCCCACAGCAGCGCAGCTGCCTGCACCCCTGCCCTGGTGCCAGCATCTACATGGCCCCCCACCAGCTCCGGGGTTCTCAGTGTTCCCAGCCAGCCACTGTGAATCCTAGCCAGGCTTTTCCTAAGCAAAGAATCCAGCCCTAGCCAAGAGTTCCATTTCCTGGTTTTCCCCTTTGTTTTCTTCATTTGAATTGTTTTTAGTTGTATGAGCCTGGCTTTCATAAATTTTTGGAAGGCAAACAAAATTACAAAGGTATTTATTTTTGAAAGACAAACCAAAGCCTGCCTCTTGTTCTGCTGCCCATGGCAGGCTTGGTATCGGAAGGGCTCAGGCTGCCGGCTCCACCCCTGCCCTCTCTGTACTGCCCACTGGGAGTCTTGGTCCTCAGGGGCTGCCATGGAACCCTATTTTCTTAGAGTACTGTGCTGCGGGGTATTGTTACCCCAGCAGCAGCTGGGGTGGACTTCGGCCCCACTCACACAGCACCTACAGCCAGCTACTTACAAGACTTCCTGGGACTCAACTTTGAGATTCAGATCTTAACTGACTACCTGTTGGCCCCAGGACTTTGGCACCCTGACCTGCAAGCCAATGTGGCCCTAGGCGTCCTGCCCCAGCAGGTCTGCATGGCCCTGGGCGTGTTGCTTCTCTGGGCTGTAGCAGCTCAGGGCGGGGAAAGCAGGAGACTCCCAGGACCTATGCCCCGGAAAATGCCCCTGCTCGATACTCGGGAGTGCTGGGCTGAGCACAGGGTCTGTGGGTCAGCCCAGCAAGAATGAAGCACTGAGTCTCCCTCCACCCTGGCAGCCTCAGCTTCCACCCCTGACACACACACACACACACACACACCCTCACTCAGGGATCTCTGGTTTCCTGGGATGTTTTCACACTGCTCTCTGGGCCTCATGGCCACAGCAGAGCCCACTGGGCAAGAGCCACGGAGGGAAACTGCAGAGGAGGGGTTCGTGGGTGGAGCAGTGGGCTGCCAGAGGAGGTGGATGTGACTGACCGAAGCCAGACAGAGGGTGACAGGAAGAGAGGGAGGGAGGGTGCATTCCAAGTGCAGGAGCTTGGAACCCTCGGGCGGAGAAGGCACAGCCCAGTGGAACAGAGGGCTTGGCCCCCGTTTCTCTGCTAGGCACAGACCCTGCTGCGCATCCTGGAGCCAGGGTCCCTCTCTGCCTTCCCACCTGAGAGCCCTCTTCACCCTCACCATCTGCCAGTTATCGGGGCTGCATCCAGGCAGCAAACGGAGCCAGCAACTGCTCCCAGAGCCGCGCAGCTCCTGTGCGCCAGGGCTGCCTGGCCTTCATCTGTGGCCAGGTGCCCAGTGAGTCCTGGGAGGGAACACAGGGGCAGCCACGGAAGAGGACAGAGGGGGCTGAGGAGGCCCAAAGAGGGGACCCTGTCTGTTGTGGGTGAGGAGAGGGCCAGACGTCGCCATGGCCTCTCCCAGCTCCCTCAGGAAGCCCAGTTGTGTGAAAGTTAGGGGTGTCATGAGGAGACGGCGGAAGTCATCGACACGCCCATGGGTCTGCACCCCCAAGCCCCCGCGGTGGTGGGGCACAGTCAGCCGCACCCTCCCCTAGAAAGCCAGAAGGCCCCATCCACCGCTGTCGAGTCAGGAAGATGACAAAGCGGCAAATGCCAAGGGAAAGGGCAATAGTCTCCACTGAGGGTGAAGAGTGAGGAGCTCTGTGACAGCGAAAGGGACAACACTGATACAGGGGAGAGGGCGCCGGGTCCAGGCCTCCTCCCGCAGAGGCCCCAGGGAGCCGAGGACAGACCCAGGGCACGATGCCCACAGCAAGCCCGACCGATCGTGCAAACACACAAAGGAATCCCAGAAAACCTCAGGTACGCACGGGATGAGGAGCGCGGTGCGCGGGAAAAGTGTGGGGACAGACAGGGGACAGGGATAGGGGACGGGGCGGCCGGGCCAAACTGAGAGAAGCCACTCCTGGGGAGCCTCGCCAGCCCCGACCCCGGGCGGCGGGCACCGCAGGTCGCGAGGCACCGTGGGCCTCACCGTGGACCCCGCCCGAGCTCTGGATCCCAGCAGGGACCACGGCCACAAGCGCACCCGCGCTCACCCAGCATCTCCTTGCGCCGCTGCGTATGCGGCTGGTCGGTGTAGACCCACTCGAAGTCGCTGCGGCCCGCGCTGTTGCCCATCCTGCAGCTGCGAGCTCCTCGAGCCGGCAGCGCGGCACCTGTGCCCTCGCCCGGCCGCAGCTACCTCGGTTAGGGCTCGGGAGGGGCGGGGCCATGCTAATGAAGGGGCGGGGTGAGCCGGTGGGGCGGGGCCACAGAGCCCAGAGCGGGTCCACGCTGGGCCAGGAGGCGGGGCGTCCAGGCCAGATGTGGGGAGAGGCACCGCAAGGGGTCCCGGGTCGACAGGGTCGACGGCAGCGGGCCGGCTTAGTGTGGGCCAGGACCGGGAGCCCTGCGGGGCGGGGCGGGGCGTGGGCAGGCCCAGGAGGCCCGGGGATCGCGAGGGTGGGGGCAGGAGCACGGCTAGGTGTGCGGCGGGTGGGGCCAGGCGACCAGGCTGCGCAATGTGGGGGGCAGAAGTGAGGGAGGCGGGGGCGGGGCCCGTGAGCTCCGAAGGTCAGCGAGGCGGCGTGCAGGATGCATTCAGAGACGCGCACCACCTGCACCCTTTGCGTCTGGGAGGCTGGAATGCGCGGCGAGGAAAGCCAGCACAGACTGCTGCGGCCTTACCTGCCCTGTGCACGCCGCGATGACGAACAGCGACGTCAGAGAGACGAGTCTCAGTCAGGACACAGACAAGGAAGTGACCCTAAATGCTACGTGCGGTGGCACAAGACAGGCCCTTGGACAGCTAAGTAAGGTCCAGGAGACAGAACTAGCGCTGAGCCCTTGTAGGACAAGGAGGAGTGGGGCCGGGGAGATACCTCAGTGGAATAAGTGCTTGCCTGGTAAGCACAGGGTCCTGAGTTCAATCCGGGGAGCCGGGGAGATACCTCAGTGGAATAAGCACAGGGTCCTGAGTTCAATCCCGGGAGCCGGGGAGATACCTCAGTGGAATAAGCACAGGGTCCTGAGTTCAATCCGGGGAGCCGGGGAGATACCTCAGTGGAATAAGTGCTTGCCTGGTAAGCACAGGGTCCTGAGTTCAATCCCTGGTATCACAAAAAATAAAAAATAAAAAAAAGACAAGGAGTTCAACAGCTAAAATGAAAGAGGACTTTGATGGCAGAGGGGACAGCAGACGCACGGGCTTAGAAGCAAAAAGAATCTAGATATTCTCCAAGTGGAGTCCAGCTGTTTGAGCATCGAGGGAGCGACGGAGTGCCACACCCTCACCTTCTGGGGACTCTCACCATGCCCAGGGGGCACTTGGCAGGTAGGCCTGCGGGGCCTGTACACCAGAGCCTCACTCTGCCTGCACCCCAGCAGCGTGGCCCCTTGAGTGGAGTCCAGCTCCCCACTCTCAGAGTGCTTCAGCCTCACCCCAGGGGCCTCTAAGGCCTGAGGCCAGCTCCCAGCAGCAGGGAACCTGCCCCCCGCCGGTCCCTGGCCTGCAGAGGACATATGCTGTGCAGAGGGCACCTGCATAGCACAAGGGCGATGTTGGGACAAAGGACAGATTTGACTTCATGACAATGTGTCAGTCTCACTGATGGCACAGACCTGTAATCGTAGCACTTGGGAAGCTGAGGCAGGAGGATTTCTGCAAATTCAAACCCAGCCTGAGTTACACAGTGAGTTTAAGACCAGTGTAAACTGAGTCTTAATAATAATAATAATAATAATAATAATAATAATAATAGGGCCGGGGAGATAACTCAGTAAAATAAGTGCTTGCCTGGCAAGCACAGGGTCCTAAGTTCAATCCCTGGTACCGCAAATAATAATAATAATAATAATAATAATAATAATAATAATATATCAACAGTGGGGCTTTTGTTTTCCAGTGCTGGGAATTGAACCCAGGGCCTCAGGGGTGTAAGCAGGTGCTCTAGCGATGAGCTACATCCCAGTCCCCTCCTTGTTCTAATTCTCTTTTCAGTCTCACTAAATTGGAGGCTGGGAGGCCGGGGAGATGGCTCAGTAGAATAAGTGCTTGCCTGCCAGGCGCAAGGGCCTGAGTTCAATCCCCGGTTCTGCAAAAAACAACAAAAAAAATCATCAGGGCTGCACCATTCCTCATTGTTACAATAAGAGAACTTGGAGGTGAGGTAATACCTGAACTTTCTAGACACCATCACTATTTTCCTGCAATCTAGAGCAGATCCTAAAGACAAAGTTTATTTTTACTTGCTTTTTTTTTTCAGAACTGGGGATTGAACTCAGGCCCTTGTGCTTGCCAGGCAAGCACTTATTCTACTGAGCTATCTCCCCAGCCCTCTAAAGTTTATTTTTAAAATAAAGTGTGGTTGGGCCTGGTGGTGCACACTTGTAATCCCAGCATTCAGGAGGCTGAGGCAGGAGGATCAAGTTTGCGGCCAACCTGGCCTACACAGGGAGTACAAACCCAGCCTGAACTGCATAATGAGACCCTTCAGAGAGAGAGAGAGAGAGAGAGAGAGAGAGAGAGAGAGAGAGAGAGAGAGGAGAAGAAAAGAAAGGGAGGAGGGAGGGGAGGATTATAAACTGGGCATGGTGGCACACTGCCCTAATCCCAGCATTCAGGAGGCTGAGGCAGAAAGATATCAAATTTCAGATCAGCATGAGTAACTGAGCAACTTAACAAGACCCTGTCTCAGGGCTGGCCAAATAGCTCAGCAGATTAAAGTGCCTGCAAGCAGGCACAGGGACTGGGGGTTCAATCCCCCGGGCCTGTGCCGGCCCCACCCTCAGGGCACTCTGAGACAGCGATTGAGACTGGGCATGGTGGGAATGCCTGTAATCCCAGCTGTTGGGAGGCTGAAAACAGGCAGATTACTGTGAGTCTGATCTAGTAGTGAGACCCTGAACACTCTATAGACCTTTCCCTAAAATACGACAAATAAATAGACCCTGTCTCTTTTTTAAAAAATATGAAAAAGGGCCTTTTTACCAAGATGGCGCCGAAAGCAAA
>NW_004524646.1:11870607-11886348 GCF_000260255.1 Octodon degus
ATATACTTTTTTCTCAGTAAAAAAAAAAAAAATATGAAAAAGATGGGCCATCACTCAGTATAGAGGTGGTGAGCTCAGTCCTCAGCACTGCTCCTCTCGGGAAAGTTTGGGGGAGTTGGCTTTGTTTGTTGCAGGGACAGGACAGAAGCCAGACCAGGAAGTGCTTTGGTCTGACAGATGCTGGTCCCTAGGTGCAACTCCATCAAGGGGAACGGGAGGCATGGGACGTACCAGGCCACTGCCACGTGCTTTCCAGGGACATTTTGCTAAGGAGTCACCCTGAAAGAATTCGGCAGGGCTTGCGCGGTGGCTGCGGGTGCCAGGAGCATCGCAGGGCATCATCTGGCAATACCCGGGCTCCACGCAACCCTTCCGCACCAAGCTTGTAGGACAGAAGCACAAGTGATTCGCCAGCTGGGCAGCACCTGAGTGACTCACTCATTTTGCTGCAACGTTTCCACTGTCACGGCATGACACCGGCTCTGCTACAGACGGGCTTTCGTTGTGGTTTGTCAGTAACACGATTCCATGGTACAGAGCAATCCTGGTGGACTGGCTCAAGGGCGTCCCCCCAGACCCTGAGACCCAGTTTCTGGCCAGATGTTCTTAGTAATGATTTGCTCTGGGAAGAATGAACAACTTTGGGGGCGTAGTGGTGCATGCCTGTGATCCCAGCTGCTTCAAGGTCAGGGGATTGCAAGTTTAAGGCCAGCCCAGGTTAGGCAGCGAGACTTTGCCTCAAATAACCCCAAAAAGGCTGAGCGACTCACGTGAGTGGTGGGAGGTTCACCAAGACAGAGAGACAGCAGGGAGGAGGCGCCAGGGTGCAGCAGCTCAAAGATGCGGCTCAGTGCTCGGGAAGCGTCCGTGCTTCTGCCTTACGACAGAATTTTACTCCTGGCCTGTAAGCCCGAGAAGAACGTGTGTGTCCACGCACAGAGACTGGAGCAGCAGGGTGATGGGTGAGCAGCTGGCCTCCTGCCTCAGCACCACGGCGCTCTGAAGGGTGCTGTGGTCCCGGCTCCCCAGGAAGCTGAGGCAGGAGCGTCACCGAGTGCAGGAGTTCAGGGCCAGCCTGCGCAGCACACAACACAGTAGAACGCCATCTGGGACAAGGAAATGAGAACGAAAGTACTGCTGGCTGTACCCGCTAATGTCCAGGGCCCCACCTGCTGCCACCTCCCTGGTGCTGCTCCCCTGCATGCCAGCATCCAGCTGGGGGCCAGGCAGCCTCCGAGCTGCAGCTGTCCTGCGTAGTCTGCCTGGCTCTTGCTGGAATGACCCTTCTCTCCACGTTGTCCATTTGTGGCCTCAGTTCTATACCTGTAGCTGTAGTTCCAGTGGGGTGGGAGCCCCCACACCATGGAGAACAGAGGCTCAGTGTCCACTAAAAAGGAGGGGGGCAGCCAGTGTGGCGGTCACACCTGTCATCCCAGCACTCAGGGAGGCTGAGGCAGGAGGATCACAAACTCAGGCCCAGCCTGCACCACTTAGTGGCTTGGAGAAATCTGTCACAAAATAAAAATGAAAAAGGGCCCTGGGTGTGCCTCAGCACATAGGTTCTGGGTTCAAACCCCTGCACAGGAAAACAAGAGGAAATGGAGACAGGACAGTTTCCTCCAGCCCTGCTCCAAACCCCCGAGAGCTAGGCAAGTGACCAGGAGTCCAAAAGCCCAGATGAAGCCTTGCAGTTTCCTGGGGTGCACACGCTCAGTGAGCCTCAAAGATACTGAGGTATGCAACATAAAATAAATTTTAGGGCTGGGGAGATGGCTCAGTAGAATAAGCGCTTGACTAGCAAGCACAAGGGCCTGAGTTCAATCCCCGATTCTGCCAAAAAAAAAATTAATGATAATAATAATAATTAAAATAAAATAAAATAAATTTTATATGAGGGTCTCCCTGCTCGGGCCCCCCTCCTGTCCCTCTCTCGGACAGGAGCTTTCTTTCCCTCAATAAATATATTCTGCTCATAAAAAAATAAATACATAAATTTTATATATTGAGAAGATTCACAGAACAAAAGCTTAAAAGGGCGCCGAGGCCTCTTGTGTCAGTGCCACCAGGCCCCACTCTAACAGTGGCACTTTTTTTAACTATGAAAAATTTGTTTACCTATTTATCATCTCATTTCCTCAAATGGGAGTTTCTATGGCATAGTAGCTGATACACAATAGGTTTTTCTTGGGTTTTGGTGGTTTTTTTTGTTTTTGTTTTTGTTTTTTTTTTCTTTTGTGGTACTGGGGATTGAACTCAGAACCCTGCATTTGCCAGGCAGGTGCTCATTCTACTGAGCTATCTTCCCGGCCCTGATACACAATAGTTTTAATTTTAAAGAGTAAAAACAAAAATAAAAGCAAAAACAAATGACAAAAACAAAGAAACAGAGTAACACAGCAATACATATGGTACAGAATTTCAGAGCAAGAATAGAAAATGAACAATGGTTGTTATATTATGAATTTTTTTTTCTTTAATCTTCCAATCTGTTGTTTAGCAGTTGGCAAAATCCACCAACGGACCACCTAATCCATGCTGGGGTCCAAGTCTGGCCTATCCCTGGGGAGCCTGCTAAACTCAGATGCTGTGCTCCCTACAATCTTAGGGAAGTACCTTAATATAAAAAGAGACAAAAAGAGACACGTACCTCAGCTGCAGCCCTTCCTCAGTCTCGCGCTGTCATGGTACCCGCGGCCTTAAAGGATCACACGCTGGAGCCAGTGCTGTGATCCCAGCACCTAGGGAGACTGAGGCAGGAGCATCTCAAGTTCTTGTTGCCTAGGCAACTCAGCAAGACTCGGTCTCAAAGTGAAACAATGCAAAGGGCTGGGATGTGGCTGTCTGGGCCAGTGTCAGGGGTTCAATCCCCCGCAACTCCACTCCCCAAAAAAGATCGATCTTGCCCAGGGCGTGGACACGCTAATACCATGAGCAATCCTTTGCAGTGACAGTTCTCGGGCCTTGCAGACTGGAGTGATGAAGCTGCCCCAGGCCACTGGGGCAGCCACCAGCTGGGCGCGGCGCAGTTGTCCCAGGCCTGTGGGCCGCCGTGGTCCTCGCCTAGCAGGCGAGAGCCTGGCTTCCATCCCAGCACCGGAAACAAGCAACACATGGGGCCTTCCAGGAGCAACACTGGTTCTGTCAGGACCCGCGAGAGGGTGCCCATCGCCACTGCTGTGCATGTAATAGGCCACTTCCGCCCAGCCCGCTTCCATTTGTCCCTCCCTTGCCAGCCTTTCTCTTTTCTTTCCTTTCCCTTCCTTTCCTCTCCTCTCGTCTTCTTTCTTTCTTCCTTTCTTCCCTCTTTCCTTCCTTCCTTCTTTCTCCCTTCCCTTCCCTTCCTTTTCCTCCTCCCCCCACCTCTTTCTCCCACAGGATCTTGCTGTGTAGCCCAAGAGGCCTCAAGGGCTCGGGCTGGGATCACAGGCCTGCACCACCACGACCACCTGTCTTTCTTCCGCCCGTCCTTCAGCCTGGGAACTCCACCGGCTCTCCACTCCCCATGCGTGCGGGTCACACACTCTCGATGCAGCAGAGCCTCACAAAGCTCCATTCCCAACATCCAGTAAGTCGGGAAGCTTGACCCCAGCCAGCCGACCACTAGGAGACACTTTGCTGAGCTGCATTTGGCTTTCTTTCTTTCTTTTTTTCAGTCCTAGGATGGAACCCTGGGCCTCTTTTGTGCCAGGCAAGCACTCTACTGAGCTACAACTCCAGCTCTTTTTTGTCAAGAGTTGTTTTGAAACGAGGCTTTGCTGTGTAGTCCATGCTGGCCTTGAACTTGCTGTCATCCTCCTGCCTCGGCCTCCCCACCTGTTGGGAGCCCAGGCCTGAGCCACCACATGGGTCCTAGTTCAGGAGCCTGCATGGCAGCAACGGGCCTCCTGGCAGATGTGCTCCCTGCTGGCCTGCCTCCCTGGGCACAGCTGTGGCCTCACACGCCCAGCAGCCTGCTCTGCGGAGACTAGGAAATGGCCTCTGCCTTACGTTCCTTATAGACTGAGGGGCCTTTGCCCGGGCACTGTCCTCTTTGGAGTAGGGGAACACTGGGACGTTCTCTCCCCCCCAAAAAAAAAATCTCAATGAAGCCCACCTACCGGGAACCCCCTAATTCCTGGCAAGTTCACCGTGATATTGACAGGGGCCGAAGCGAGCAAGGCCCTGAGTGCCAACCCCAGAACCACTCCAGAGAGTGAAATAAAGCAAAAATGGGGGGGGGGGAATGCTGATAGTAACTGCGGGGGCTTGTATCTGGATGTCCCCCGGGGCCTCGTGTGGTCATAGGTGGGGCTCTCCGGAGGCGGCCGATCGCGGCACGTGCTGCTGGACCAAGGGTGCGGGTCCTCCGGCGGAAGACGCAAGGCACAGGGCGCTGCGGTCCTTGCCGCTACCGTGCTGCCGGTCTTCTGTCTTCTGTCTCCCGCAGGCAGAGGCCCTCCGCCGCGCCCCCTGCCTCCCAGCAGCTCACTGTGGGCCGACGCCTCTACAAACTGCCCGAAATGACCCTGTCCCCTTCCCGCTTGGATGTTGGGTGTTTCGTCGCAGCAAGGGGAACAGGAGCTGAGGCAGGAACCTGGGAGGCATCCGCGTCTGAGTAAGCACGTTCCTGGAAAGGCACGCGCTGGGAGGACTCACGGCCTGCAGGCAGGCAGGCAGCTGAGCCAGCAGCACCTACCTCCTCCCCTCCCTTTTGAAATTCGGGCCTGCTAATTAATGACTCTGCTAGATGAGGGCCCACAGCCCTGCCACACCTGTCTTTCTAAACCTTCCCATTGTCCTAGCTTGTTTTCATGGAGGGAAGTCTCATACTTACCTAAAGACCCATCCTCTTGCTTGTGTTGTGTTGTTTTTTGAGATAAGGTCTCGCTAGTCCCCTGCCCCAACCTCCCAAGTGCTGGTTTACAGGCCTGTGACACTGCCCTGGCTCGTGACATCCGATGTCCCTGCATGTCTCCCCAATCCGTATAAATCCACAGATTCCATGAGGGCTGGAGACCAGAGAGGCTCCAGGAACACCTTGCTCTAGATCGCCGACTGCTCCTCCTGCGTGGAGCTCAGCTGAGCTTACACTTGGTTTGCACACTCAAGCACACTGTGCACACCCCATCCCAGAGGCTGCAGCCTTACAGTGGGGGTCACGGTGTCTTCACTGGATTGCAGTCCAGGGAGCTGACCCTCCGAAGAGACAACTGTCCCAAGCCGGTGTGATGAACATCAAGGTCCAGGCCATTGCTTTGCTGCCCCGCACCTTGCCCTGCACCAATCCAGCGACCACCGGAGGCGAAGGTTGGCGGGGTGGCCGGATGAGAGTGCACATTCCGGTACCACCAGCCAGAGGACATATTCATGGCCAGGGGTAGCTGGCACTTAGAAAAGACCCCAGAGAGGGTGTGATGGCACACACCTGTCATCTCAGCACTCAAGGAGGCTGAAGCAGGAGGACCTCAAGTTGAAGACTACCGTGGGCCATCCAATGACAACGGGAGACCCTGTGCTAGTGTAGAACACAAAGAGAGACAGTTGTCAGGGATATAGTCAGCATGAAGGCCCTGATGGGGGGGGGGTGGAGCAGTTTATGCAAACAAAGGCTATAGGACGCTTTTGACTCTAGGTCACCAGGCCTGAGCTTGACTAAACTAAGCCTGGAATTAGTAGGTGGCCCAGGATTAGCAGGGGTCAGACCCCTGGCACGTAACTGACCTCAGTCAGATGCCCACCTGCCCTGTCCCTTGGTTGGATTTGGGATCACCAGACAGAGATGGGCTCGGGCTGGGCTGTTCTGATGACCAGGACCTTTGAGGCCCGGCTCCCGTTAGGGGTGCCCCAGGGGTCTCCCTAGAGGCCCTAGTGTGTGTCACAGGCAAGTGAAGCATCCAGCAGATAAGGGGAGGCTGCAGCAGGGCCTGGCCAGGAGCAGCCTGGGGCAGCGGGGAGCTGGGCTCAGAAAGCAGCACGCTCCCGCAAACCCACAGAGAAGCTGAGGAAATTCACCCTGCACAGTGGTTTACATCACCACGACCGCGGAGGGGGAGGGTTGTGTGTGGGCGGCACGTGTGAATGCATGCGTGTGGGCTGGGAGATAGCTCAGTAGAATAAGCGCTTGTCTGGCAAGCACAAGGGTCTGAGTTCAATACCTGGTTCCGCCAAAAAAAAAAAAAGTTCCCTAATTAGGCTATTTCCTCAGTGCTGGGGATTGAACCCAGAGTGATCCTACAGAGCTACAGCCCCAGCCCTCTGCATTCTCATTCTGAGGCAAGTTCTCACAGAACAAGGTTGCCCTGGCTGGGCTGGAGCTTGGGATCCTCCTGCCTCAGCCTCCTGGAGTGCTGTACAAGCACAGCCTGGATCTAACTTAATGTTTTTGGGGTTTTTTTGGGTGTTTTTTTTTGTTTGTTTGTTTGTTTTTTTTGCGGAACCGGGGATTGAACTCAGGTCCTTGAGCTTGCCAGGCAAGTGCTTATTCCACTGAGCTATCTCCCTGGCCCCTAACTTAATGTTTTAAATTCATGGACCGCTCCCAGCTGTGGTCCCTTGGGTGGCCACCTCCCTGTGTCACCTGTTTACCCCATGGCCATCAGCCAGCCCTCATGGCCATCAGCCAGCCCTCAGCTCCCTTAGCCTGTGCCAGCCCTATCCCCTGGCCTGTGACTGCCACCCCCTCCTGGCCCAGAAAAGTGGCGACAACCGTGGGCACTGAGGTAGGGGTACTAGCAGAGCCATCCCTGGCTCCTGTAGTGAGGGCTGAGAAGGCCCAAGAAGGCCCGCATCTGAATCCAGCCCATGTGCACATGCAAGCACACACACACACACACACACACACACACACACACACACACACACCACCTGAAGGGGTGGCGAAAATCACAGCTGAAATCATTTTAACCATTCTTCTGCTGGTCCAGGTGTCCTGTCCTGGGAGGCAGGGAAGCAGCAAGCCGCTGCTTGGCCATGCTTCGAGGTCACTGTACATATGGTGCTCCTGGCCCTTGCCCACCCAGACAGTCCTGCTCAGTGGCACCAAGGGCTTACAACCATGGCTAGGAAACAGACCTAAACGTCAAACAGGGCTTGAGAAGTGTGACTTCAGTCCCAGAGAAAAGGACCAGAAAGTGCCTGTCTTGGGAAAGGGAGGGGACCCCAGCAGAGGTCACAGGGGAGTGTCCTCCCCCATCTCAGGCCCTGGCATGCCCTGAGACCTCAGTAGAGAGCAACAGCAGCCCTGCAGTGGAGGCCAAGGCCCTGAGAGCCAGGGAAGAGGACAGCCAGGCATGGAGAGCCCACATCTGTGATTCTAACTCCTGGGAGGCCAGAACCAGACGCTATCCCATGAAAGGACAGCCTGGCAAGACCTTGGCTCCGAGAGGGGAGGTGGCCTGGCCTTGCTCCACCAGTGGCACCAGAAGGGTCACTGGTGGAGCAAGGCCAGGCCAGAGAAGCAGGGTTGAGCTCCTTCAGGGTGGAGTACAGGACCAGCTTGCTCTAGGAGGTGGAAACCCAGTGTGTAACTCACATATCAGGGATTATTAACCCTGTGTTGATTCGGCCACCCCATGTACATGTCCTACTGAGGCGAGCCCTCCAGCCCCACAGCCACTCGCACCTCCACTCATCCACAGACAGCCAGTGCTGCTCACTGGAGCCCTGCTAGCTGCCTGCCGAGCCTTTGCTCCGGCAGCCCCTTGGACTGGCACACCCATCCCTCACGCCTGTCTGCTGAGGCCCAGCTCCAGGCACAGAGCAGTGCGGCCCGTCACCCATCTGTGTACCTGGTGCTAGGGATAGCAGCACAGCCTGTCCCCCCAGGAGGGACACTCCATGGGACCTGAGGGAACCTGTGCCTTGCGATCTTTGGCAACAGTGTGGGCCTGGGGATTTCTACAGGGGGCTTCAGAGAGAGCAGGAGACATCGTCTGGCTGGGAGAGCCAGCCAGGGGCCTTTTCCCACCTCTCGTCCTGGGCACAGGGGGCAGGCAGCTGCCGGGCCACGTGGAGAAGGGCAGGGACAGGCAGAGTGGGAGGCCTGAGCCACGGGAGAGGACCTCAATGCATTGCCAGGGGTGTTTATAACACAAGCCAGCGAAGCCACCGCTGATCCCAGCCTGGCCCCAGGGCAATCCCTGACCAGTTTCCAGGGCTCAGAATGGAGATCCACGCTGCGCCCCGGCATTAAAGCTCTTTGCAGCCAAGTCCTGGTGGCCAACATATTTCCTCCCACTGGCACGGAGCCAGGCTGGGGAAGGGAGGGGTGTGGGCATCATTCCTAGTGATGCAGTCACCCCTAAACTCGATGGCATAGAGGTGAAGAAGCCAGATCCAAAGATCGCAGGTCCTCCGTGAGCCCACGTACAGAAAGCACACGGAAGATGAAGAAGAAACGACTATAAACGTCTGCGTAACTGGTCCCCAAGATGATTGTGCACTGCATGAACTCCAAATGTGTACTAAGAAAATTTAAAAATAATACAATTCATCAAGTAAGTAGGTTCAAAACATGGGCCCATCTCACCCATCTCACTGCGAAGGTCTAAATAGGAGTTGCAGGTGCGGTGGCTTCCTAGGGGTCAGAGATTCTGGCCCAGGTTCCCCCAGTGCTGCCAAATAGCACATGGGTCACCCTCAGCTGCTCAATTAGTATTGCGGCATTTTACTATAAATAAAAACACAAAGGGAGAGCCTTTTTACTGAGATGGCACCGAGGGCGAAGAAGGAAGCCCCTGCCCCTCCCAGAGCTGAAGCCAAAGCAAAAGCTCTGAAGGCCAAGAAGGCCGTGCTGAAAGGCATCCCAGCCCCAAAAAGTAGACACGAACGTCGCCCACCTTCTGCCATCCCGAGACACTGTGCCTCCGAAGGCAGCGCCCCCAGGAGAAACAAGCTTGACTGCTATGCCATCATCAAGGTCCCCTTGGCCACAGAGTCAGCCGTGAAGAAGATCGAGGACAACACCACACTCCTGTTCATTGCGGATGTCAAAGCCAATAAGCACCAAATCACACAAGCTGTGAAGCAGCTCTGTGACATCAGTGCTGCCAAGCTCAATACCCTACTCAGGCCTGATGGAGAGAAGGCACATGTTCAACTGGCTCCCGATTATGATGCGCTGGATATTGCGAACAAAATTGGGATCATCTAAACTGAGTCCAGGCACTCAGTGGTATAAGTGCCTGCCTGGCAAGTACAAGGTCCTGAGTTCGAGCCCTGGTACTGCCAAAAATAAACAAACAAACAAACAAACAAACAAACTGAGTCCAGCTGGCTTTTTTTTTTTTTTTTTTTTTTTTTTTTGCGGTACTGGGGATTGAACTCAGGACCCTGTGCTTGCCAGGCAAGTACTTATTCTACTGAGCTATCTCCCTGGCCCTTGCTGGCTAATTCTAAATACATACTTTTCCCCCCAGTTTTTTAAAAAACAAAAGCAAAAAACACTAGGGACCAGTGCATTAGCTCACCAGACTAAGCGCCTACTTAGGCAAGCGCAGGGACCAGCACCACATGCTGTGCCAGCCCTATCCCCACCCCCAGGGCAGGCTGAGCCAGCTACAGAGTCCAGAGTAGTAGCACACACTTTTGCCCCTGTATTTTAAGGAAGGGTCTACAGGGTGTTCAGGGTCTCACTACTAGATCGGACTTGTAGTGATCCCCCTGTTTACAGCTTCCCAAGTGCTGGGATTACAGGCATGCGCCATCACACCCAGCCTCAGTCACTGTCTTAGTGCACTTATGGGGCGGGCTGGCAGGCAGGTCAGGGATCGAACCCCAGGCCCCTGAGCCTGCTTGCAGGTGCTTTAATCTGCTGAGCTATTTGGCTCCCCCAGAAGTGGCACACACTGGTAAACCCAGCACTGGGGAGGCTGAAAACAGGAGATCACTTCCAGTCTGAGCTGCTAGTGAGACCCTACAACAACCAAATACATAAAAAAGAAAAGAAAAGAAAAAACCACACGCACACACCAACAGCCAGTGGGAGGATAGCACACTACCTGAAATACCAGGAATATGTTCTACTATGTTTTGTTTCACATTTTTTTTTTTAAAGATAGGGTTTTAAGCCAACCAGATAGCTTGGCAGACTAAAGCGCCTGCTTAGGTAGAGGGCAGTGTCCGGGGTTTGATTTCTGGCTTGCCCTGCTGGCCCTGCCCCTGGGGCGCGCTGAGACCTGGATTGAGACTGGGTGTGGTGGTGTGTGCCTGTAATCCCAGGGTTTGGGAGGCTGAAAACAGGAGAACCACTATGAGTCCAATCTATGTAGTGAGACCCTGTAGACCCTGTACTAAGTATTAAAAAAAAAAAAAAAAAAGACAGGGTTTTGCTAGGTAGTCCAGGCTGGCCTCAAACACATCATATACCCAGGCTGGTTACCATGGTGATGGGGTCATAGGATAGGCTTCTGAAGAGGTGATGTTCAGGTCAGGCCACAGGGAACAAGTATAGTCCAGAACAGAGCTGGAGGAGGGCAGTATCCAAGTAGAGGGCAGGGCAGGAGCCCAAGACTTGGCCCCCCCAAGGGCAAAGTGCTCGAAAGAGGCTCAGGAGGATGCCTATGGTGACCCCAGGGATGGCCGGCATGGTGGCAACAATGTGTCCTTCGGGAGGAATGTGAGAGGGATTTCTAGCAAGCCTTGGCAAGATGACACCATGCTGGCATGGCATGGTGCTGCACACCTGTGATCGCAGCCCTTGGGACGCAGGCAGGAGGACTGTTGCAAGTTGGAGACCAGTCTGGCCTGCTACACACCAGATCTGCATAGCGAGACTCTCTCGAAAAAAAAAAAAAAAAAAAAAACCCCCCCCCCAATTTTTTTTTTTTTTTTTTTTTGTATTTAGTAGAGGGTCTACAGGATGTGTAGGGTCTCACTACGTAGACAGGACTCGTAGAGATCTGCCTGTGTTCAGCCTTCCAAGTGCTGGGATTACAGGCGTATGCCACCATGCCCAGTCCCAATTGCCAGTTCAGTGCACTCCCGGGGGCAGGGTCAGCATAGCACACCGGGGATCAAACCCCTGCCACTGTGCTCTGCCTAAGCAGGCGCTTTAGTCCTCTGAGCTACTTTTCTGGCCCTCACAACTTGGTTTTGAGGGTCGCTTTCAGTTTCTACACAGATGTCCTCCTAAAGCCTCGTGTATTCCAGGTGGGGGCTTGGGGAGGTGGCTGGATTGTGGAGAAGCCACAGTCCGCTTCTCAGTGGATTAGGCCACGGATGAGTTCACAGCTAAAAGTGATGCTGGAGGTGGCACCCGCAGGTGGGAGCGGGTCCCTGGGGTGTGGCCCTGAGGAGTCTATCTCCCTCTCTCCTCTCTCAACTCCTGTGTCCGCTTTTGCTACCACTGTGCTATGAGCTCTTCCCCGCTGCCAAGCTTCCCTGCCCTAGGGCCAGCCAGCTCCAGACTGAAACCTCAACACAGTGTGAACCAAAAGAAACCTCTCCCCCTTAGAGATGTGGCTGTTCGATAGTGGATCTCCATGACAGAGAACACCTAAACAGGTTTTGGTACCAGGAGTGGGGTCTGAGAGGCTTTCACCCAGATTACAGGAGGCAACCTGGAGGGGCAACCAGTGTGCTCCAGGAAGGGACACACGAGAGGCTGTGAGGGGAAGCCCATGCTGGGGAGATCCCAGGATGTCGTAGAGGCCAGGAACATGGAATGTCTGAGGAAAGCTACAAGGAGTGACAGAGCCAGCCCCAGAGAGAGGCCCTGAGGGCTGTAACTGTGGCATGCTGGGACACAATAGACACCAAAACCAAAGGAAGAATTTGGAGCGCTTTGTTAGCTGAGCTCAGTGGCAACACCCTTGCAGACAAGCTAAGGAGAATGCGCCCTGAGTTGAAACAAAGCACAACCTTTAAGGTGAAAAACCGCAGGGCTAGGGGAGGAAAAGGGGATTCTTTCAAGGTGGCTTAGTTCTCGCTCTCCGTACTCAGGAAAGGCATCTGGTTACAGTCTAATCTATTTCCCAGGAAGCTGAGGAACATCTTTTAATTAGGGCAAACAGTTACAATTTATGGTCTGGCACAAGTGTGGGTTTACAGAAAAGATCAAGGCTTCACAAAACAGGGAAGTCACAAAACTTGTTATAAAATGGAGTCAGGTTGGCCAGCTTATAGCAGTGACCACCCGCAGTGCTGTAGGGACTGGGCTGCCCAAGCAGCATGGAGTTCACATCTTGCCGCGGGCCGTGCCCCAGTGCTGGACATGGAACTCCAGGAGGTAATGTTCACCTTGCTGAGTTTCAGTCTTGCTTTGAATCCATTCCTTTCTGTCCTTCTGTTTTTTCCTTTTTTTTTTTCAATGACAGGGTCTCACTATGCAGTTCAGGCTGACCTTGAGCTGGTCCCAAACTCACAATGATCCCGCTACCTCAGCCTCCCAAGTGCTGGAATGACAGTGATTCTGCCCTTTTGGAACAGGACTGTTCAGCCTGTTCCTTTATATGCTGGCAGTACAGTATTCAACTTCCTTTTCATTTGTATGGGGCCTCACGCCTAAGACTTTGCCTTAAATCTCAGGGGAGACTTGGGACTTGAACTTTTTAGCAACACTGGAACTGTAAGATGTGCAGGGGCTGGGGATGTAGCTCAGTGGTACAGCACTTGCCTGGCAAGTGTAAGGTCCCGACTTCAGTCCCAAGCACGAAAGGAAGGAAGGAAGGAAGGAAGACAAGACTTGGGCATTTCCTAGAGATGGACCAAATGCATTTGGTCCAAGAGATGTGCATGAGCCTTTTGGAGGCCAGGGACAGAATGTCATGGTTTATACTGCGATGTCCCCTTAAGCTTCACGTGCTCGTAGGAGAGGCTTTGAGGAGGTGACTGGAACCTGGGAGATATTTACCAGATTACTCAACTGATGAGTTCATAGCTGAAATGTGCTATTAGGAGGAAGAAGTGGTCACTAGAGGCGTGGCCTGTGGAATCTGTCCCTCCCCCGCCTCCCTCAACCCCTGCCTCCCTTGGTCACCCCGGGGCCCTTCTCCCCTGCTGTGCACCTCTGCCTTCCCACTGTGCCCCTGGCAGCCTACCTGTGAGCTGAAGCGCAGCTCTCCTTCTGTGAGCTGTGCATGTGAGGTGCTGGGTCTCAGCAATGAGGAGGGCAACTGGAACAGTCGCTGTCACCAAGAAGGCTGGAGAAACAGGAATGGCAGGACAGACCTGAGGCCATCGGTGGGGACCTGAGGGATCCTGGCGTCCTGGGTGACACAACTCCAAGCAGGAGTTCCAACTGAGACACAGCCATGCGCTCTGCAGAGCAGGTACTGCCCCAAGGAAGGGCAGGGACTCTGAGGCAGGAACACAGGGCCAGCGCGAAGGAAGTCCCCGTGGCTTTGAACTCCACGTCATGGATGGGCACTGCCAGACCCCTGCAGGGGCTGCGAGGCAGGCAGATGTTGACCCCCCTCTAGCAGCCGCTCTGGCAGCTGTGGATTAGCTTAAAGCAGAGTGTATCTGGAATCCATGGACCTAGATTGCTCTGTTATATGTGTTATATAAACTCAATGTACTATATCCATTAAGTACATTAATCCTGGCACTTGTCATTTAAAATTAAGAGCTCAGTGGCAGAAGCACCCTGGTATCCCTCCAAAGAACATTTAAAATTAAATTGTGAGCTGCTCATCCCGGCACACGCCTGTAATCCCAGGACTTCAGAGACCAAGGCAGAAGCATCGCCTTGAGTTCAAGGCAGGTCTGGGCTACATAATGAAGTCAGAGCCAGCCTGAATTACATGGCAAACCCTTGTCTCAAAAAAAAATTCTAAGAATTGTGTAAGGATGCTGGAGAGAAGGAAGAAGGCACAGCATGAAAACAGAGGTCATGGATTGGGTGATAACGGACTCTTTAGAGAAAAGCAGGATATGAAATCATAAAGGTAACTACAAGGACAAAAATGAAAAATTTCCAAGATTCCGGTTTATATAGACTCATTTTCAGCAAATATGGTAAGACCTAGTGATATGGGAAGAAAAATTGATCTTGGGTGGATGAGCTCTAAATGATACAGAGGAGGGGCTGGAGAGATGGCTCAGTGGTCTAAAGCACCTACTTGAAACAAGCTTGGCAAAGCACAGGGACCACGGTTCAATCCCCCAGCACCACATGCCAGCCAGCCCCACCCCCTGGTGGGCTGAGCTGGCCACACACACAACAAATAAATGTAATAAATAAAAATAAATAAATAATTTAAAATAAAAGAAAAATAAAAATAAAAATAAAATAAATGATACAGAGGAAGTGAAACTCCGGAGCAGCTTTTCCCCGGGAAGGTGTCTCTTGCAGGGACTTTTATACAGTAAAACCATGCAGTAAGGTGGGTCTCAGGTGGTGGAGAACATGGGAGCTTGCTTAGGGGGCATGAGGTGGGACAAAACTATGGTCACCCAGTGGGATCACAAGCACCACCGTGCAGGTAAAATTGATTAAGTCCAGGACCAAATGGTGAGGCAAGTCATGCAGCAAGCGGGCATGAATGTAGAACAGGACTTTATCAGGTAGCCGTCCAGTAGTAGTGGGATTAAGGATTCTTCTGGCTCCCTCAGGGCGATGATCAGTGTCTTGGATGCCAATCTTTAGGGAGGTCGGCACTTCTTTGATCTTTGGTCTTTAGGTCTGGCCCACGGCGGGAGCATCTGTCTCCCTCATAGTTGCAAGGTATCTTGTCTTCTTTGTCGTCTCCTTTGAGGACCTGGTCCTGACTTCCTATAATATTTCTATCTAACTCAGCTGCCTACAACACTAGGATAGAAAGCCTACAGAAGATGAGCTCCTCAGCATTAAAACAGACGCCTGCTGTCCACAGTGCACACTGGTGAAGCACGCACTCTGAAGGGGAACACCCATCAGCCCTCTCTGGATGCGCAAGAGGCTCCCCAAGCAGGAAGACTCGGAAGGAAAGAGACAAAGGGGTGACAGGGCAAGGATACACACACAATAGGAGCCACGCTGCGGGCCAAACAGGTCTGAGGGCAGGAGGACACCATATGCAAACAATAATGACTCACACCACAATGAGGCTTTTTATTAGGGAATAAATGGCAAACATTAATGTGCATGAACCCTGGGGAGCAGTATCTATTCAGACAACAAAAGAAACACGAGGAGAAAACACATCAGCACTACGAAATTTCACTTCACCTTCCAAAGAAGAGAGGCCCAAAAAAGGCCAGAGAAGACCCAATGTTAGTGAGATAGGCTTAATTTATATTGATGGAGATGGGCCACACCCAAAACATGGCACAGTCACGCATGGTGTCCCAGGGCTGTCATCCCAGCCCTAGGAGGCAGACGCAGGATTGCAAATAGTGCCTGGACAGCCTGGGCTACTTAGTGACTTGAAGGCCAGCCTGGACCACATAGTAAGATCCTGACTCAAAAACAAATAAAACAAAAATGTTTACTAAAAATCCAAAATTTTTTAAAAATGAAAATTTTAAAAAGAATAGACTGCCAGGGGGATGGCTTAGTGGAATAAGTGGCTTCCCTGGCAAGTGCAAGGGCCTGAGTTCAATCCCTGGTTCCACCAAAAAAAAAAAAAAAAAAAAAAAAAAAGACTACATTCTCCAATCATAATGCAGATCAAATGAGAAATTCTTTTTCTTTTTTTTTTTTTTTTGTGGCATCTGCAACTGAACTCAGGACCCTGCACCTGCCTGGCAGACAGTGATTTAATTTTATTCTAGGGGCCAGGGAGGTGGCTCAGTAGAATAAGCGCTTCCTTGGCAAATGCAAGAGCCTGAGTTCAATTCCCA
>NW_004524646.1:11888423-11907095 GCF_000260255.1 Octodon degus
GCCGAGCCGGGTGCAGGCGCCGGAGAACCCGTCGCGGGAGGAGTCCGTGGACGCTCCTGGCGGCCGGAAGTCAGCTGACCAGCCCTAGGGCCTGGGCGCGCCCTCCTGCCGGCGGCCTGCGGTGGCCCCGGCTGGGAAGAGGAGCAGACCCGGGAAGGGCGAGGCAGGGCCCGTGGGCTGGGCCGAGTAGGGAAGCAGGGGAGCGGAGGCCCGGCCCAGGACAGCTGCCGCCCGCCTGCGCTCACCTAAGCCCACACCTGTCCGTGCTGCAGTCCCTGGGCCTCGCCTGCGTCTACGCTGCAGCCACCGGGTCCCAGACCCTGGCAGGGGTGCCCCAGTCGGCCGGCGCCCTCCTGGCCCACCCAGCCCCAGCCCAACGCGAGGTCAGCCGGACCACACGGCGATGATGAGCCTCTGCCTGACCGTTAGTGGCTGCCCTGTGTCCCTGGGCTTGCAAAACAACGCAGACGTACTCTGGGGAGTGGCAGCGCTGGTGCAGCGCTGGGGCTTCCTTCGGGAGCACTGAACCACCTTCCAAGTTCAGACGTGTGAAGGGCTGATCAGTCTCACTTGCGAAGCTCACGTTGGCAGTTGTGCTAGCAGATGGGTCTTTCAGGCCTGGTCCCTCTGCCTGTTCTGGGGTCCCCCTGTCCCCGCATTCAGCAGAGCGGCAGAGCCCGGCTGCAGGACATCTCTCACATATGAGCTCAGACTCATTTGTGCATCCTTGGTGACCTGGAGCAACTTTCTTCCCTTTTCTGATCTTCTTAATTGTCTTTCTTCTTTTAAATTTTTACTCTTCTTTTCATAAAATTAGTAATAGGTACACTGTTTGTTTACTTTGTTGGAGAATGAACCCCAAGGCCTTGTGTTACTGAGCTACACCACAGCCCTTTCTTTAAATTTGAGACAGGATCTTCTAGGATGTCCAGGCTGACCTCAAACTTGAAATCGTCCTAATTCAGTGTCCTGACTAACTGGGATTAAAGGCATGTGCCACTGTGCTCAGCTAACACCTTTTTCTTTCCTTAGAGAAAGACAGGGTCTCTTTGTTGCCCAGGCTGGCACTGATGTCCTAGGAAGTCTGAGGCTCAGGCTCAGATGCTTGTTTTTGTTTTTGGGGGGTTTTTTGGTATAGGATCTAGCAACGCACCTCCAGTCTCCAACAGCGAGCCTCCTGTCTCAGCCTCCGCAGTGCTGGGATTACAGGCATGAGCTCCCATACCCGGTTTCGATGGCCAGTGTGGCATGCAGGACTAGAGATCGAACTCAGGTCTTTGCACTTGTCAGGCATGCACTTAGACTGCCGAGTTACCTCCCTGGCCCTCAGATGCTTTTTTGTTGTTGCACTGGGAATGGAAGTCAGGACCTTGCGCTTGCCAAGCAGGCACTGTACCGCTGAGCTACGTCTCCAGCCCTGCTCTACCAAGGCCCTAGGTGTGAGCCCTGGCACTTAAAAAAAAAAAAAAAAACAACCTGTGCAAGTTATGAGACCAACTATATAATATTCCTAAAAACACAAAGTCATTTTTTTTTTTTTTTTTATAGACAAGATCCCACTGTACAGACCAAGCTGGCCTCAAACTTGTGGCAGTCTTTCTTTCACTCGCCCAGACTGACTCACTCAGTCTCCCAAGTGCTGAAGGTACAGACATATCACCATGCCTGGTTATTCTTCCCATCCTGGCACACTGTCAGCACCCCAGCCACTGCTCATGTGGCCTGTGAGTGGTCACACCCTGGCTATTCCCACTCCACCATTTGTCCCTGTGGGCTACTGAGATCTTTCCCATTTGGTACAACTGAAAATAAACATCGTAAGCATAGTTGAGATCCCTGGCGTTGGAGGAGCTGGGCCCTCACACTGACCTATGTTCTGAGCCCTTTTTAGTTTCAGAGTGCTGCATGCCAAGTTGCTCAGACTGGTCTTGAACCTGTGATCCTCCTGCCTCAGCTCTGCCAGTGGCTGGAATTAAAGATATGAATCAATCATGCCTGGCACTGCAATATTTTTAAGGAAATGATTTGCTGGCACTTCAGGTCCAGTGCTAGCCTCCTGCCATGCCTCACCCAGGACCTGCTCACCTTCCAATTCTCTGCTCCCAGCCCAGCCTCCGGGGGGATCTCCAGGCCACCTGTGAGCCCTGGTATTCCTGTGCCTGTGTGGGATGTGACACATTGTCATGGCTCTCTGCTACCTCTGGTGGGCTCCTGATCTGCCCCAGGCTGATGGGTGCTGTCCTGTCCTGCCTCCTGCCCTGAGCATGTTCAGGGTGACCAGGCTGGCCACTTCTTTGCCAAGGCCTAGTGGGAACTCAGGATTCCCCTTCCACAGATTTTACTAAAGTAATGTATCTATGTCCTGTTGCCTTCTAAAAAGAATTTGAAGTTGGATGTGGTGGTACATGCCTAAATCCAAGCAGTCTGGAGGTTGAGGCAGGACCACTATCAGCCTGGCCTCCAGAGTGAGGCCAATGCCAGCCTGTTCTACCTAGCAAGAGGAAAAAAAAAAAATCAGAGGCGGCTTACAATAAAAATGAGAAAGCTGGGCTGGGCATGACTCAGTCAGTGGTAGAGTGCTTCCCTAGTATGCATGAGGCCCTGGGTTTCAACCCTGACACTGAAAAAAAGATGGAGTGGTATAAAAATCAAGGGGGGGGAGCCTGGGAGATAGCTCAGTAGAATAAGTGCCTCCCTGGCAAGTGCAAGGGCCTGAGTTCAATCCCTGGTTCCGCCAAAAAAAATAAAATAAATAAAAATTAAAAAAAAAAAAAAAAAGTGAGGTAGCACCCAAAATGCAGGCTGGAATGTCTTGCATAAATGCTAAACATGAGGCGGGAGGGAAAGGAATTTAACATTTGACATGGAGCTCCCTGGTGGCCGCACACAAAAAGGAACAAGATGAAGGTGGAAGAAGGAGCTCTAAATGTTCAGAAGTGCCCGGTGGCGGCGGCCTTGGGGAGACTGGCGCTGTCCCTGCCAGCAGGCCCATACGAGGGCAGGTTGCACAGGATGTGTGGCACCAAGGCTGGAAGAGCTGTGTCTTCCCTCTGTGAGGGCTTAGTCAGTTCTGTTCCCTTCCTGAATTGTGATTGAGTTTTATTTTCCATGATGTTGAGAAATGGAAGCCAAGACCTCCAGCATGCTGGGCACGTGCACTGCCAGTGCCTCCCCCCAAGATACCATTAAAAAAAAAAAGAAAACTTTTGTCTTTTCTAATCACAATAGTATATACATATGCATCACTTAGTTCAGCTGGGGAAGTCTTGCCTTGTTCTTAGGACCATGGGTTCCATCCCAGCAGCAAAAACAAAAAAATGCAATAGTTCAGAGATACATAATGTAGAACGTAGAATTTCCTGTCGTTCTAACTGATCATACAGCAGGTTTTTAAATAGACGATAACAGGAGACAGGGCCAGGCATGGTGGTGCACACCTGTAATCCCAGCACTTGGAAGGCTGAGGCAGGAGGGTCAACAGGAGCTGGTGGTGGTCTGCGCTAATGAGTACAAAGCCAGCCCCAGCTACATAGCAAGACCCTGTCTCAAAAAACAAAGCCCAGTGGGAAACAGCAAAAATGCGAGGAGCTACAATTTTCTGGGCCAGTTCCCACAGACAGCAGGAGATAAATCTCTTTCCACCCAGGAGGACTTCAAGGAGGTCAGCGGAGCTAGCTGCAGAGATCAGCAGGATGCGGGCTGTGCCTGCCCCTTCCCTCGCGCTGTGCTTCCTAGAAATCCCGCGGCTCTTCCTCACCAGAACATTAGTGCCAGCTCGGGGCCCTCGCACACTGTCTAGCTCCATTCCCACACTTCCTGGGGGGACCTGGGCCTGGTGACCCCTCACACAGCCTGCATCAGGCTGGAGCTCCCATTTGCTCCAGCGCTTGTAGCCTGTGGGAACAGCTTCAGACACCCCAAGTAGTGCCCTGTGCTGCACCCTAGGTCCTTTGTTCTTATCAGGGGGAAGGTGGAGCCTCCAAAGCTGTGAGCAAGGGCCTGAGCCCTGTCCTCACACCCGCAGACAGGCGTGCCCCGCTGAGATGCACCCCAGCCCTTTTTAATTTTTTGAGACTGAGTCTTGCAAAATTGGCCAGATTGGACTCAGACTTGGCATTCTCCTGATCACCCAGCCCTCTTTTACTTTGATTATGGGACAAGGTCTTCTGAAACTGCCTCCCACTTGTGATCACCTGCCTCAGCCTCTCCTGTGGCTGGATCACATACAGGCTCACGGCCCCAGGGCTGGCCATTTCAACTCACCTCAAACTCGATGCCCCGTTCAAGGCCAGCATGGGAGGGCTGACTCTGGGAACAGCTGGTTGAGGTGGTGCCCCGGAAGTAGGGTCCCCTCGGCCGGCTGCCCCCACAGCAGGGCAGGTCTGGGCTCGCCCCACCTCTTCCCGCCAGACAGCGCCTCCACGCTCAGAGGACAGCTCGCACCTTCGCAGCCCACTGGGTTCCAGCCTCCTGCTGGAGACCTGCTGTTTTGCCCCCAGGAGCTGAAAATCTGGAGCTGTTGGTTATCTTGCAGGACCACCCCCCCCCCGCCAATCTTTAAGGAGTGGAGCGTGGGCACCCCAGCCCACTACGGGTACAAAGCGGAAAGTGGGGTGTGGCCAGGTCCCTGGCCCTGGAAAGGCAGGGCCCAGAGAGGGAAGGACAGAAGCTGCTGGATCCCCCGTGTGTCGGGGGTCAGGGGGTGTGCACGTCTGCTGCAAGCCTGGACCAGTTACTTGTTGCGCCTCTCTGCCCCTGCGCCCCTCTGGTGCATCCTCAAGCCAGGGAGGTTGGGCGGAGCCTACAGGGGGTGTGGTGGGCTGCCAGGACCCAGGCTCAGCTTTGTGTGAGGGCTGGTCCCAGGGGCGACCCCACCTCCAGCGGGCGGAGCTCACTGACCCCTACAAACTGCAATTTGGGCAATGCTGGTCCTGTTCAGATGGGACTGAGGGCTGGCCTTGAACTTGCAGCAGCATGCGCTGCTTTGCGGAACAGGTCTGCTTTTCCATTTCTTGATTTTTTTTTTTTTTTTTTTTTTTTTTTTTGCAGAACTGGGGATTGAACTCAGACCCTTGCCAGGCAAGCATTTATTCTACTGAGCCATCTCCCCGACCCCGGCTCTTTCCAGTTTCTGCAGCCTCAGGAAAGACGGAGACCCGAGGTCAGCCCCAGGGCCGGGGACAGAGGGGCCTTACAGCCCCCTTACTGGTCACTGCAGCGTTGTGTGCAGCTGGTGAAGGAAGGGGAGAGAAGGAAAGCGCTGGGGCCAGCGCACAGGGGCCAGGGCTGGCAGGGTGGCCGCCCAGAACTTCAGAGGTGCCAACTGTCCCCGGCTCTGGGATATAGCTGGGAGCTTTTCCACAGATCGCTCCCATGGGGGACAGCAGTCCAGGCCCAAGACCAACAACCACTTGAGCTGGAATTTTTCGGGGAGGCATTTTTCTGCAGGGGGAAAAGCTTCAAAGCACATCTCACCACCTGGCTCTATTAATAACACACAAAGCCCCAGCCAATAAACAGAGTAAGTGTGACACCTATACATCGGCTGTCAGCTGTGCAGGGCAGGAAGGAGCCTGTGGACAGGAGAGGAAAGCAGGGCCTGGAGACAGTGTGCAATGGGAGGGACCCAGGCGAATAAGAAAGAAGGGCAGGGAGAGAGGGAGAGTGGAGGCGAGAGATCTGAGAGGCCATGGCCGCCAACCAGTGGGCAGGAAAGCACCCGTGGGTCGGGACTGAGGGGTGCAGGAGAGGAGCAATTTCTTCCCTCTCCTCCGATAAGAACTCCATCATCGCAGCCCTCCAGGAGGGTGAGGCAGGAGGACTGTACATTCAAGCCTGCCTGGGCAACTGATCGAGATCCTGTCTCAAAAAAATAAAGGGCTAGGGATGTGGCTCTGTGGTAGGGCTCCAGGAGAGCCCAGAATGTGGCTGTTCCGGCCCCTTTGAGCAGGGTGTGCAGCTGCTCCTGAGCATGCCAGTTTCAAGCTCAAGGGTCAGGGCTCACTGACCCTTCTTTACTCTCAGGTCCCCTCTTCTTGACACAACACACATGCGCATGTGCGTGCACACACGTACTGTGGAGCCTACTGCTAACAGGACATCGATACCAGGAGGGGAGGGGTCAAAGTTGATTGGGGGTGGCAAGCGAGGGGCATCGAGCTGAGCTGCGGGGTCATTGTGGCGGGAACTTCCCAGCCAAGGCTGGGCAGGGTGGCAGTGGGAACAGGGCTGCCGGGCAGCGTAGGGTGATGGGGCAGAGCTGGCTTGGGGACCCAGCCCATGGGGCAGAGGGGTGACAGTGACAGGGCAGGCATGGGGACACCAAGTGTGAGGGGGGCACTGCAGTGCTGGGGCCTCCTGACTCCTGTGAGGCCAGCCTCCAGCAGAGGGGTTGCCTTTTCATGGGAAGGAAGGGCCCAAGATGCCCGTGCAAAGTGAGCAAGGCCGAAAAATCCTTACGAATTCAAACTAGGCTGCTGAGCTTCCAGAACAGCCCTTTGTTGTCTTTCCGCCTGCAAAACCCTATGCTGTACACCCTGTTCAGAGTACCCCATTCTCCACAGCTGACAGTGGGAGCAGCCCAGCCTCCATTCTTGGGTGAAAGGACACTGCAGGTGCACCCCATCAGCCCTATGGAGGAAACCCCGACACCCACTGCAGTGAGCAGAAGCCGGAGAAACTGGGGTGCAGCGAAGTCACCCAGTCACAAAAGTCAGAGGACTTGAGGCCAAAATCCAGAACAGGAAGTAAAAAGGTCCTGCCAGGGGGTATGGGGGGGGAGGGCAAGTTATCTTTTAACAAGTTTAGGATTCCAGCTTTACACGAAAAAGCACCAGAGAAGGGCAGCGGGATGTTTGCACAGAGCACTTCTGAACACTGGAGCACACGGAAGTTACTTCATGGCAAATGTCATTATGTGTATTGGACCAAAGTAAAAAATGTACAGGTATGTTTGCTTACTTTATGCAAATATAAAGTAAAAGACAAAAACAATTACTCTAAATCCTCATTTCCAAAAACAAATTGTGGTCAGGCATGGTGGTGCCTGCCTGTTATCCTAGCACTTGGGAGGTTGAGGTATGTTTTGGATACTTTTCTCTCATCTCTGGGACAAAATATCTGACACCCAGAGTTAAAGAAGGAGAGATTTATTTAGCTTACAGTTTGTGGAGGTTTCAGTCCATACTCAGCTGGCTCCAAGGCAGAGTGGCACATGGCAGAGGGCAGCCGCTCATGGTGGCAGAAAGCAGCAAAGAGCAAAAGCAAAAAGTGAGAAGCCGCGCAGCAGGGGCCGAGGCAGCGAGCAAGCTCTCTCCCTCACATGCCTTCAGGCTGTCCGCCCCAGCATGGGCACAGCGCTCACACCCATCATCCCAGCACGAGATCACGAATTAATCACAACTCTGGAAGCCGCCCCTTGGCTGCATGAGGCTTTGGGGGGACAACTAGACACAAACCCTATCAAGGCAGGAGGATCATCACGAGTTCAAGGTAACCCTAAGCTACAGAGCAAAACCGTCTCAGAAAAAAGCCAAAAGGAAACTGTTGTGTGTTTTTTTAAAATTATTTATTTATTTTTATTACATTTATTTATTGTGTGTGTGTGTGGCCAGCTCAGCCCACCAGGGGGCGTGGCTGGCTGGCATGTGGTGCTGGGGGATCGAACCGCGGTCCCTGTGCTTTGCCAAGCTTGTTTCAAGTAGGTGCTTTAGACCACTGAGCCATCTCTCCAGCCCTGTGTTGTTGTTCTGTCATATTTTCTTCTATACCTTTATTTTTTTCAAAGCTGAGGTTATACCACACATACAAGAATTCTACATTTTTGCTTACTTTATCATACTTTGTTTTTTCTTTTGTCTTTTTGACAGGGTCTCACTATGCAGCGCAGACTGGCCTTGAGTTCACTTTCTAGCCCAGGCTGGTCTTGAACTCACAATAAGCCTCCCACCTCAGCCTCCTGAGTGCTGGGATTACTGGCATGTGCCACCATACCTGGCTTTTGTTTTGTTTGGTTTTGAGACACGGTTTCACTGTGCAGATTAGCCTGGCCTTGAACTCAAAATGATCATCCTGCTTCGGCCTCCCAAGTGCTGGGATTACAGGTATGTGCCACCACACCCATGCTTATCATACTTTTCATGTTATTAAACATATCCACAAAAGCTAGTTGTAAAATACTCCATGGACACCAGGGATGGTGTGGAATCCACGCACTCAGGAGACTGAAGCAGGCTGACCACCATAAATGAAGGCCAGCCTGGGCTACACAGTGAGCTCAAGGCTAGCCTGGAGTACATGGTGAGACTCTGCCTCAAAAATAAAATAAATCCATGAATTCTACATGAACAGATCATAAAATTCCAAAAACACTTTGGACATCTAGGAGGGAAACACCCCTCCTTTGCCCCCAACTCCCGAGGGAGCTACTTATGTCCAGACACCTGTCCCAGTGGGTCATGCACAGCGGCCTGGAGGTACCACCACTAGGACACCGCTCACACGGCAAGCTCAGGGGCAACAGTGAGCCCACACCCCTGGGACTTGGCCAAGAGCTCCTCCTGGCCATTTCTTCATGTCTCAGGGTGGCTGCCATGACCCTTGGCATCATGTGTTCTCAGGAAGGAGCTGTCTGCCCCTGAGGTTTGGTCCCTGTTGCTGGTGCTCCAGCGGGGGCCTGTCTTCCCAGTGGGCGTACACCCTGCGTGACCCTCCCTGTGCAGTGTACTGGCCTGACTGGTCTAGCCCCTTCTCCTCCAGCTCCACACTGACAGATTTTACCCACTGCTTAGAAAGGGCAGCCAGGGCTCTGGAAGGAGGGTCTACTAGTTGTTGGGACAAGAGGATCTGCTGGGTAGGAAAGAAGGGATCACCACAGGGGCCCCAAACATTTGGGTTTTTGAGACAGGGTCTAGTTCTGTAGCCTAGCTGTCCTTGAAATCTGGATCCTCCTGCCTCAGCCTCGAGTGCTGGGATTGCAGGTACGCCCTACATGCCCAACATGGACAGGAAATGGCTTTTTCTCTAGGCTCGTCTTAGCTGCCCTAGCTGCCGTTATAGAATTTTACTGGTGCGCTGGATTTGGTGGTGTAATACCCGGAATCCGGGAGGCTGAGGCAGAAAGATGGCGAGTTCGAACACTTCCCCAGTCTCTCCCAGCCCTGCACAGGAAAACAGCTGTTTGCTTAGCAGCAGTCGGCCACAGGCTCAGAACCACGGAGAGCTCCGGAGACCCAGAAGGGGCTCCTGGCCCCGGCTCCCACCGAACCTCAGCAGGGACCGCCCCAGGTGTCTGATACCGCAGGCCCCTCCTCTGAAACGGGGTGGGGCCGCTCCCTGCATAGGACGCCATGAAAGCACCGGGACGGGAGGGAAGGACGGTGACAGCGGAGTGCACTGCCACGGGCAGGCGCACAGCCACGGGTGGGCCGCAGGAAGGAGGCCCAGAGGCCAGTCGGCTGGCCGGGGAGTCCCCGGAGAGCCTGGGCGTGGATAACAAGGTCCGCAGTTGTTAGTGCGGGGAGACCCAGAAGCGCTTGGGGAAGGAGTCACGAGGCTCCAAGTCTTCTGCTTGGCACCACTCAGGACCGAAGGAACCCGGATGGAAGACAGCCCCTTTAGGTGCTGAAGGTAGGTGAGGGCTGGAGGGCGACGCCCGTCGGGCCCTCGTTCTCCAAAGCTGGGTGAGACTGCACCTGAGGGAAAACCGCCAGGAGCCTGGGGGACGCAGCGGCCCGGGGAAGGCGGCGATGGGGTGGGGGACACGAGCACAGGGGCGAGGCCCGCGCCCGCCGGAAGCTTCTGCTGGACAACGGTACAAAGCGGCAAGGGTGCAGCTGGCATCTCCGAAGGCGGACTCTGACCCCTCCGTGTTCCTGAAGCAGGGCGCATGGGGGCCGACGGCCAGGCCGGTGGGGATGCGCACGAGGCAGGCGCGCAAGGCTCACCGAGGACACTAAGCCCGAGCAGAATCCGAGGCCTGACCCCTGGGCAGCACCCTGCCGTGGAGCCACGCCTCCAACCCCCTGCGACTTCTCAGGGCTGCCAGACACAAGGAGCCAGGAGCAAGTTGTGGCAAAAAATCTAGCAGCAGCTTTCCTCCGGCGCCGAGATGCCCGAGGTAGAGGCGGAAGTGGACTGGTCCCCGGGCGAAGTCCTGGCAGAGGTGCCGTGCGCGGCACGAGGGCGCGGGGATTGCTGGGGACTTTTGGCCTGAGAAGGAAGATGAGGGCCCGGAACTGAAGGTCTGGGGCTGAGACACGCCACAGTGGGACAGAAGGTGAGAGAGCTGGTCAAGGGACCACGGCAGCTGCAGAGTAGGGCAATGAAGGTGGCGGCGGGCCTTGCGAAGGTCACGCAGGCAGAAGCTGGGACGCAGGCCAGCAGACCGGCTGGCGGCTGGGGGAGGGGTGGGCACTGCAGATGGGCGCCAGGTGTCCAGGGACACAGCAAGGGCTGTCTTTATGCAATTTCACCACCGAGGAACAAGACCCTCTGACCACCGTGACAGTGTCGCTTAAGGAAGTGGTACAGGGACTCCTCATGCATGCCTCAGGCAGTCACTAGGACATCATGACAGCCTGGTCTGGGGACAGGATCTCAGTACGTTCCCCATGCCACCCTAAACTCTGGGTTCAGGCGATCCCCCTATCTCGGCCTTCACAAGAGCTGGACCCCAGACATGACCTGTGGTGATGACTTTGAATAAATACCTTTTTTTCTGTATTTTAGGGAAGGGTGAACAGGGTGTTCAGGGGCTCACTACTAGATTGGACTCATAGTGATCTTCCTGTTTACAGCCTCCCAAGAGCTGGGATTACAGGCATGCACAATGGCCTGGCCTGGCCTCAACTGCTGGCTCAGTATGCCCTGGGGGTGGGCCGGACCAGCAGGCTAGGGTTTGAACACCCTGCCCCTGCGCCTGCTTGCAGGTACTTTAATCCGCTGAGCTATTTGGCTGGCTCTTTGAAAAAATATCCTCAAGTCCTTCCTGTCTACCTCTGTGCTCCAATGCGTAGGTTTGGAATCGTACCTCGCACAAGGGAGAACGGGATGGGTGGTGTAGTGGGAACCATGCAGGAAGGGGGTTCACAGGAACCTGAGGGGAGACCCTGTCCCCCTTCCCGCGTCTCACCGCAGTGGCTGCTGTTACGTTAGTGGCACTGCTGGCCCCATGACAGTGGCCTTTGCACTGTTTCCTGGGTTTCCGCTCCCCAGCCAGTCCTTCTGTGTTAGATGGGAGAAAGCACCAGTGAGAGACCCCAGCAGCGGCTGGGTGAGGGACGCGGAAGCCTGAGCTGGGAGGCCAAAGCTGGTCCCGAGCTCTGCTCTCAGAGGAAGGAGCTCTGAGCTGTCCCACGGGTGCCACACACACGTCAGTCTTGTGAATTCTGTCCCCTGTCCACACTGCCCCAAAGCAAAGCACACATGGCCTGGGGCCTGTGGGAGAAGCGGAGAAGGCAGGTGAATCAGTTGGGGAAGGTACCAATATTTATGAAGCAGCTACAGTGGTATTCTTTTGTTTTTTAAAACAAGGTCTCACTGCATTCAGGCTGGCCTTTAACTTAAATTTTTTTTTTTTTTTTTTTTTTTTTTGCGGAACTGGGGATTGAATTCAGATGCTTGTGCTTGCTAGGGAAGCACTTATTCCACTGAGCCATCTCCCCGGCCCCTGGCCTTTAACTTGTGATCCTGTTGCCTTCACATGCTTAGTGCTGGACACACAGGCAGGTGGTACCTGCCACACCTCTTTCTTAATAGCACTGTGCTCACTTAATACAAGCAACTTATTTACCATTACTGCTCATTTCTTTTTTTTTTTTTAAATATTTATTTTTATTTATTACATTTATTTATTGTGTGTGTGTGTGGCCAGCTCAGCCCACCAGGGGGTGGGTCTGGCTGGCATGTGGTGCTGGGGATCGAACCGCGGTCCCTGTGCTCTGCCAAGCTTGTTTCAAGTAGGTGCTTTAGGCCCCTACTGCTCATTTCTGAAACTCCTTTTTTTTTTTTTTTTTGCAGAACCAGAGATTGAACTCAGGTCCTTGTGCTTGCAGGCAAGCGCTTATTCTACTGAGCCATCTCCCCGGCCCCTGAAACTCCTAAAAGCTGACACTGTTATTCTTGTTTCATAGCTAAAGGAGCAATTAGGAAATTACAGCCAGGGTATGGTGGTGCATACTGTGATCTCAGGGCTCAGGAGGCTGAGGCAGGAGGGTCCCTGGGAGCCGAGGCAGCCTACACGATGTAGCGAGATCCTGCCTCAAAGCCTAACCCAAGACAGCCTTTGCTGATGGTCGCATGTATGAGAACTGGCAGAACCAGGACTCGGGCCCCAGCTTTTCTCTTTCCAGCCTGCTCTTCCACCTGCATCTTCAGAGGTGCACGGGAACCTCTGCAGCTGTTCTGCGGCCTACAGCTCCAAGGCCACTCGCAGCTCGCTTTGGTGGTGGCAGCGGAACCCAGAGCCTTGAGCACACAAGCGGTCTCTTCACTGACCTATGGCCCAGTCTGCCTTCCACTGCTACACCCAACTCCCACTGGAGTGGACACAGAATGGAATGGCTCGTAAAAAACGGCTATCAATCAAAAGCAGGACCAAATGTTAGTCACCAACTGCTGAGAAAAATGCCATCATCCACTATAGCTGCTTCAGTGGACTGTGCTAGTGATTTTCAAGGCTAAATACAGCCCTTTTACAGTGAGTGCTGCAGGCTTGTCTCAGATGCGTACAGACTGACCCACTAATCTATTGCCTCTTTTTTCACATGGACATCAGCATCCTAAAAAGCTGCTTTGTGGCCCGACACGTGTTCTGCTTAGCTTTCACAACTTCCAGTTTTCCCTTGTGGAGGTCTTTGCCTCACTAGGATGGGGCTGACCCTCTGTCCCCAAACTCTCCGCCTCTTCCTAAGACTCGCACACCTACGTACCACCTGTTTGTCCTCTGAGCCACGGCACACACCTGTAACCCAGCTACCTGGGGGCTGAGGCAGGGCTGCAAATTTGAGTTAGCCTGAGGGCCTTAGATCTTGCCTCACAAAGGGCTATTAAGCTGGGTGTGGAGGCGCATGCCTGTAACCCAGCACTTGAGTGCTGATCCAGGAGCACTGCTGTGTGTTCAAGTCCAGCCTGCACTGCAGAGTGAGCTGAAGACCAGCCTGCGCTGCAGAGTGAGCTGAAGACCAGCCTGCGCTGCAGAGTGAGCTGAAGACCAGCCTGCACTGCACAGCAAGACCTTGTAAGAAAAAGGGTTCAGTCCCCAGTACCACACACATGAAAAACAGGCGGCTGAGAACTGTCCCTGGCTGAGCTGCCCTCTGGCTGCAATGTGCAGGAAGACAGGCCCCAGCTGGCTCACTCTATGGGGTGTTACCCCTTCCAACACATGGTAACTCCCTCGCACGCAGTCTCAGGACCCTCCTCATACGCGGACATGTGCGCATGGTGTGTAGCGACTGTGACGGACGTGAAGGTGACCAGGAAAGTGCCTGTGAGTTTCATTTCTTTTTATGTTTTTGGACCCAGGGTCTTGCTGTGCAGCCAGGCTGGTCTGGAGCTCCAGGCAATTCTCCTAGGTGTGCTGCTAAGCCAGCCTTAAAGGGTTCTCTACCACCCAGTTTACTTGCACATTCTCAACTTTCCTTATACTTACGGGTAATAGCCAGATTTAGTCATCGCAATAAACTGTTTAGCCTAAGGGAACTTGACCACCGCTTTATAAAGCAGGAAAATATTGCAGACTGCATTTACTGCACGTAATGTGGGGCCTCACCCGGGAACGTGTATCTGGGTCATCGCCCCCAAGTTCAGCTGCTAACCTACTGTGCACACTGCACCATGCACACTGCTTTAGTAGCACAGGTTCTAAAGACTCCCGGTGGGGGGAACCAAAGCCAAACCTCTACTTTTTAGACAATTAAGAAAATGCACCTGTGCTTGGTTCTTCACTTAGCTTCTGTAGATCCAGGTGAGGGGCACGCCAGATGCACGCGCGTGGACTTCCCATCCTGATTTCTCTAGCATTTCCTGGAAACAAAGCATGGATCTGACTGGAGCAGGGTCCTCCCGCCCAACCTTACCTTGCACCCCCGCCAGAGCTCTGTGGCAGCTGTCACTGCCTTTACCACTTGCCAAGTGTTTTCTGTAAAACAAAGAGGCTGGACAGTTGCCTTGCCTAGGTTCAACCATTAACTGCAAACTCCTACCTGGGAATTGCAAAAGCAGTAGCCTTTACAACTAATCAAAACGGTTTTGCGAGGCAGCCAAATTCGTTTATGTTGAGGGAAAACTGTTTGGCTTGAGTTCCTTGCTTGAACTAATCCCAATCTGTCAAAATAAATATGGTAGAACCTGTTTTGTTTTGCAGTACCAGGACAGAGCTCAGAACCTTGCACTTCCGAGGCAAGGGAGAACCTGCTTTTTCATAGTCAGCCTGCTTATACCCAGTGGAGGAGGGGCCCGGGGTGTAGTGCAAGGTCAGGCGCTGGCCTAGCAGGCAGGAGGCCCTGCTCGATCCTAAATCTCTCCTCACCCACGAGGTAGCAATAAAGACACTCTGAACAGAGTGAGAGTGGAGGTGCGAGGCACCTTTCAACTAACATCCTCCATTCTTCGGCCTACACTTATGCCTTCCTATACCCAGCTCCTTAATCGAGTCTGATCTTTCAACCAGTTTCTGAAAAAGCATCAGTGGGAAATGACATAGATTTAAGAGACACCCCATGAGTTCTCAGGGCAGAGGATATAGCTCAGCAGCTGCCTAGCAAGCACAAGGTTCTGAGTTCCACTCCCTGTACCACCCCCAACCCCCAAAACACAAAATGAGTCCTTGGCGACAGTTCATGCCTTTGTCCTTTGTGCCCAGGTCAGGCAACCAAAGGGCACACTCTTCAGGATCTGTTACCACATCTCCGCAGTCATTCGTGAGCTCTGATTTCTTGGAGACCCCAGAAAGCTTTGTACGGCTGTGTTGACACCTCCAATAATCATCTTTCTTCTTTTTTTTTTTTTTCCGGTACCGGGGATTGAACTCAGGCTCTTGTGCTTGCCAGGGAAGCGCTTATTCCACTGAGCCATCTCCCCAGCAATCATCTTTCTTCTATAGGTGCTCCCATTCACTTTCCCAGTGGACTGGAAGGGTCACAGAAAGTTGGAGCTTTCAAAACACGCCTGGTGGGGCCCCGTCACGCAAGCTTCTCTGTCATGGTACATTCGGTCCAATCAAGGAGTCTCCCTAGGCAGAGCTACAGAGCGAGCCGCTCAGCCTTTGGCCAGAGGCAGGAGGAAAACAGCTTGCTGGCTTGAGAAAAGGGCCACTTTCCTTCAGTGACAATAATCATTTGCCTTGTTTTGTTGAGACAGAGTCTCACTGTGTAGCACAGGCTGGCCTTAAACGTGAAGCAATCCTCCTGCCTCAGTTTCTCTAGAGCTGGGATTACAGGTGAGCCACCATAGAATGCTATGATCATTTCCTCTTTTGCCAACTATAAAAGATCTCTAAAAGTTCATAGATTACTCTTTGGCCTAATAAAAAAGGTGAAGTTATCCACACCTTAGAGTCTTATCATCCTGAAATTGCAATTTATCCTTTTAAGCTGACGGCTGGGCGTGGTAGCACACACCTGTAATCCCAGCACTCTGGGGGCAGAGGCAGGAAGATCACTGTGAATTTGAGGCCAATTGGGGCTACAAAGTGAATTCCAGGCCAGCCTGAAGTGCACAATGAGATAGTCTCAAAAACCCAAAACAAAATAAAAAAACCCAAAACAAAAACAAAAATCAGTGAAGTGACTTTGACTAAGCAGCAAATGAGGAAAGCAAGAGCCAACGGAACAGTGTTCGCAGTCTCAGGATGAACTATCCTGTAGTTAAAGCAGTAAGCCAAGAACGCCTGTCCCCACTGAATCCTCAAGGGCTGCGGAACAAGAGCAAGTCTCCACAGCAGCTCCTGGAGCAGACTTGGGCAGGATGGACAGCAGCCCCGCGCCTCCCACCGACCTCCTTGCCTTCTTTACCACTTAAACCCTTTCAGCCTTCCCCTTTGCCTGGGAACCACACTTCCCTTTTTCCTCCCTCTCTTGGTACCTATGAAGAAGTATTAAATAAGGTCTTGAAGACTTTTTACCACCAACAGCTCAAAAGGGAGGACGTGAAATTTAAAAGCAATAGACCACATAAATTAGTTTTCACTAAAGAAATATTTATGCAGTTTATAAATTATGAAGCTACAGATAAATTAATTCAGTGGATCTGATTTGTCAAACTCCAAGGGGAATTAGGTTTTACAGCTCACATTCAAAAGCAACTAATCTTATTTTTCACTCCTTACATTAACACCGTATCCTCAAAGATCAAATCAAGTAGAATGTGGCAGTGTTTTCCTGTATCCCAGCACTCAGGCTGAGGCAGGAGGGTTTCTCAAGATTGATGCCAGCGGGGCTACAAAGGGGGTTCAATGCCAGTTTGAGCTACACAATGAGTCCCTGTCCCAGAAGAGGGGGCAAGGAAGGGAAAAGAGAAAAAGAAGACACTCTACAGCTGGACTTGGGTTCAGGACTGTAATCCACTCTGGGAGGCTGTGGCAGGAGTTTGAACTCAGCCTGGAACCCTGTCTCTTTAAAAAAAAAAAAAAGTGTGTGTGTGTGTGTGTGTGTGTGTGGATTGAGATAGCTCAGAGCCATAAGAAGTTCAATCCCATTAACCCAAGGGGGAGGGGAAATCAAGTTCAAAGCCTTTTAGAAATAAGTACTAGCAGGCCGTCAGCACAGGGCTGTACTCTCAGCACGCTACTTGGGCTGAGCAGGGGGTGGTAGCGCACACCTTGTAACCCTAGCACTCGGGAGGCTGAGGCTGGAGGACCACCTTGAGATCAGGGCTGGACAGAACTAAATCCTGTCTCAACTCAAGAAAAGAAGTAGAGATATAATTAGATTTGTAAAAATCACATTTTTAAGTTAGAATATGTAAACACTTCGGTAGTTTTCCCAGTAAGATACCCTCCAGTTTCAACAAGTTGGCTAATGTATTACAGTTGAGAATAATTAGGGGCCTCAACTGCAGTAAAGTTCTTCCACTGGACAAGAATAAACGTCGAGGGCCGGGGCGCTTGCCTGGCAGGCTCAAGGGCCTGAGTTCACTCTCCGGTTCCGCCAATAAAATAAAATAATCCTCGAGAATACTAAGGTCCAACAAACGCACAGGAGCGTTAAATCGGCCAAATGAGCACAGACACCTCCAAGTTTTCAATTTTAATTTTTCTCAAAAACCAGTAAGTCTTTAACCACTAAGAAGAATATATGCAGTGTATTATTTGTTGAAACTGTCCTTCCGATTTGATTTGAAACTGTCTCATTGCTATCTGTTTGTCAATAAAACTTTGAAAAAAAAAAAAAACCAGTAAGTCTCTATTTGTATTCTTTAATCCAACTGTCAAATCGACCAAAGGGACGGAAAAGGGCAAGCGCATTTCACTACAATACATCCTACCCGGGAAGGTTTAACTCGTCGGTAATTCGTGCCAGGTAAAACAAAACAAAACTAGATCTGGGGGCGCCGTCACGTAGAGCACGGCGGACGAAATGTGGACTTTGCAGCAAGACCACGTACAGAGAGCACGCAGGAAAGCGAGACACCGGGCGAGCGAGGCGAGGACAAGAACGGGCCGGGGAGGAGGAGCGCGAAGGCATCAGCGGCCGAGCCCCGCCGGAGCGCGCAGGGCCACGACCCCGGGCACAGGCACCCAAACGGCCCGCCCCAGGTTTCCGGGGGTCACAAAAAGGTAGCGGACACGGTCCAACGGCGGCCCGGGCCCCGCTTCCGCCGCCGCCGCCGCCGCCCTGCCCCCTGCGCTCGGCCCCGGCTCGGAGACAGCGCCCGGGTCGGGCAAGGGACGCGCACCAGTCCTCCGCCGCCGCTGCCTTTGTCCGCCCGTCGGCCTCCGCCCCTCGCAGCCACGCGCGAGGAGCGCGCAGCGCCCGACGCGAAAAACCAAACACAGGCGTTTCTCGTCTAACCACTTTATTGGGGCAACAGGCCTCCGGCCGCCCCGCGCCCCATGCCGCTCCCGCCTGCTCCCTCCCGGGTCCCCAGCCTTCGGCCCCTGTGCGCTGGGGCGGCGCAGACCGCTCACCGGCTCCCGAGGTGGCGGCTGCAGCGGCGACGCCCCACTCCCAAGCGCAGGCCTGGCACAGGCAGCGTTTTTCGCCGCTGTTGCACCGGGAAGGGCGGAGGCCGTGCGCCGCAGAGCGGCGGCGGCGGCGGCGCGTGACGTCACGCACCGCGGGCCAGCCAGCGCCCGTGGGGCCAGCCCCGCCCCCTGTCCCAGCGGCCCCAATCCGGGAGGAGCCCGAGCTAAGGGGCGGGGCCACAGGGGCGAGCGGGGCCGCCGGATTGGCAGCGAGGGAGGAGCCAGAGCGCGGCCGAGCGAGTGGGAGCGAGGCGGGGCGGGGCCGCGCCAGAGCGGAAGTCTCGCGAGGCCGTGCCCGAGCAGAGTGTGGCGGCGGCAGCGGCGGCGAGATCTGGGCTCGGGTTGAGGAGTTGGTATTTGTGTGGAAGGAGGCGGAGGCGCAAGAGGAAGGGGGAAGCCAGGCGCCGGCCCGGAGGGCGGGAGGAGGCGCGGTCAGGGCGGGCGGCCGAGGCGCGGCCAGGCGAGGCGCGGCCAGGCGGGCAGCGGGA
>NW_004524646.1:11908445-11914735 GCF_000260255.1 Octodon degus
CAGTGTCGCCGGCCCTGCCGGTTCGCGCGGCCCGCGAGCGCCGGCCTCGGCCTCCCGCAGCCGCCCTGCGTGGCGCGTCGCTCGTGCTTTGCTTCTCCCGTGGCGAGGGCTTTGGCAGCCGCGCTTCGTGTTCTCCGAGGCTCGTAACGGGCTCCCTGTCGGTGCCCGCGTGTGGAATCTTTGTTCCCGCGCTCCCTGGCGGGCGGCGGCGGTGCCCGAGGGCGCGGGGCTCGCTGTGTGCCCGGCGGTCGCGGCCGCGCTCCTCCGACCGTCCCCTTTCCTTGCCGTCGCTTCCCAGCGCGGGGTGTGGCTGGAGTTGGTGGGTTGGGAGCCGGGCTCGGAGCGTGAGACCGGATCGGGTCGACCCCGAGCGGGCCGTGATCTTTGAGTGAAGACGCGAGGCGGGGCCGGTGTCGCCTGTAATCCCGCTGCTGGGAGCCTGAGGCGGGTGAATCGGGTGTCGGGCCACCCTGGACGCGCTGAATTCGCTTCGGGTGAAAGCTGAATTTAGATACTTGGCTGGAAGTGTCTTGGCATGATCGCTTTGGTTTTCAGGTGTATTTGACATGTTTTGCATGTAATGCTACCAAATTGTTGGCCCGGGTTTTTAGACTCAGAAACTTTGTAGCGTGTGACCTTACTTGATGAAGCGCGTAGTGTCAGGTCAGTGAGGTACAGGAGAAGGTGTGAGGGGTCTACCTGGGGGGCTTAATGTACAATTAAGTCAGCATTTGATCTTATTTGCTCTGAGCGGGTGGCCGCTTACCAGAATGTGCAATCTAGGGTAGGTTAAGTTCTTTATGTATTTATCTGTGACTGGATCTCCTTTTGTATCTAGTTCAGGCTGGATTGTACTCACATTTGTCACCTAGATTGGTTTACAATTCAGGCAGATTCTCAGCCTCCGTAGTGCTGGGATTACACCCGGGGGATTAGAGTTATTTCATTTTTTAATTTTAGGATGAATTTTTATTTTTTTTATTTTTATTTTTTAATGGTACCGGGGATTGAACTGAGGACCCTGTGCTTACCATGCAAGCGCTTATTCTACTGAGCTATCTCCTCGGCCCTTATTTTTTAATTTTAAAAACTTTGTTTAGTACAGGGTCTCTCTATGCAGCTTGGACTCAGTAATTCTCCTGTGTCATCCTCCCCCGCGCTGGGTACAGGCCTGTGCCACCGTGCCCGGTTTCGGGGCCGGCCTGGCATGCTGCACTGGGGATCGAACCTGGGTCCTTGCGCTTTGCCAGGCAGGTGCTTAAGACCGCTGAGCTATTTCCTCAGCCCCGTTTGGTATTATTTTAATGTGTGTGTGCCGAGGGTTTTTGTTTTTTTGTTTTTGTAAGTGCTTAGTGTTTTTAGAGCACTCTGATGATCGTGGTCCTAAATATTCAGTGGCAGCAATATGGAATGGCCTGTTTCCTCAGATATGTGTTGTCGCAAATTATCCGTCATGTCCTTGTGTGTTAGAATTATTGCCAAAGGAAAGCTAAGTGTTTTGTTGTGAAAGATTCTTATCTTCAGACCTAGAATAGGATGATACAGGGGGCAGACTGTGAGGCTAGATTTTGTTAAATGTGTGTTGTGTTGGTTTTTTGCCAAATAATTTTTACTTACATCAACGTTCACTGAATCCCTTTGGTATTCGGATGAGGTGTCAAACCCCAGGTTTTCTGGTTTGGTTTGTTTTCCTTTGATTTTTGAGAGTCTTCCATTAAGTCCAGCCTCCAGCTCACAATGTTCCTCCTGCTTGAGCCTCTCCAGTGCTGGGGTTAGCAGGAATGCCCCATAGTTTTGCCTAAGCCCCAAATTTAGTTACCTGAAGTCTTCAATTGCACATTGTCAAGAGTGGAGGATTGCTGCGAGTTTGAGGCCATTTCGGGTTGCAGTTTTTCCGACTTGGGACCTTGCACCTGTCAGGCAGGTGCTTATGCCACTGAGCTAGCTCCCCAGCCCAGGTTACATAGTGTAAAGCCAGTCTGAATTATACACGGAGACCCTGTCTTTAAAAAAAAAAGGCTTTTAAAAAATTTATGTGCAGAGTGTTGTCTTTTGAGACAGGGTCTTGCTGTGTAGCGCAGGTTGGCCTCCAACTCACAGCAGTCTTCCTGTTTCTGCTTCCTAAGTGCTAGGATTACAGGCGTGGTATCTGCCCCCCTTATAGGGGGTATTTTCAAGGATCTAGTTAGGTGATAACACCTCTTGGTTTAAAAGATCGACAACAGGGGCTGGTGAGATGGCTCAGTGGTCTAAAGCACCTACTTAGAACAAGCTTAGCAAAGCATAGAGACCGCGGTTCAATCCCCCAGCACCACATGCCAGCCAGCCCTGCCCCCTGGTGGGCTGAGCTGGCCACACACACACACACACACTAAATAAATAAATAAATAAATAAATAAATAATTTTAAAAATAAAAGATCGACAACAGTTTAGTGGGAGTCAGCATGTTGGTGGAAACCAAATGTTTGGATTTTTGTGATTCTTTGTGTGCATTCTTGAACTTAGACTTAGTAGGGTGACAGTTCTCCATGCTGGGCATCTTGGGGATGGGACAGCAGCAAGGAAGCCAAGCAGTGTGTAGAAGAGTTGTAAACCAGAAAGGATCCTGAGAACTCTGCTTGTTTTAAGAAATGGGTAGACTTTTTCCACAGTGCAGTGCTTTTTCTGTATCTGGTGATTTTGCAACACTTGCTCCAATCTAATTGCAGCACTTAAACTCCGTACCTGTCAGCAGTCACTTGTCATCCCCTCACCCAGCCCCTGGCACCCAGCTTTCTGTCTCTCTGTGGATTAAACTGAGTCCAAAAACAGGGAGAACTCTGAGCAGCAGCCCCTGGCCTTTCTACTATCTTGCCTGTCTCTTCATTTTGAGGCAGGGTCTCTAAGTTGCCGGGGCTGGTCTTGCACTCCTGAGCCTCCTGCCCTAGTCTCCAGAGTAGCTGGGATAGCTGGACTGTGTCAACTAGGCCTGGCATCGAATGTGGCCTTTAGTGTCTGGGTTAGCATGTTTTCAAAGTTCATTCAGCTTGTAGCATGTATGTCATTTTTATGACAATGGTATTTCATCATGTAGGTAATTTGGCAGGAACTCTATAGTTTCTCTAGCAGGTAAGAAAATTAAGGCCTCCTTAACCTAGACAGGTTTCATAGTTCAAATCATGATGAATTATGTTTTCAATATTCAATGAGTTATGTTTTATGTAGTAACTCTGGTGCTTACTTGGTTGTTTTTTTCCCCCCTCTTTTATATGTAGCTAACAAACATTTAAATGTTGACAGATTTAGGGCACAGTGTTAAGTATATTTTGCCTGGGTGTTCTTTACTGTTACAGAGGCGCTACTGTCTTGTGGAGCTAATTGTAAACCAAACTACTGAACTAAACCTTTGGGTTGAATAGGGGAGCTAATGATAAAAAAATGAGCACTTAAAATATTTGTGCTAGGGCCGGGGAGAATAGAATAGTGCTTCAATAGAATAAGTGCTTCCGTGGCAAGCACAAGGGCCTGAGTTCAATCCCCAGTTTCGCCAAAAAAAAAAAAAAAAAAAGAAAAAGAAAAAAAAAAAATATATATATATATATATATATATATATATATATATGTTTGTGCTAGATTGAGCAAAACATCCAGGGCCAGAAATTCACTTATTTTAAGTCAGTTAACTGGAAGAAAATCAAATGTATTTAAAGTATCTGTATTATATATTCAGAAAGTTGAGGTTTGCCAAAAATTACAAGCCATGACCATTTGTCATTTCTCAGAGGATATTGTATCTCTTCCTTTGCTGCTTATCACTGAGTATAGATAACCTTGATGGTAAATTTCCATGGAGTGATGCCAGAGAAGCCCTCCTCCCAAAGAGTAACATCCACCATGTGACCTACGGAGCTGCCTCTAGTACTGTGCTCCTGTGCCCTTGGACCTCAGACCTTGGGGCCTTGAGGTTGTTGACTCCTCTCATTCCCCTCAGCCACCTTGTCTTAAGGGGGGAGTCTGAATTACAACAAGGTTGGGGCTTCTCTCCTACTTAGACTAGCAGATTAGGTTTTTGGAGAATAGTAGATTTTTCAAAAACAAAACCACCACCTATGCCAGACTCTTTTTTTTTTACAGGTTTGGTCTTTTCTGAAGTTGAGAAACTTAAAGAGTTCATAACAGGTTATTTGCAAAACACTGTGTATAGTGAACGTTCCTTTTTTCTTCAGTAGTGAGGTTGAAACTAGAGCTGTTACACTAAGCTACATCACTAGGCCTTTTTTTTTTTTTTAAAGATTTTTGAGATGTGGTCTCACAAAGTTGCCCAGGACTAGGATCAGGAATGCTTTCTACCTCAGTCTCCCGGAGTCTGTACTAGGATTGCAGGCGTGTGCTACCATACTTGGCTACAGTGAGCTCTTTTTTGGGGGGAGCGATTTGAGACAGAGTCTTGCTGTGTCATTCAGGCTGGCTTTGTGTTCACTATGTAGTGCAGGCTGGCCTTGAACTTGCAGTGAATCTCCTGCCTCAGCCTCCATCCCAAATGCTGAGATTACAGGCACGCACCACCATGCTTGGCCATTAAACCTTGTGTTTAAAAAAAAAAATTGGTGTCTGAAACATGACTTGGATGTTAAAAATAACAGTTGTCGCTGTTAGCAGAATATTAGGAAGAGGTAGGAAAATCTTGGATGCTAGTTGACTATTGTATTGGTTTACTGGTTAATGCATCTTTGGTGTGGAAAGCAGCTTCCTAGTTGTGTGCATGTCCTACTTGTAGGGCCCCCTGGGGTTAGCTTTTTGATGTACACCCTGCCTCCATGCTGAAGAGTGTGGGAGCCAGGGTCATGCATATAAGCGAGGCAACTGTTTTTCCATTCAGCTTACTGCACTCCCCAGCCCTGATTTTCAGTAACAGCCCAGTGGTTCCAGGGAATCATGGTGACTGCAGCATTGTATTTCCTCACTATATATAGGACGCTGATGAAAGTGTATGATTGTGAATCTGCCTTTTCTTTTAATGTTAGAAATTTTGTAAAATGAGTTATTGAAGGGGATGGTCCTTGAAGTTATTTTCAGTCATTTTTCTTTCACATTAAACACATGGACTTCATTTTCACTAATCTGCACTCCCAGATCATGTTATAGCCTTTATAGCAAAGAAATTGTACTTTATAAATGATGGTGTGATACGAGGAAGCCATGTGTGCTACTTTCCTCTGTCACTTTTCTGCCCGTTTTGTTCCTGCGTGAGCTCAGTATCAAACCCAGGGCCCGGGTACAAGAGCCCACCATGGGGCCATACCCCAGCCCTGCAGCCCACAGGATGGTTTCTGGCACAGCTAAGCATGAGGACCTTGTGTGTCGTCAGAAATGACACTGCTGGGGCCAGGGAGATGGCTCAGTAGAATAAGTGCTTGCCTGGGAAGCTAAAGGGCCTGAATTCAATCCCCGGTTCTGCCAAAAAAAAAGACACTGCTGTCTGTGGGGCAGGGGCAGGGGCAGGGCTGCTCTACTGGGAGTCCAAGTATGAACCACAGGGCCTGGGAGGTAGGACCAAGGGGATGCTTTAAGCTGTGAGTTCGAAGTATGGAGCTCTCCCATTTCACTAGGTCTAAGTGGTAGTACTGGTGAGTAGATACCATTTATTTTACCAAAAGCAACTTAGAATTACTACTGCAGAGTTAGTGCCTTAGCATAGGTGTGTACATCTGTTCATAGGTAAATTGATAAGAAATGGAAATACAAGCAGAAAGGAAGCTTCCTGGCCATGAAGGTGAATGAATAAATCATATTATCTTTATCTGGACTAAAATAGGGCTGGGGAGATAGTTCAGCTGCATAAGCATCTGTCTGGCAAGCGCAAGATCCCGTGTTCAGTCCCCTGTGCTGGGAGAAAAAAATTCCAGGACTAAATTAGACAGTGAGATAGCTCAGTAGAATAAGTGCTTCCCTGGCAAGCGTAAGCGCCTGAGTTCAATTCCTGGTTCCACCAAAAAAAGAAAAAAGTTAGAAAGTGAACAGCCTTGGGCTGGGAGGCATGTGGCTCCATGGTGTAAGACTGTGGTGTGTGTGTTGAGCCTTACATTGCAAAGACGGCAGTTGTTTACATACTTAGTGTAGTTTTGTTTTTAAAAGTTTAACATTGTTTAGAATATTAAAACCTGGTGGAAATACTGTAGTCCTTTACCTTGTCTAATAGCTAGCCTGCTAGTTTCAAAGGTGTAAAATGCAGTTCGATCCCCACAACCCTCCAGCCAGCCAAAAGTGCCCTGAAGGCATTCGAGGAGCAAAAAAAAAAAAAAAAAAAAAA
>NW_004524646.1:11915210-11924165 GCF_000260255.1 Octodon degus
CACACACTAAATAAATAAACAACAACAACAAAATCTGTTAGAGGGCTGAGGATGTAGCTCAGTGACACAACGCCTGCCTGGCAAGTGCAAGTTCCTGAGTTCCATTCCTGGTACCGAAAAAAGAAAGAAAAATCTGGTAGTTGAAGTACAGTGTTAACTTTAGTATGGCTATTTTGTGTAAGGAAAAATATATAAAAAATAACAGGTTTTCATAGGACTGAATTAGAAAGTGAACGACTTTGAGCTGGAATGTGTTAGAAGTCATACTTGGGTTCTGATTGCTGTTAGTGGTGCCTGGGATGAGAACCCCAGCCTCAGGTGAGCTGGACTAGTCTTCTCTCCCACTTGGCTGCACCCCAGCCCCACTGAGGTAGGTCTCTGATAGATGGGAGGAGTGAGGGAAGCTGAATAACCCTAGAGTCCAGTTCCTGGAGCTGGGAACTGACCTTATTTGCAGATGTGATTAGACTTAGGCTTGTGATTAGACTTAGGCTTTTGTGGGGAGAGTTATCACGGCCACCTGGTGAGGAGGGAGAGTTCAATACATTGTCCTGGGAGTCACAGAGGAGAGCGGGGGAGACAGTGATTGCGGGTGTCTGTGGTTCCATGAGGGGGTACAGAGGATTGAGCCCAGGGGCTTTGCACTATGGGCCCCAAGCCCGTCTTGTATTTTTATTGGTACATTTTAGGTAAGCGTAATGATCACATTCATCATAAGGAATTTGTATTTGTATGTGATGCATCTTGCTTTTTCTTATATTTTCCCTCCTCTCCCTCCACCCTTTATTTTGAGATAGGGTCTCACTAAGTCTGTAAATTGTTCAGGCTATGCTTAAATTTGCCATCCTTCCTGTTTCTCAGCGTGCTGGGATTACGTGTGTGCCACTGCCTAACTGGGTGTGTGTGGCACCACCAGATTGGTTGTGGGGTGCTACAGTGGCCATGTAAACCACTGTGTACTGTCCAGCCCCATTTGCTTCAGGTGTTTAGGGTCTTGCCTGCGTATTCTAGAAGACAAGACAGAGTGAGGGTAGAGTTCATTAATTGATTTTCTTTGAACATTGGCCAGCACTGAGGAGACCTGATGAGTTGGAGGTTTGAGGCGCAGGAGTGACCTCGGCTTCTCTATGAATGTGCCCCCTTCTGAGGACCAGCGTTCTCAGTTTCATCTTGCTGACTGTAGGTGGTTCTCAGAGCCCGCTTTTGCTTCCCATTGCACTGGGGGTGATGATTGCATTGGCTGTGTAGAAGGAAACAACATCTGGGAGACAGGAACAGGCTAGATACGTATTTACATAACTGATTTTACCTTTTGCTAGCACCATGTGGAGAAACAATGTTTATGAGTTAGCTGTGGTCTTCATTCATAGATGGTGGTGTTAGATTCGGTTACTTCACACCTTCCAGTCTTGGGCTTTGCTCTAGTTCCAGGTCATTTGCACCAGTATAGTTCTAAGTGACAGATTGCGCTTGAAGCTCCTAACAAGATGCCACCTATACTGCACTCCCTGGTGTCATGGCTTTCCTTCTCAGGCTTTTCTGTGAAAGAATTCTGAGGTACTGTGGTGGTGCTCAGTGGTAGCAAGCTTGTTTGGCAAGGGCACAGCCGAGTGTGATCTGCAACACTCCTTTCTTACAGAAATGCTGAGAAGAAACTTCGAGAGTGGCCTTAATTTTTGTATCACTCAGTGTGTTCTGCTAACTTGGTTTACTCATCACACTGTATACAGAAATCCAATGCTGTGCAACTTGGGGAGGAGAGTTTTTGTGTTTGAGACAGTGTCTCACTGTACCTCACCCTGGCCTTGTGGCCAGGCTGGCGACCTTCCTGCCCCACTTGGTGTACAGGCATGTTTTTTTTTTTAATTTTTATTTATTTGTGTGTGTGGCCAGCTCAGCCCACCAGGGGGCGGGGCTGGCTGGCACGTGGTGCTGGGGGATTGAACCATGGTCCCTGTGCTTTGCTTAGCTTAGCTTGTTGTAAGTAGGTGCTTTAGACCACTGAGCCATCTCACCAGCCCCGACATTTGATTTACTTTGGTATGTGTTATTTTTGGTGGAAGTGAAGCAGCTTCTGGTAAAGCTTGTATCTTTTGACATAAGTTTTTTTTTTTTTTTTTAATGTTTTGTTGTTTGTTGAACAGTTAATGATCCTATCATAGTTCTTGTGGTCTTCAGGGACTTTTCCAAATTGAGTCCCATGTACAATGCATTGTTTTTTAAGGGAAAAGTCATAACTGTGACAATATGAAGTACAGAATCCACAAAAACTATGCATCAGAAAAAAAAAACTTGTGTAAATATTTCAATACTAAATTTACCAGGACATCATGAGTACACTTACCTTTGGCCTCTACAGTTACAGGAGGCGCTCCAGGTGGTGGCCACTGGCTTCTAGACATTCATTAGTATGGAGAACTGCTGCCATGTGTGTGCATGTTGGACTTAGATCAGTGAGCTATTGAGGCAAGAACACTGTGTTGCTGTCAATGTTCAGGGTGGGATTGTGGTGGTGATCAGAAGCAGACCCTCTGTCCCTGTTTTCTTGGGAGACACATCCCTGTGTGCCACTTGGTAAAATTTTCCCTGGGTGAATCTCACAGCCTCCCTCCCACTGGGTTGTGGTTGGTTGGTTTGTGATAGGTTCTCTGCAGTTCCAGCCCAAGCTGATGTTGAATTCCCTGTGTAGCCAGTGCTGATTCCAGATGTGTGCCACAGTGCCCAACTGTGCTTCTGCACTACATACATATTCTGTATTTTTCTTTGGTAATGAATGCAGTCTATGTGTTGCCTGGTTTCTACACACTTGGATGTACGGCGCTGTCCCATCAGTTGCTTGGGTGTCTAGAACCAGAGTCTCCAGGTGTTCTACACAGCCTCTCCACAATCAGTGCCATCCTCCAAGACACACCCGCCAGAAATTTTTCTCGCCACCACCTAATTGATTACCTAGCTATGTTGATTGTGTTTTAAGATAAATCTAATTTCTCTTAAAGACCTGCTGAAAGTAAATTATTAGATAATAAGTTCGGTTAATTAAACTAACTTTCAGAAGTTGTTCCCAATAGAAAAATTACCACTGCATTTTTTTTTAACTTTTTTTTTTAATTTTATTTATTTATTTGTGTGTGTGTGTGTGTGTGTGTGTGGCCAGCTCAGCCCTCCAGGGGGCAGGGCTGTCTGGCATGTGGTGCTGGGGGATTGAACCGCCGTCCCTGTGTTTGTTAAGCTTTTTCTAAGTAGGTGCTTTAGACCACTGAGCCATCTCACCAGCCCACCACTGCATCTTAATCCCATCTTCACTAAGGAAAATCCCATCTTCTACACCAAGACATCAGAATTTCTGTAAAGGGCCAGATAGTGTTTGTGGGTTTTTTGTTTTTTCTTGCAGCTAATCAACTCTGTGCCTCGTATAGGAAAGGAGCCTTAGACCATCTATAAATGAGTAGGGTTGTATACCAATAAAACTTTACTTACACAAGTAGATGGCATATTTTCATAAGCTTTTTGCGGTACTGGGGATTGAACTCAGGACCTTGCGCTTGCCAGGCCAGTGCTGTATTCTACTGAGCTATCTGCCCAGCCCAGGATGGCATATTTTCGTATCAAGGCTCACAGTAGCACAGTTCCTAAAAGGTAACACCCAGGTTTAGCATGACACATGGCCTGTAATCCCAGCTGCCTGGATGGCTGTGATTATAGGCTTGAGGCCAGCCTGAGGGATTTAGTGAGGTCCTGTCTCAGAATAAAAAAGTTTTGATGATATGGATCAGTGGTAGCATGTGTGGGACTCTGGATTCAAACCACAATATGGGGGGGGGTGAGAAAAAGAGAAGCCACTGGTAGATGACTAGGTAAACAAAATGTGCTATGTATATACAGTATATTTAGTTTTATTTTGTGTTGTTTTGAGAACAGGGTCTTGGTATGTAAGCCATACTGGCCTTGATTTTTATAATCCTGCCTCTGCATCCTGACTGTGGGAGTACAGACAGACTTGTGCCACTTGGCTTAGTTAGATAGTATTTTAAATTTATTTTTAGTATGATTCACAAAAGTCATGTATTTAAGTTAAGATATACAGCATGTTTTGAGTTACATGTATATTGTGCATTGATTACTACAATTAGGCCATTTAACATATCTGTCACAATCTTATTGAATCCTTAAATGGTTCCACTTAGAAACATCTAATAATAGCCCAACTCAAAAAATACTCTTTAGTTTTTGAGCTAGGCCTCTAGTCCAGGCTAGTCTTGAACTCATTGTGTAGCCCAGTGTGGCCTCAGATTCACAATAATCCTCTGCCTTGGGCCTCCCAAGTGCTGGGATTATAGACTTGTGCCACAGGCCTAGCAACTCAGAAAATACTCTTAAAAAGAAAAACGTACTTTGGATTTAGACAGAAGTTGTATTTCACGTAGTGAAGAAAACATACACTTCCTAAGTCTGGTTTATTCTGCTTAACTTTTGTTCTTTCTAGTCGAGTAGTACCCATTGTGTATGTAGGCTTTGTTTATCCATTCATTTGTTGGTGGGCATCTAGGCTGGTTCCATTATCTTGGCAGTAAACACAGGTGTGTAGGTAATCCTGTAGTATAGTAACTTAATTCTTTCAGTTGTATGTTTTTAGTTTTTGAGGAACCTCCATATTGGTTTCCATAGGCTATTCTATTTGCATTTCTACCACCAACATAAAGGGCTCTTCACCTCCATCCTGGCAACATTTATTTTGTGTTGTCACCGAGTGAGATGGCATCTCAATACAGTTTTTACTGTGAGAATAGCTGGCAACCAGGCTGAGGCAGGATCGCAGGGCGTTCAAGGCCAGCCTGCGCTACATAGTGAGACCCTATCTCAGGAAATAAAAACAAAACACCAAAAAAGTGGTTATCAAAGATTTTCACCCATTCTGTGGGCTGTCTCTTTACTGCTGGTGATTTCCTTTGGCTTTGCAAGAGCTTTTGGGGAGGTCGTCAGTTCCTCTTATTGGACCTTGGTGTTATTTCCCTGGGTTGTTGCAGTGCTGTTTAGAAAGCCCTGTACCTATTGCTTCAGACGTGTGTCCCATTTGTCTGTCTGTCTGTCCCTCCCTCCCTCTCCTTTTGACACGGTCTCATGCAGTTTAGGCTGGTCTTGAGCTCACTTTGTCACCTAGACCATCTCAAACACGTAGCAGTCCTCCTGCCTCGTCATCCCAAGTGCTGTTGGCACGTGCCACCACACCTGGCACCCCCATGCTTTCTTTATTTTGCTTTTTTAATTCATGTATTATAGTACAAGGTCTCATTACACAGCTTAGACTTGTAGTGATCCTCCTGTTTTCAGCCTCCCCAGGGCTAGGATTACAGGTGTGTGCCACCACGCCTGGACTCTGGTCGCCAGCTCAACGCCAGCACAGCATGCTGGACCGGGGATCAAACTGTGGTTCCTGCGCTCGCCAAAGCAGGTGCTTAAGTCCACCAAGCTATTTCACCCTCTCCCCACATGTTTTCTATCAGAATCTCAGAGGGAATCTTACTCATTTTTTTTGGCTGGCTCAGGCTGCCTTAAGGGTGGGTCTAGTGCAGCATGTGGAACTGGGGATTGAACCGAGGTCCCCTGTGCCTGACATAGTTTGCCCAAGCAGGTGCTTTAAACAACTGAGCTAACCTTCATGCCCCCAGGAATCTTATTGTTTACATTTTTTGATCCATTTTCAATTGGTGAGGGGAATCTAGTCTCAGTCTTCTACATAAATGGATGTCTTGTTTTCTCAGCACAGTTGTGAAAGAGGCTGTGTTTTTGGCTGCATTGTCTGGAATCAGATGGGTATAGCTGTGTGTTCTTGTTTCTGTGTCTTCTCTTCCACAGGTCTGTGCATCTTTTTTTTGCCATTACCATTCTGTTTTTGTCTTCGTGCCTTTGAAGTATAATTTGAAATCTGGTATTATAGTGCCTCTAGTCTCTCTTCCTTTAGGATTGTTTTGGTTCTTACATGTTTCCATGTAGTGTTTTTTGGGGGTTTTTTTGTTTGTTTGGTTTGTGTTGGGAATCCAACTCATGACCTTGTGCCTGCCCGACAGGCACTGTGCTGCCTACCTGTATTCCCAGCTTCCAGTATGAATTTTATTAGCTTTTTCCCTGCTAGTTCTGTGAAGGATGTCATTGGATTTTAGTGGGGATTGTACCAAATTTATAAATTGTGTTTGGTAATGCATCTTTTTTAAAAAAACTTTTAAAATGTTTAGTACATGGTCTACAGGTCTACAGGGTCTCACTAAGTAGGTCAGATTCATAATGATTCTCCTGTTTCCAGTCTCCATCCAGCTGTCTCAGAGCACCCTGGGGGCAGGGCCGGGTGCCTGGCTGCTGTGCTCTGCCTAAGCAGGAGCTTTCGTCCGCTGAGCTATCTGAATGGCCCTGGTAATGTGTGTATTTTAACAGTAGTAGTTCTGCTGACCTCTGATCATGGGGCATGCTGTCTATCTTCTAGTGCTTTTTATCATTATTTAATTTTCATTGTAGCGATCTTTCACCTCTTTGATTGACTTTTTTATCCTGTAGACACTATATTAATCATAAAAGTAAGTGAAATTTTATATCTGCCACAATAGAAGGAAAACAATGTGCTTTAGTAAAATAGAGGAGACATGGAAGGTGGATGCTCTGAGTGTATATATAGCAGGTGCCTAGAATAGGTAGGTTCTTGCAGGTAAAAGAAAACAAGTTAGGCTGGTGAGATAGCACAGTGGACTAAGTGCTTGCTTAGCCAGGACCCCCGTACCACATGCTGCACTGGCCACACCCCTGGGTGAGCTGAGCCAGCGCCAGAGTGGGCGTGGTACACACCTGTAATCCCAGCACTAGGGAGGCTGAAAACAGGAGGATCACTACCAAGCTGTGTAGTGAGACCCTGTCCCAAATGCATGAAAATAATAATTCTAAAAAAGGTTAGAAGGGGCTGGAAAGAAGGGAAAGTTACTATGTAATAACTATAGGCTTTCGTTGGGGATGATGAGAATGTTTTGTATGTAGGTACTGGAGATAATTACACAATACTGTAAATGTATATAATGTCACCAAATTCTTTAAAATGGGTAAAATTATGTTTGTATATTTTACAGTACTTTAAAAAAAACAAAGAAGCTATGGAAAATGGAGAGAGGCAGTTGGCCAGATTCAGCTCTGCTCACCCACACTTGATAATAAAGGTCAAAAAAAATCTTGTCAGTCTCTTTAGGTTTATTTTGTGAGTTTTGTGCTGTTTGCTTGCATTGCTGGCACTCTAAGCCAGGGCCTTCTTTACTCATGCTAGGCGAGCTCTCTGCCACTGAGCTACATCTTTAGCCCCTGAATTCTGGGTCCTGTTTGTTTTCATTTTATGTGTTCGTGAGACAGGGTCTCACTATGCAGAACGGACTCCTAGTGATCCTCTTGTTTTCAGCCTCCCTAGCACTGGTATTACAGGCTTGTACCACCATGCCCCAACTATTCTCACTGAATCCTGGGGGTGGAACCAGTGCGGCATACGGGACCAAGGATGGAGCCCTGGTCCCTGCGCTTGCCAAAGCAGGTGCTTAGGCCGCTGAGCCATCTCACCGGCCCTTCCTTTAGACTCTTGGTGTTCTTGACTGTTGTAACGCTAGAGCGCCTTTGTTTTGTTAGTATCTTGTTTTTTTTTTTTTTTTTCAATTTTATTTATTTATTTATTTTCTGTGTGTATGGCCAGCTCAGCCCACCAGGGGGCGGGCTGGCTGGCATGTGGTGCTCGGGGATTGAACCGTGGTCCCTGTGCTTTGCTTGGCTTTGTTTTAAGTAGGTGCTTTAGACCACTGAGCCATCTCACCAGCCCCTAGTATCTTGTTTTGGATAGTTGGGACTCTCAACTTTGTGGTCACTCTTGTATCCGAGATTTATATTTTGACCGTAAGTGGTGGCACATTCCTGTACAGAATCCTTGCACTCTGGGAGGCTAAGAATCCAATCTAGGCAGCAGAGCAACATAGCAAAATCCTGTCTCAAAATTAGGGGCTAGGGAAGGGGGGTGGTGGTGGTGGTGGTGGTGGTGGTGCAGCAGCATATGTGATCCTAGCACGTGTGAAGCCAACCTGGGCTATGTAATGAAATCCTGTCTCAAAAAATAAAAAGGGATGGGTCTGCAGCTTAGTACAAAGACCTTGGGTTCAGTCAATTTTAGAAAAAAATTTTTAAAAATTTAAATTAAAAAAAGAAAAATTGTCAAAGGAGAAAAGCTAACCTGTGTAGCAGTGTAGTCTGGTGCGGTGTCTAGATTCCAGAGGCTGGGAGGTGGAAGGGGCATTGGGCGCTGTGGGCGGGAATGAGGGAAGCCCTGGTGGCAGTGGAGCCTGCCTTTGTAACAGATGTCTGTGCACTGTCCTGTTGCTGTCAGTGAATCCAGCTGGCTTGGGCCACTTCCCCCATCTTTAGATGGACAGTCCGCCTCTGTAGATGGATGCTAACCTTGTCTGTGGTACCCTGGTGTTCTTAATAGGAAGCAAGCCCTAACAGAAGGCAGCCATGCTGATGTGAGACAAGTAGGTCTTTGGGTTAGAACTACACTCGTGTAATTTAGCCCTTGCTAACTGGGTATACCTCCAGCAGGCTACTTAACCTTACTGTGCCTCAGCTTCCTCTGCAAAATAAAGTTGAAAAGTCATCTGGTTCCTAAGATGATAGGTGCAGTAATTAAGATAGTACCAATAAACCTACAGTAAAATGTCATCTGCCAACTGTGAATTTATGTAATGATTTACGATTTCTAAAATAAAGAATGGTCACAGTAGAGAGGCCTTTGAGGCTTAAAACTGCTGTATTCTAGGCTTTTCGCTGTGGAGTGTCATAGACCTTGATAATGATCACTTACATCAAATGTACCTAACTTGCTAATGGCAGAGAACTGTGTGTAGGCCACAATAGAAGGAAAACAATATGCTTTAGTAAAATAGAGGAGAC
>NW_004524646.1:11924380-11927560 GCF_000260255.1 Octodon degus
GTTTTTTTAAAAATACCAGAGGAGGGGCCAGGGAGATGGCTCAGTAGAATGAGTGCTTGCCTGGTAAGCACAAGGGTCTGAGTTCAATCCCCGGTTCTGGAAGAAAAAAAAAAAAAAAATACCAGAGGAAAGGCAATACAAGGCAAGAACTGAACGAGCCAGTTAATGCTTTTGGAGGATCTAACATTCCTGTTCTTTGAAAAACACAAGTTTGGAGGCTGGGGATGGGACTCAGCCACACAGCAACTGCCTGCCAAGCGTGAGACCCTGAGTTCAATACCCAGTGCCCCCCCCCCCAAGTACACATCCAATTTTAGTTTAGAGGCAAGAAATTTCAGCAATGAAACCCTGTTTTCTTGTTTAGGCATCAAAGTAGACTGTGTGGCTCCTGGACATTTCCAATTTAGCTTCAGAGGCAAGAATAACAATTTCATTTCTTTTTTTTTTTTTTTTTTTTGGTGGAACCAGGGATTGAACTCAGGCCCTTCCACTTGCCAGGGAAGCACTTACTCCACTGAACCATCTCCCTGCCCCAAGTCTAACAATTTCAAAGCAGAGTAACAGAATCAGTGTGATTATCAGGAGATAATCTAGCTGTTTGCAGAAAAGGTTGGACTCTGAGGCAGTAGTGTCAGGTTTGAGCTGGGCTCTGGAGAAGAGGCTGGCTTTAGAGGGGAAGGTGCTGTTGGGCAAAGCCAAGCTTAGTGAACGCATCCCACGGGGCCATGTGAGGAGGACAGACAGGTGGGCAGCAGAGGGCGTGTGCAAGGAGAAGGCTGATCATGGCTAAGCCTGTGTCGTGGCCTGGGGGCTGGAGGGCTTATCCGGAGGTGAAGGGAGTCACTGAGACACAAGATTGGCAGTCCTGGACACGGCTCCTTCACGAGTGGGCTTGAGGTGCTGATGGGCGCATGATAGAGATCCACATCCGTGGGGCATGTCTGCTCTGTGCACACTCCGAAAAAGGCCCTGGGGACATTTGGGATCGAAGTAGACCAGTGTGTCCTAGAACGTTTACAGTTCAGCAGGAAAGGCTAGGGAATCCCACAGCCCGGATCACACTTGGCCTTGCCTTCCTACAAGGAAGGAGTGAGGAACCAAGGTAGTTTGGAAACCAAATCCCACTCAGTATCACCAAATTGATAGCTAACAGGAAGTGGATGTGGTGTAGAAAAGCAGAACTGAGAAGTAGGAGGAAAAATGTGGAAGCTGAAAATAAGCCAGTGAGAGAGAGCAGCAGCAGGCTAGGCCCAGAAAGCAAGGGAGGTGGGGGTGAGGGGCTGGCTCACACCCACAGGGTTCAACAGTGAGGGCTGTAGTACCTGCAGACACAAACAAGTTCAAAAGATTGACAACAGAGAATTGGTGGTTAAAAAATTAACTGGTAGCTGGGCATAGTGGTGAATACCTGTGGTCCCAGCACTCGGGAGGCTGAGGCAGGAAGATTACCTCCTGGTTCAAGGCCAGTCTGAGCTACATTGTAAGTGGGGGAACACCCTCGATACACTGTAAGACCCTGTGTCAAACAAACAAAAAAAAAGTTGAGTGGAAAGTTATGCGTTCCTAAGAGGTGCTAATGATAGGTAGGCATGGCAGTGCGCACTTTTTTGTGTGTGCAGAACTGGGGATTGAACTCAGGCCCTTGTGCTTTCTAGGCAAGCGTTTATTCTACTAAGCTGTCTCCCCGGCCTGGCACTCTTGAGGCAGGAGGGTAGTAGCTTGAGGCCATCCTGGACTACATAGTGAGACCCTGTTTGAGAAAAACTAATGAGAACAGTTCTTAACACTTCTTAAGGTGTGTTTACTCAGCTAAGATAATCTTGTGATGTGTTGCAGATGAAAAAAAAGATATTGACCACGAGACAGTGGTTGAAGAACAGATCATTGGAGAGAACTCACCTCCTGACTATTCAGAGTATATGACAGGAAAGAAACTCCCTCCTGGAGGAATACCTGGTATTGACCTCTCGGACCCTAAACAGTTGGCAGAATTTGCAAGGTAAGTTTAAAGAACCTTTCCTTTCTTTTCACTATAGAAAGTGCTCGAGTCTTGACAGCTATGTTTTCCTGTGTGCAAGTCGCAATAGTGGTGTATATTGTTTCACTAGGGAAACTTGAAAACAAAATTTTATTTTTAGTAGTGGCTATGCTATTTGAGTAAATGCTTTTTTTTTTTTTTTTTTTTTGAGTGAATGCTTTTTAAGCCCTTGCAGACAATAAAATAGGGCAGATGGTCTTTATTTTCATAATTGGCATTGCTTGGGAGTAAATATAATTGCAGTTTGTTTTGAGGTGGGGAATGTGCACCCTGCCTCTGGCCTCTTGTGAACTACCTTTAACTTGGGTGTGTGAACTCGGGCCCTTGTGCTTGCCAGGCAGGTGCTTATTCTACTGAGCCCCAACTTTTCATCTATTTCCTATTTACCATGGTTTAATGACCAAAAGGCCCTATGCTTTGGTTTATGACATTACTTATATGTCCTGTGTTTTGTTTTGTTCTGTTCTGTTTTTTAATTTTAAGTTTGTTTAAAAGAGGATTTAAAAAATAGTAAAAAAATACAAACTGTTATAAGTGATGCAGAATTTCATTAAAGAAAATAATAGGAAGGTGGGCGTGATGGCACACACTTATAATCCCAGAACTGTGAGGCTGAGGCAGGAGGATCACTGTGAGCCTGGGCTATAAAGTGAGCTCAAGGGGAGCCTCAAATGCATAGTGAGACCCTGTCTCAAAAAGACAAAAACAGAAAAGAATAGTAATTCAACAGTGGTTGTCACATTGTATATTGTTGTCTTCATATTAGTTGTTCAGATTACCAGATACAAGCATGCAAAAATGGGGTGTGGGGGGAGTTAGAAAAATAAGAAGGAGAGAAAGAAAAAGATTGAGGGCCAGGGAGATAGCTCAATAGAATAAGTGCTTGCCTGGCAAGTGCAGGGTCCTGAGTTCAATCCCCGGAAAAAAAAAAAAAAAAAAAGAAGCATTAACTGTTTCTTCAGTAGTCCAGAAGAAATCAGCAGCACAATTACCCAAGCTACCCCTGTTCTTTTTTTTTTCATTTGTGTATTTGGTATAAGGTCTCACTACGCAGATCAGACTCACGGTGATCCTCCTGTTTTCACCCTCCCCAGTACTGGGATTACAGGTGTGCACCACCATGCCAGGACTCCTATCGAGGC
>NW_004524646.1:11927850-11943010 GCF_000260255.1 Octodon degus
ATTTCAAAGACAGCTACGTTATTTAGGTATTAATTACTCTTCCCCAAAAGATTCCAGATAAATGTTTTTTTTTTAATCTTTTTTTTTTTTTTTGTACAGGGTCTCACTATGTAGCTCAGACTTGTAGTGATCTTCCTGTCTTAGCCTCCCCAGCACTGGGACTATAGGGGATGCCACCACGCCTGGTTTCGGTGGGCAGAAAGGCGCAGGCTGGCACGGCATGCGGTACCAGAGATCAAATCCTTGCCAGGCAGACACTTAGACCGCTGAGCTATCTCCTTGACTTCCTTGACTCCATCCAGTTAAATGTTGAAGCTGTAGGGTACAGTGTTAGCAGGGAATTTGTTGGTTTAGGATACATTGAGTCAGATATGGTGCAAGTGCTTAATCATACTGTGCTTTCTTAAAAAGTTAGGTTGTACAAGCTTAGAATTTAGTAAGGATACTTGGACAGAGGAGTCAAGAAAGTGTGGAGGGCTAGTGGCTGTAGTAGTGTTGGGACTGGGTGCCACAGTGGGCCTGCACACTAAAACAATCTATGTATGCTTGTTGTTTAGTCGGCTGGAAAGAACCAGCGTGTTTCCGGGGAACTGGTGGGAGTTTAGAGAGAGAGAAAGCAGATTGTAGGAGTTCAGGAACACTGGCCTCAAATGTGAAGTCCTTTATTTTTAGTAGGCAGGGTTGTTGGGTCAAGCATGGTGCACAAGACTGGAATCTCAGCTACTTAGCAGACTGAGGCAGGAGGATCACGAGTTCAAGGCCAACCAGAGCAATTTAATGAGATCCTGTCTTAAAAGACTGAAAGGGACTAGTGGTGTAGCTCAGTGCTAGGAACCTTCTAGCCTGCGCGAGGAGGAGGAGGCTGGGTAGGACCATCTTTCCTGAGAGGGAGGGACTTGCTTGGTAGCTGTGTTGGGCTGGATTGGTGCAGGGAGAGCCAGGACATGAGGTAGGTCAGCTAGGATTGTGGCATTTAGTAAGGGATACGTGTTTAGAAATGACAGGCGTCTCTCAATAAAATTATGGGGGGGGGAGAAAGAAATGACAGGAGTCAGTAAGCTGTTGCTCAGGAGCATGTTGACTGTTTGGGGAGGGAGCAGAGACAAAGAGGGAAGAATTAAAATTGACATTAAATTTTCACTCCTTGAGTGACCAGAAAAATGAGAGGGTTCTGGCTGGAGTTGAAAGGTAGGCAATATTTGGCTTTAGATCCTAATATGAAAGTGGTTGAGAAATGGAGGGGGGAAGTGGCACCAGCATAAAATCCTGGGGAAGCTTATACACAGAGAGGCAGAGGATAGCGTAAGAATAGGGCCATTGGGAGGGGCAGGCTGCAAGGGGCGGGGGGGGGGGCGAGTTTCTGGAGGAGTAGAGTCTCTTATTTATTCAATGTGAAGTACTGGCGTTGCGGGGAGGAGCAGGGGAAGGCAGTGGAGAGAGGACGCTCCCCTCGCCAGTGCCAGTGCCAGTGCATAGTGCAGGTTGTTAGGTGTTAGTCACGCTGGCATTTTTCACACTCCTGGGAATTGGGGCTGCTGATAGGTCAGAGTGCTGCTCACTTCCCACCCCCCAGCAGAAAGGTCAGGCGGGTTTGGTGTTGGAGAATGACCACATAATAATTAACATGTTATTTAGTGGATCTGGGGGTTAAACACCAGGCCTTACATATCCTGGGCAATAGTCTATCACTGAGCTGCAGCCCTGTATGTACATCCATAGATAGCGATGTAATTTTTTTTCTTTTTTGGAGATAGAACCTTGCTGTACTGCGTGGCTGGCTTCATCTACTTTATCCTCCTGCTTCAGCCTCCTTGGTAGCTGGGGTTACAGGTATGCATCACTACCCCCAGCCTGGACCTTGAGAGGAAGGCTTCAGGACAAAAGCCAAGGGCACCCAGTGCAGCGGCCTGGGAAAAGTGAAATGCCTGGGAGCATTTCCTAAAGTATTGAAGGGCTAGCGCAAACGTAGGGCTTTGGCCAAACCAGAGCATTGCCTCAGGGAGAGTGACTTTCTCTTAGTAGTGGTTGGGATAGAAAACATGGCAGTGAGAAAGCTCTGCAGAGAAGTGGTCGAGGAAGTGTAGTTGGGATGCTCTAGTTCAGATGCTGTTGAAAGCACACTCCTGGGCGGGCCTGACTGGGGGCCTCTGTGCTCGCAGCTGCCTTGGGCTCGGAGAGCCATGCACTGCAAGCATTTGTGAAATGATGGGGATCAAATGGTGTTGCTGTCCTTTATATTATAATCAACCAGTTACACTTCTTTGGGCTGGGTATGAAATTCAGTGGTAGAGCACTTGCTAGCATGCTAAGGCCTTGGGCTTGACCCCCAGTACTCTCAAAACAGGTTAAAAGAGTTCATGTCTAAAGTAGGATGACATTGTCCTCATCTTGTCTGTGTGTAAAGATAAGGGTTAGGGTTTACACCAAGGTGGAAGGAAGATAGGACTCCTCCAGTCCACTGTGCATTGCACCTCTGGAAGATTGTGTTAGCCTTGAATGTCTGTGGTGGGACGGTGGCGGCCAAGAAAAATAGTTGAGCTTGGGTGTCTGTTGTGTTAGGTCACATTCTGAGAATGTGTATGGCTGCTGAGGGGGATCTTCTGGAGGCGCAGAAGAGGTGACTGGCCCTCAAGCCCTGGAGAGGCCTGAGTGCAGACGGTAGGGCCCAGGCTACATGTGGATCACAGAGACCCGCGAACCCCGTTCTGCCAAGCCTGCGCCCCGGCTGGTCCCACCGCTACCGACCTCCTCCTCACAGTGCAGTGTCTGTGGCTTGGGTGCTGCAGAACCTGACTAAGCTGGAATATTTCAGGAGTTAGCTCTTGTGAAACCTCTCTCCAGGGAAGTGACCTTAAGGAGCGGTTAACCCAGTCCCTGCTTTTCATAGCATTAACATAAAGATGAAATGTGATGGTAGAAACAAAAACAGTTGAAAAAAGTCTTCAGTGTCACACAAAGACTTGCTGCCTCCTTAATTTGGATTGTTGAATGAGCTTGTTTCATCTGTATCAAGGCACCCGGTATCTTTGCATGAGGAAGGTTGCTGGAAGGTGCGTGCAGACTCTGGTCCTGATCAGCTGCACCATACTGGGCCGCCTGCCCTGGTGCTGCCTGAGCTGGTTGTGAGGGAGGACATGGGAGTCAGGCAGGCAGTTGGTGTGTGCAGCCTGCTGAGGTGTGCCAGACCAGGCTGCGCCCTGGTGAGGTGCGAATGCTGCGGTTGCGTCGGGGCTGCTGCTGCGGTTGCCTTTCTGCCTGTGCCACTCAGTCTGGTGTCTGCAAGGGTGGTTTTACTATAGAATCAATGCAGGTTTATTGAACACAGGGTCAACCATCACTGTAGCTGCAATTTTCCAAGCGCTTGCACACACCATCTTTTTTATCCTCAACACTCTGAGCAGGGAGCCTCACACATATTTACAGAATAGGAAACCGAGGCTGAGGAGCAATGTGACTTGCTCAAGGTCGTGCAGCTAGTGGGAGTCAGCTCCATGTCACACATCCCATCCCGTCTGCTCACTCGTGATCCCTGTGCTGTTGTCCTTGTTGTTCTGGGTGCCTGAAGTTCCATGCTCAGCAGACGGAAGCAAATTCTTTGAGTCCTTGAGGGTGGAGAAGATGTCCCAGCAGTAGGGTATGGTTCCCATCTTCTCTTATGGAGCACTTTGGATGTGTACCCACCCTACCTGTTTTGGAAAAGGGCCCCTTGGTAGATGAAGCTGCCTGGAGCCTTAAAAGCAACTTGTGTTTACATCTTCTGTGAACTCCTAGCTCCAAGGATGTTTGGCTAAGTGATATATACGACTGATCTCTTTTCTACATATTTGAAATTACTACTTTTTTATGTTTCTAGGAATAAAGAGGATATAGGAGGACCTTTCTTAAGTTACGTTGAGATAATTTGCATACAGTAAATTACCTTTACAATTATATGGGTCAGGGTGGAATTATCAAACAGTGAATATTCTTTTTTTTTTTTTTTTTTTTTCCAAACAGTAAATATTCTGAACTGGGAAAATTGGAACTTAATGTTGAAAATTAATATTTAGAAACCTTTCATGAGTCATCGTTTTGACACTGATCTTACCTCCAGGTGGCGCAGTGACACCAGACTCCTCTCCACTGAGCATAGGTCTCAAGGACACTCCAGTGTTTTAAGACAGAAAAGACTGCCCCAGAGCCCCGTAGAACACAGGCCCTTGGCAAGCACTTGCTAGGCAAATGGATGAGTATGTAGAGCTTGAGGTGGGACGTGGCACTACGCTGACAGTGATCCCAGAGAATTTAAAGTAGAAATTTGTGCAGTTGGATTTTTTCCCTATTACTGAGGATTGAACCCAGAACAGACACTGAGCTGTATCTGCAGCTCTTTTTATTTCACATCTTGACGCAGTAAGGTGCCCAGGTTGGACTTGAATGTGGGAGCCTTGTGCCTCAGCTTCCCAGAGTGCAATGATTGTGGGCATGTGCCATGCCTGGTTTTTATACAGTCTGGGACACACTCAAGGTTTTATAGTGTAATAAAAATCCATGGGGCCAGGGAGATGGCTTAGTGGAATAAGCGCGTCCCTGGCAAGAGCAAGGGCCTGAGTTCAATCCCTGGTTCTGCCAAAAATAAAAATACAAAATGAAAAAGAAAATACTGTGGCAGCCTTTGTTAACTGAAAGATGACAAATAATTAAGTTAACGAAAAGGTGGTAAATTGGCCCTTATGTTAAGAGACCACTGGCACTTAATTGTTCATTGAATATGTACCCATATGGATGAGTATAGGTTGGCGGAGCTAGGAACAAAAAGTCCATTACAAAAATGTAAATGTTCCTTTTTAGCTTTCTTGGGAACTTTTTAGTTTCTTACCCCTCTACTAAACACATACCCAAGGCAGTATATGGAGAGAAAGTGTTGTTGAGGGACTTGGGTTGGCTCAGTGGACCCAGTCTTGGGTGAGGTACAGGTCACCGAGAAGCCCAGAGCACCCTTCACATGGGGCTTCCCCAGGAGAGCACTTGCCACCTGTCAGCATGCATCCGAGCGCCAGGCAGAGCAGGCCGCATATATAGTTGTGATCTCTCTGTCCCATCAGCAGAAGCAGTCAGTAGAAATGAAACAGCTGAGTCTTGCAGTTTGCTACCTGTTCGCTAGCCCTCTGCAGTAATGATGCTGACAGTTTGCTTGGTTTCCTTCAAGAGCTTTTTATTAAAAAAAAAAAAAAAGTCTTGGGGGCCAGGTAGATGGTTCAGTAGAATAAGCAAGGGTCTTAGTTCCATCCCCAGTTCCGCCAAAAAAAAAAGTCTTCGTAAGTTCCCTGGGCTGGCCTGAGACTTGAGCCTCCTTCCTCTGCCTTTGGAGTAACTGGGATCACAGGTCTGCCTGGCATTTTTGACAGCTGTGTGATACTTTTATGTATATAAAAATTTTTTTAAGAGGACTGAGTAAGGACTGCTGAGATCTGCTTAGGCAAGTGAGGGACCAGAGTTCAATCCCTGGCACCACAAGCAGTGCTGACCAAGTCCGGGTGTGGTACTGCACACCTGTAATCCCAGCGCCGGGGAGGCTGAAAACAGGAGGATCACTCTGGGTATACTAAGCACTCTTCAAAATAATGTGTCTTAAAGATCATTCACATCGGTGTGAAGTGGACCCATTGTGTGCATGTGCGTGTGTAAAAGTCAGGTAAAGGTGGGTGTTTCTCATGACCTCGGCTCCCTTCCATGAGCTACCTTGGTCACAGCAGCAGCTCCCTGTGGGTACTTGGCCTGCCTCCCACCAGGAGCCCGGGCAGTGGTTGTCTGGACAGTTGCTCTTCATATTTTTAAAGAGGGATTAGAGGAAAGAACAGGTATGTGAATCCCACAGACTATTGTGCCAGCCTGCGCTGCGCCAGCTTACTAGCTCTGAGCCGTGGCATCCTCATCTGCGAAGCCGCACGAGCCCTCACAGCCCTCGGCCTTCCTCAAGAGCAAGCGCCCAGCCTGGTCCTTGGCACGGAAGGAGAGTGCTGTAGGGGCTGCATACTTAGGCCAGCTGAGTGTACCCACTCCTACAAACCTCTCTCCTCTCTTTTGTTTTGATAAGAATGAAGCCAAGAAAAATTAAAGAAGACGATGCTCCAAGAACAATAGCTTGCCCTCATAAAGTAAGTAACGCTAGGGGAGTGCTCACTAAGCTGTTGATGAGGTTGTAGAGAGCTGCGAGACGTTTGCATTGATTTCCATGATTGAGATAAAACAAAGAAGGATAATCTTTGGTGTCTCATTCAAGAGACCTAAGTTTTGTTATTCAGTAAGAGGCACTGAAATAGTCTATAAAATGGGCTTACTGTAGGGAGCTGGGGTTTGTATTACTGATCTGTGTTAGGATTGACTTTCTTAAGTTTTAAGACATTGGGTGTGATTCACCTTTGGACCTTTATAAGACTGTATACTTAATAAGATTAATAAAATTGGAAATCTTGGCTAAAACAAGCCAAAGCTTGAGTTTCCTCACCCTGTTAATTATATGTTACAAGAAAGGCACTTAATTGTTTTCAAATGCAGTTGGTTTTTAAAATAAAAACAAAAGGTACCTTAAGATATTGGTTGGGAACTTTTCAAACTCAATTGGATCTAAAACATAAAAAGTCTCAAAAGGTGCAGAGAAAACAAAGGCGATGAGATTCAGAGTGAAGTAAAGGATGTCTAAAAGCAGCAGTTGGGGCGGGCAGTTGAGTCTCACGGAATTGCTGTGAAGCAAGGCATTCTCAGGTCTGGGGCTTGCTTTCGAATGTTTTTCGGTGGAAGTTTGAAGTGTGAAATAATCGCCACTGGGGCCAGAACCAGACATTTGAAAACAGTTACGCCTCACATGCCTGTCATCTCTTGAGCTGCTCTGTATGCTCCTTTTCCACTTGAATGTTAAAAAATCCCATCTGGTCAGTGGGAAGGGAACTCAGGTGCAGGTGAAAGCGGCCCCCACCTGTGCAGCTGTCTGATGGTCCCTGTGCTGTCCTGTCACGCTGTCTCACCATTTCCCATTCACTCCATCCTGGGCAACAACTGCAGAAGAAATGGTGGAGGGCATGCTTCTCTGGGCGCCACATCCATCTGCCTCCCTGCCCTGGTATCGCTTTGCCTGCCTCTTCCTTTTCCCAGTGTCTCACAAAATAAATTTCTTCTGTAGTTGCCATTCCTTGGAGACCCTCTTGCTTCTTTCTCTGTCAAGAGGGGGAAAGAGGCAAAGAGAGAAGAGGGAACAGTAGGCGATGGAGAATGACAGCCCATTGTTGCAGCACAGAATACGGGGCCCACCAAAGGTAGCGGTGGACTACCGTCATTTTAACTCGGTTTATTCTCAGTGCTTCTGTTGCTCATCTGGGGGCTGGAGCTGGGCGAGGCGGCCGTGGTGTAGCTGGAAGCCGGGGTGCTGGGTTCTACTCCAGCTTGGCTACTGCTAGTTGTGTGACCTTGGGCAGGTTGACCTCAGGACTTCTCTAAGCCTCAGTTTCCTCATCTGTAAAACATGGGTTTGCATTAAATAAGGCTTTTCTCAGCTATCGTGATTTTGTCCAAAGTACTCTTATGTTCTATAAATGCCAGGTCAGGTGAAAATGGGGGCTGGGGAGGTTGGCTCTAGTGTGTTTGTAGTAGGCTGTTATGTGGTTGAGTCCTCCACTTGCAGTGTGGACCACTAAGCTGCTTTCTCTGTTTCAAGGGCTGCACAAAGATGTTCAGGGATAACTCTGCTATGAGAAAACATCTGCACACCCACGGCCCCCGAGTCCACGTCTGTGCAGAATGTGGCAAAGCTTTCGTTGAGAGCTCAAAGCTAAAGCGACACCAGCTGGTTCATACTGGAGAGAAGCCTTTTCAGGTAGGGCCACTACCCCACTCCCACCCTGCCCTCTCTCCTGCACTGGAATCTAGCAGTGTGCACAGGACACCAGGGTGTCCTCTCTGACACCTGCTCAGAGAGGACCTGGTTATCCCATGGAGCATGCAGTCTGGGTGGTGATGGATACAATGGGTATGTGTTGGTGGGACTCACCTCTGCAGCAAGGAAGTGGGATTATTATTATTATTAATTTTTTTTTAAATTTTTAAATGTATTTAGTACAAGGTCTCAATATACAGCTCAGGGGCCAGGGAGATGGCTCAGTGGAATAAGCGCTTCCCTGGAAAGCACAAGGGCCTGAGTTCATCCCTGGTTCCACCAAAAAAAACAACACAGCTCAGACTTGTAGTGATCCTCCTGTTCTCAGCCTCTGAAGTGTTGGGATTACAGGCATGTGCCACCACACCCAGTCTAGAAGTGGGATTTGTTGTTGCTGCTGTTGGATTTTGAGAGCAAGCCTGCAGCTTGATTTCTGGTACATTCATGGGGAGTTAACGGTATACTGAATTACTAATTGACCGAAAACTTGTAAAAAGTTTATTGTAGAGTTGGCCAAATAGCTCAGTGGATTAAAGCTCCTGTAAGAGGCCCAGGGGCCGGGATTTCGATCTCTGGGCCTGCCTTGCCGGCAAGCCCCAGACACTCTGAGACAGCAGTTGAGACTCTGCGTGGTGGCGCGCCTGTAATCCCAGCTCTTGGGAGGCTGTAAACAGGTGAATCACTACGAGTCCGGTCTAGTAGTGCAAGAGACCCTGAGTACCCTGTAGAACATTTTGTAAAACTGGAAAAAAAAAAAAAAAAAAGTAGAATAAGTAGGTAAAGGCAATGTTTTGTCTTGTTTTTAGATTCTTGTAAATAGGTGAATAAATTAGCAGAGCAACTAGTTAATCTAACTCACTTTTCCACCACTGGCACCAGAAAACTTGCTCTTGATTTCTATTGGTCTAGCAGGCTGTTGCCAGTACACAGGCCTTCATTGCCAGAGGGATTCTCACAGGGTGTCTCTCTGATTTATGAGGGGCGCCTGAGGCTTTTAGGGCCTTTCTGGCACAGTTAGAGCTCTGCTCAAGAATTCCAGAAGGGATCCAGAAAGTCCTAGGGAAGAGAGGAACGTGTGAACTAAAGTGAGCGGGCTGTGCCACCAAAGCAGTGAGCCCGGCTCCAGTGTGGTCACACTGCCGCATGGGTGACATCTGGTCTCTCCTCGACAGTGCACGTTCGAAGGCTGCGGGAAGCGCTTTTCACTGGACTTCAATTTGCGCACACATGTGCGAATCCATACCGGAGACAGGCCCTATGTGTGCCCCTTCGATGGCTGTAATAAGAAGTTTGCTCAGTCAACTAACCTGAAATCTCACATCTTAACACACGCTAAAGCCAAAAACAACCAGTGAAAAGAAGAGAGAAGACCCTTCTCAGCCACGGGAAGCATCTTCCAGGAGTGGGATTGGGAATAAATATGCCTCTCCTTTGTATATTATTTCTAGGAAGAATTTTAAAAATGAATCCTACACACCTAAGGGACTTGTTTTGATAAAGTAGTAAAAATTTAAAAAGAAACTTTAATAAGATGACATTGCTAAGATGCTCTATCTTGCTCTGTAATCTCGTTTCAAAAACACGGTGTTTTTGTAAAGTGTGGTCCCAGCAGGAGGACAATTCATGAACTTCGCATCAAAAGACAATTCTTTATACAACAGTGCTAAAAAAAAAAAAAAATGGGACTTCTTTTCACATTCTTATAAATATGAAGCTCACCTGTTGCTTACAATTTTTTTAATTTTGTATTTTCCAAGTGTGCATATTGTACACTTTTTGGGGATATGCTTAGTAATGCAATGTGTGATTTTTCTGGAGGTTGATAACTTTGCTTGCAGTAGATTTTCTTTAAAAGAATGGGCAGTTACATGCATACTTCAAAAGTATTTTCCTGTACAAAAAAAAGTTATATAGGTTTTGTTTGCTATCTTAATTTTGGTTGTATTCTTTGATGTTAACACATTTTGTATAATTGTATCGTATAGCTGTATTGAATCATGTAGTATCAAATATTAGATGTGATTTAATAGTGTTAATCAATTTAAACCCATTTTAGTCACTTTTTTTTTCCAAAAAATACTGCCAGATGCTGATGTTCAGTGTAATTTCTTTGCCTGTTCAGTTACAGAAAGTGGTGCTCAGTTGTAGAATGTATTGTACCTTTTAACACCTGATGTGTACATCCCATGTAATAGAAAGGGCAACAATAAAATAGCAATCCTAAAGAAGAGTATGGCAGAAAAAGATCTGTAAGTACAGTCTTATTTTCTTTTGTTGTCCAGAATACTTAAATTCTTGAGCCTCCCAGAAATTGGAAGCTAAATAAAGCAACTCAAGTTTCCTTTATTTTGCACTCAATTACAGTGACTTGTGGTTAAAGTGATGCATGTATATTTTAATACTTTTTACATGTCCTGAATTCTGAAAGAGTAGGTGGCAGGCACCCTGCGGTAAGGAACTACCTCAGTACCCACGCCGAGCTGTGGGTGTAGACTGGACTTCAGCCTCTGCGGCCGGGGCACAGCGCAACAGTCTTGCACGGCCTGAGCCCTTCCCAAGGTAAGGGGCCAGATGGCCGTGGGCGTGTAGAGGAAGACCAGGCCTTCCTTCCACCGCCCAGGCTCCCATGAAGGCAGTGCTGGGGCCCTTGGCTTGTCCAGTGGGAGACACAGTTGCTGGTTATGTGCTTTGAGAGCCTGCCTTCCCCCATCTTAGTGGAGTCTATGAAACGCTAGCCAGTGCGGCCAGTGAGCACCAATAGCAGAATTTCAGGCTTCTAAACGGACACTGCGTGCTGATTGATTGGCAAGGTGATTAGTTAGGTTCCTAGAGAATTGTACTCAGTGAGTACTTGACCTCTTGTTTTGTGGCTTGTTAATACATACAGTTATAATTTCAGAGTTTTACTTAGGATCAAATACAAGACTTGCTGAGAATATTTTATAAACTGCCATGGTACAGCAAAATCCCATTTATTCAAAATGCAAACACATCGTGTGTCTGCTGTGCTGAGTGCTTTGCTCTGCGAGGTAGATGACAACCTAGCTCAGAGCAGATTTCTTTATGAAAGGCCCAAGACACCATCGGTCCAGCAGTGTAGCCTGATTGCTTCCAGCTTCTTCACCAGGAGCGTTGGTGGCCTGATAACATGGACCCTGTGGCTCTGGAATTTTGAAGTGCCTTCTGACTCATAAAAGAAAGCTCCAACTTCAGACACTTGTGTTTATTTGTCCAGAACCTCTTACCCATTGGGCAGTTTGAAACTGAGATGACTCGAAGACCCCAGGTGTTCCCTGGCAGTCAGGAGAGGGAAGCCCACGGTGGAGGCTGGCCCTTCAGGCTGGTGGCCCTTGGCCAGCTGGGGCAGAGTTCCATCGGTCCATCCTGTGCCCGCCCACACCTCCCTCTCCTGGCAGCTGGTAGAGCCGTCCAGGTGGCTGCACAGAGACCCTGCTCCAGGCAGTGACTGATTCCGGGCGCAAGACCACATCACCACCCAGCTCTTCCTGTGCTGGAGTCTGGCCCTGCCTGCAGTGCTGGGACACGTGCCATGACCTGTGGCCTGCAGGGGCTGGGCTCCGCAAGGAACCAGGTGCCCCTTCCTTGTGCCTTCATCCTGTGGGGGTGCGCTTGGCCATCTCTGCCCTTTCTGTCTGCTTGGAGGAGTGATCATCCTCCCCTTTATCTGTTCCCGTCTTCTTGGTCTGCAGAGTTTACTTCTACAAAGAATTTAACTCGGGGTTCAAAGGAACCTCACGATGTAGCCCTTTGAGCTGACAGCAGTAGTGTAGGAAGCTCGTAAATGAGCAGCAGTGTAAGTAGAGGTAGTTTTCACTGGGTTTAACTTAAACCCCCTTTGCTTGTTAGAGTTTATAATTTTGCTAAAGATGATATTTACTACAATTTGAAATGTGTTCTAACAGTGATTCCATTGTCTTGAGAATTAAATCTAATTTATGAGTAATACTGATAGACATATTTTCTTACATCTGAGCAGAAATAAATGCATGTTTCTAGCATATGTAATATAAAACTCCAGAGAATAAGTTTACACCTAACAAGATGTCGTTTTCTATTTTTGAATTTATCCCCCCCCCCTAGAAGAGAGACGCCGCGGGGGGGGGCGGGTTTCAGCAGGCATATTTCTATAAAGAATTGTTACTCCAGAGTGACATTTATTTTACAAGGTGACACTGAGCTCATGCTGTTGGTCTCATGGTATTTGCTTTGCCCTGACCCAAGGCCTGTGGGGTTGAGGGACTCGAGATTTCCTTTCCTTAACTGGTTCATGGGGAGGCGCTGGTAAATGCCACTTGACTGGCTAGCTCTGGAAAGTAGCCCCGCACCCCTCCCCCTGAAGTGTGTGCAGCTCCCGCCCATCTTCACAGTGAAGAGATGTCTGGTGGGCAGTGTGTGCCTGGTGAGATGGTGGCCTGGCTGTCATTCGAGTCCTGACCTGGCTTCCAGTGGCTGCCCCCGCCCATGGGCCCCCAGCAGAGCTCATGTGTTGAGAGCCCACCTCTCAAGTGTCCTGAGCTATGTTTGTGTCTGCGGCAAGGGAAAGCGTGGCCCTGCAGGAAGGCTTAGAATTGGAAATTGCTCATCCCACCCACTTGCACCATGGGTGGAGCCGGGGCCCATTCTGTCTGATCTGGAATCGGCATGGCCTGGGGAAATCACGTCAATCTCATTCCATGATGTCTTTGGCATTTGACCAGTAGCAAGAGCAGAGATCCAGAGGTCAGAAACACCAAGAGAGCTGCTGCTGCTGCTGCTGCTGCCAGGCTGCCCTTTGGGCCTGGCGCTGAGTCGCGTTGCCCCATCTGACTGCAGCCCTTGGTTCTTGGGCCTGCCTGGCTCTCAGCCCTGGCACAACCACAGCATCTCAGTGGAGGACCCAAGAGGTGGGGCAGAAGCCAAGCTCGAGACCTGGCCATACACTTTGTCCCCGCACTCCGCTTTGCCAAAGGTGCCCCACACTATGTTACTGGTTTTGGGCTTGTCACTGCTCAGGTTGTGCTCACAGGGGCAGCTCCAGGCTATCAGTATAGCTGGGAAGCTAGGGAAACTTGCTGGGCGAAATAGGTGGCACGTATGTGGACCGCTAGCTCAGCCCCTGAAGGTGCCGGATGGGCAAATCATGCTCCCGCCCACTGGTACAAAAGGTGAGAGCTGCCTTAGCCCCAGCGCCCCGGCCAGCCTGCTGGGAACCATGCAAACGCCTGGGAAGGCCCCTCACGCTTGGGGCAGGAGCTGGTGTTGGGCTGCGCACCAGGCAGGGAGATGGGCATCAGTCAGTCCCATACAGTGACCTCGTTTTCCACGTCGGTGCCTGCTTGGCTCTTGCTCGCAGGTGTTCACTTTACGGTGACTTGTAGGCCCTGGCTCGAGGGTGTAGCAGTGTGTCTCATGTTCATCTTTTTAAGTATTCTTGGCCATTTCTGGAATTGTCCTTGTTTTTTCCTTAGCTCATAGGTCATAGACTCAGAACTATTATAGTATTTAAGGCATCCGCATCAAGCATCCGATGGCTTTGCATCCAGAAAAACATTGATAACTCAGTTTGAAGCACCAAGCATGTGTAACATGGCTCTATAAAATACAATAAATGCATAATGTTAAGCTCTCTAAAGTCTGTGGTCGTCGTTTGTCCACATTTCTCTGTCTTCCTAAACGTGAGCTTCTGCGCTCACTGCCGGGGCTGTGATCCATCGGGCTGCAGAGCAAGCTCATGACCCTGGTCTTACCCTGGGACTTTCCCTGGTGCACGGCGTTGTCCAGGTGGCAGGCATCTAGGTTTGGAGGGAAGGGGCCCGAGCTTTGGCCGGCCCTTGGGTGGGCTCCCTGCCGAGAGAGGAAACCAGCACCTTGACACCTGCTTGTTTCATTCACCCTGCCAGTAGGGATGGCCCCCGAGATGGGCTTGCAGAAGTTTGGGGAGCCAGTTTCCTCCCGGCCTCTCCAGGAGCCTTTCATTCCCAAGCTTTTTTCTGGAGTTTGTCCTCCATGCCTTTAGCGCACACTGCCCATGCCCACACTCAGAAGAGCCCTGGCACCTGTGTCCCACATATCTGGAAGACGCTGGCCGGAAGACACCCGAGCACAGTGAGGACTGTGCTCCCTAGCTAGGCCCTCCCCGGCCTGCGCTGCTGCCCCTGGCCATCTCCAGCACATCTCGCTTCGCGTGAGCTGGGCCTCTTCTAGCAGCCAAGCCTGCAGCTGCCGCGGGGCACGCAGACTCGGAGGGTAGCCGGGGCTGTACCACCGCCTGCGGCCGCGCGAGGGCGCTGTGTGCTGCGCGAGGTGCGTGCGCATGCGTGTCCCTGCCCACGCCACCTTCAGCGGGTCCCTAGGGTGTTTGGCAGCGGACGGGCGTGGCGGAGAGTGGGGCACCGGGTGCTCCAGAGAAGCCTGGCCTGGCCTGGGGTACGCGCGGTGCCCTGGAGGTTGAGCACGGACTCTGGCACGCGGGACCGCGGCTAGCAGGCGCCGGCCGTGCAGTGGGTCTGGGCAGGGATTGGAGCCCGAGGGAGGTGGGGAGAGCGAGGGTCAGCCCTGACCTGCAGCGGGGCCCTGGCTCGACAAACAAAAATGTAAAATAGTGTTTAATAAAAGTCGTGGCCACTATGTCTTGTCATCCAGGAGGCCCAGCCTCACACAGTGGGCTGTGCGACTTGTTTTCTTTTGCCGCAAATTCGTTCTGCAGAGCCTGTTTCTTTCCCACCTTCAATAAAACTCAGCTACCATTTAAAGGTAAAAGTAAATAAATAGTGATTCTCGCCCACCCCACTGTTTCTGTCACCTTCTGAAGTGGCTCCGAAGTCGTTTCCTGTGTGTGCAGGACGTGGTCAGAATTACAGCAAACACCGTGCCCAGGACCATCCAGTGGAAAGGCAAAACGTAAACATGCTGCGTCCCCTCCGCCTTGTCCTCTGGATCCGGCACTGGCGTGACTTCTGGCTCTGCCCAAAGTTAAAGTGACCACCAGGGACCAGCATCCAGTCCGCCTGGAGGACAAGACACTCCCGAAAGAGGACTTCAGAGCTGTTTCAGAGAGTGGCCAGGGCAGGGCCGGGGAGATCGCTCAGCGGTCTAAGCACCTGCATGGCAAGTGCAAGGTCCCAAGTTTGAACCATGGAATCCCCCCAAAAAGAGAAAGTGGCCAGGACAATGGGGTTCGCGTTCTAAGAGGGAGCGTTCTAGGCAGATGAGTGGCAACGTGTCCTTTACTGTAACAAATTTTAAAACTGT
>NW_004524646.1:11943505-11944885 GCF_000260255.1 Octodon degus
GTCCACTCAACAGCGGGGCTGCTCCTCCTTGCTGCCATGCTTGTTACAGTGACGGCTGCCCCTAGGCCCACGTGCAGGCCACACACCAGCTTCACCAGCCAAAGCAGTCAGCCCCTTAGCCCCAGGAGTCTCCTCTCCACTGTCTGCCTCTGGACATCCTGATGTCACACTCTCGCGCCTCAGGCCCTCCTCCCTCTGTGCTGGCCCCAACCTCCCCTCCCCCACTGTCCTGCCTGGTGATGTGCTCCGGAGCTATGGTGAGATCTAGCGTGGAGGAATCACAGCCCATCACAGCCCCGCGGGGCACTTGCCGATCTGTGTGCTGCGCCAGCCAGGGGCGGCCTCAAGGCGGTGCCAGCCCCCAAGAACCTGCTGGCAGCCAGGTCTCGGGCTGAGCCAAGGGCATTGGGGCACCTGCCAGGGCCAAGGACAGTGCTTGGCCAAGTCACCACCACCTGTGGGCACATGCGCACCACGTGGAGGCCCAGACACATCTGTGGTCCTGGCCCTATCCCAGGCCCCAGAGGCCCCTGGTCCTTGAGGTGCCACTTGGGGGGTGGCTGTCACTTGCAGCCACAGACCTTGGTCCTTCAGCCACTCCGGAGCTGGGGCCCATCCTGACTCCTGGGAATCGCCCATAGTGTGGAGGGGGCGGGGGACGCTCCATGGGACCCTGCAGAGTAGGAGTGCCACTCCCTCCCTTACAGTCACAAGGACTTGTCCAGCTGGGGCTGGAGAAGTGTCACCTTGTGAGGGAGGAAAGGCTCATAGGAAACAGGATTTTGAGGCAGGGTCTCACTAAATTGCCAGGTTCCCCGGCTAGTCTTGAACTCAAGGTAGGATCCTCCTGCCTCGGCCTCAAGGAGAGCTGGGATTACAGCTGTGTGCCACCAGCCTGTCTTGACACTTCAGAGCTTTATCCGTCCCTGGAGCACACTGCTCAGGGGCTCTGCATGTCCTATCACACAGTCCCCCTAGGGGGTCTCTGTCCCGCCCAGCCTGCCCCCTACACCCAGCGTGCCCCCGCCTCACAGCTCCCTGTGGGGTCTCACCAGTGTAGGGCAGCAGGGTGTGGTGCTACGTCACTAATTCCAGCTATGCCTGCCACTGAGGCAGGAAGATCACAAGTACAGCCAGCCTGGAAAGTCAGGCAGACCCTGACGCAGATCTGAAAAGGGATGAGAGGTGGAAAGTGGTGGCTCACACCTGTAATCCCAGCACCTGGGAAGCTGAAACAGGAAGATCTTGCGTTCAAGGCCAGCCTGGAATTCACAGTGAGATGTCTCAAAAATAAATAAATTCAAATATCTTCATACAGTACTTATTCCTAACAGTATTTTCAAATCTGGGAAAAAGAAAAATTTGATTTTTAACAAAACA
>NW_004524646.1:11946130-11956501 GCF_000260255.1 Octodon degus
GCGCCCAGCCTTCTAGGCAGGCAGTGGAGGCCGCCACAGCACACAGCACAACGGCCAGCATGCCCTCTCCCCACAGTGTTGGCCAGCCCAGGCCCTGGCCACGAGTCCCCGATGGGAGCAGCCAGGCTTCTCCAGGCAGTACCACGTGGAGAAGCTGGGGACACAGGGTCTAGTTCTGTGGCCAGAGGTGGCCAAGTCTTTCTGGAGCACCGCAGGTAGAAGATGGGGGAAGTCGGCGAGGTGCAGCTCGCCCGGTGTCGCCAGAGGCCCTGCCAGCAGCCTGGAGGCAGGAGCAGAAGGGAGTGATCACGGTCTGCAGGGCTGGACCGGGACATGGGGAGGGGGGATGTACCGGGGGCGCTCGGGGCAGGGGCGTCCAGCTGGTTGGGGTAGGAGCTGAGGTGTCCTGTGGGATTGGAGTGGGGGGCTGGAGTGTCCAGATGGGCGGGGTGGGGGCTGGGGGCCACGAGGGGCCGGGCTGTAGTTGCAGCTGGGTTTTGGAAGATCCTGCGAAGGGATTGCAGGCTGGGAGCTGGGCGTGCACAGTGCGGGCTCTGGCCTCCATGGTGGCCCTGGGCAGGCCGAGGGTCCACGCTCACCGCGGAGCATAGGGTGCAGGCCGTCACAGGCTGGACGGCTGGGCCAGCGCGGGCTGGGTGTCGGGGCCACGCGCGGCGCTGAGCACTGCGGTGACGGCGGCGAAGGTGGCGGCGTTGACCGGGAAGGCGCGCAGCAGCGTGGACGCCAGGCCCCGCGTGAACACGCGCCAGCCCTCAGCCTCGTAGCTCTGGCGCGCGCAGTCGAGGATGCCGCGGTAGCGCGGGGGACCGCGCACACCGTCCGCCTGCAGCCGCGACTTGACCACGTCTACGGGGTAGGTGGACAGCCACGACAGGATGCCCGCCGTGCCGCCCGCCAGCAGCAGCTTGGGCACCAGCAGGCGCGAGCCGGGCTCGCAGCCCAGGCCCCGCGTGAGCGCGTCGTAGGCCAGGAAGTAGACGCCGAAGCTGGGCGTCTCGCGCAGCAGCGTGGAGCCCATGCCGCGGTTCACGCCCCGCAGGCCCTCGCGCTGGTAGATCTGCGCCAGGCAGTGCAGGGCGCCCCTGTACTCGCGCGCCGCACCTGCGTCCTGCAGCTGCAGCCGCGTCTTGGCCAGCTCCATGGGGCAGCAGATGACGCACTGGATGGCGCCCGCCGCCGCGCCCGCTAGAAACTGGTTCCACGGGGAGTCGCGGCCCAGCGCGCGCAGCGTGTTGCCCTGCACCCCGAACACCAGCGCGTTGATGAAGGTAAGCCCCATGAGCGGCGAGCCCAGGCCCTTGTACAGGCCCAGCACCTGCGGGGACAGAGAAGCTGTCAGCGCTCCCACCCCGGGGTCCCATGGTACTTGAGCGCAGGCGCAGACGCTCGTGTGTTCTTGGAGTCCGAACTGGGGCGCACTGCCCCTTAGCGACATCCTCTGCCCCTGAGACAGGGTCCAGGGAGAACTTTAACTTGTGATCCTTCTGCCTAAGCCTCCCAGAGTGCTGGCATCACAGGACGGCCCTCTGTGTCCCAGCCGGAGCAGCCCTAGGTCCCACAGGCCCAGGCCCTCATTAGGGTGTGCTCAGACTCCCCCCCAGCCCGGCAGCCCAGGACCTCCTGCTGCAGCCTGGGTACACCCCCGCCCCATTCCGCCCCGCCACTCACGCTTTCCTGTCTGACGATGGACTGGAAGCAGTGCAGCGTCCCGCGGTACTGCGGCTTCTCCGAGCTCTGCACCTGCAGCCGAACCTGCAAGCATAGGTGGGTAAGGGCGGGGACCACTGGGCGGGTGGCGCCCTGTGACCTTGGGATCCCAGGATGGTGCCAAGCCAAGGACCCAAACCTCTTCAGGAAGGGGGACCCAATGTGTCAGCTGGACCAGGCATGGTGGCACATGCCTGTGACCCCAGCATATGGGAGGCTGAGGCAGGACACCTGCCATGAGTTTGAGGCCAGGTGGGGCTACGTAAGTGAGCTCAAGATCAGCCTGCACTATTAGAGACCCTGCGTCAAAAAGAAAAAAATGTCTATCTCAGATGGGTGAAGCCTGTTTTTCACCACTACCCTGCAGCTGCTACAGTGGGTCACATACTACCAGGCCAGGGACTGTCACCACTACCCTGCAGCTGCTACAGTGGGTCACATACTACCAGGTCAGGGACTGTCACCACTACCCTGCAGCTGCTACAGGGGGTCACATACTACCAGGCCAGGGACTGTTACCACTACCCTGCAGCTGCTACAGGGGTCACATACTACCAGGTCAGGGACAGTCAGCACATGCAATGGCTCACACCCTAAGCCATGGCCACAGGGGCTCCCTCGCAGCATCCCCTCACTGATAGTAGTCCCTGGGTGGGGCACCAGGACAGAGGGCTCAGCCCGCTCTGGTGGGTCCTGCTGGCAGCCCTTCATGAGGGCCACAGTTCCGAGGAGTGTGATGGGCCCCTGAGATGGGAGCCCCACTGGCCCATGTCAAAGCACTTTCTGTCAGCAGCCAGTTTATCTCTGCTGGATGCCTGGCCTTGCATGGTGCATGGAGGGACACTTCCTGAGCTCATGTCACAGGACAGGGAAACTGGGTCGCATCCCCCTGGGGGAACGGGTTCCCCAGCTCTGACTTGGGAGCAAAAATGACTACAGCTGGGCTGTGGCCTGACCACCCTTGGGACCTGACAGCTCCACAGACCTCACCTCGGTGTGGGGCACCCCTGCCCAAGCAGCCCATCTGCCAGATGGGAAGACAGAGGTTCACAGGGATGCCGCTTGGCCACAGCGTTCTCCACAGGGGCAGCTGAGACCACATCCTATCCCTGCCACCATAACAGGTGGCTCTTCCACTGATAAATACTATTTAAAAAAAAAAAAAAGCAAAAAAATTTGCTTTTTGAGACAGGATCTCATTATGTAGTTCATCCTTGAACACACAGCAATGCTCCTGCCTCAGCCTCCTGAGTGCTGGGATTACAGCACTCAGCTAAAAAAGCTTTGTTAGGGAAAAGAATGAACCATGTGTAGACATACGGACCTCCACTGCTGGCTCTGAGGAGCAGCTGGCAGCAGAGGCCCGCCCGGTGGCCAGGTTTCCCAACACCCTGCCCACCTCTGCCAGGACTGGACCAGGAAGGGGGATTTCCAGAGAGGACCCCCCAATGAGAGTGATAGGGCACAGTGTCCCTGACTACTGTAAGCTGCCCTGGGCAGCAGTGTGTGGGAGGTGGCCCTGCCTGGGGACAGCAGGCCACAGGAGTGGTGGAGGTCCCAGCCTGGACAGCACAGACAGACAGGAGATAGTGTCACCTCATGTATCCGGACTGTGGGACCTGTGGTGACAGGAGTTAGGGCAGTGGATGTCTGGGGAAGAGAGGGAGCTCCCCGGGGCTGGCTGCCGGGTAGCACTTGGTGACAGGATCTGCACGCAGGACATGGGTGCTCTCAACACCTGCCACCCTTCAGGTACCACAAAAGCCTGACAAGAAAACACCCACAGCCGGTGACTCGGCTCCTGCCAAAAGCCAGCAATGGAGGGTCCAGCAGGCAGCCACTTCCCAATAGGAATCACGAAGCTTGGGATGAGGATAGGGAGAAATGCTTTTCTCTTCTTAGTTGTGAACCTCTGTTATTGCTTAAATTTTTTTATTTTTGAGACAGGGTCTTACTACATAGTCCAGGCTGGCCTTGAACTCACTATGTAGCCCAGCCTAGCCCCGAACTCATGGTGATCCTCCTGTCTCAGTCTCCTGAGAGCTGGGATTACAAGCATGTGCCACACATGTGGCTGTTGAAAAAAAAATTTGGTGGTACCAGGGATTGAACTCAGGACCTTGTGCTTGCCAGGCAAGCACTTATTCCACTGAGCTATCTCCCTAGACCCAAGTTGGAAATTTTTTTAAAGTAATTTATACTCGGGGCTGGGGAGATGGCTCAGTGGAATGAGTGCTTCTCTGGTGAGCAAAAAGGCCTGAGTTCAATCCCCGGTTCCACCAAAAAAAATAAATAAATAAAATAATAATAATAATAATAATTTATACTCTTTGGGGGCCGGGGAGATGGCTCAGTGGAATAAGTGCTTGCCTGGCAAGCACAAGGACCTGAGTTCAATCCCTGGTTTCACCAAAAAAATAAAAAAAATAATAATAATTTTTATATTTTTTTTTTTTTTTTTCCTGGAGACAGGATTTGACTAAATCACTAAGTTATTTAGGCTGGGCTCAACCCTGGGATCTTCCTGCCTCAGAGTGCTGGGCTTAGAGATGTGGCCCTCAGGCCTGACTTCCAGTGTTCTTTTACTTGAGACTGCTTAACTTTGTTTTGTTTTGTTTTGTTTTGTTTTTTTTGGCGGAACTGGGGATTGAACTCAGATCCTTGTGTTTGCCAGTCAAGCGTTTATCCTACTGAGCCATCTCCCCGGCCCCGAGACTGCTTAACTTTGACACTGGACATGAGTAAGAGCAGTAAGGCAGCCTGGCAAGTTCAGGGGCCTGAGTTCAATCCCCGGTTCCGGGGGGAAAAAAAAAAAAGGGCAGTAAGGTCACTAGTGACAGCCACATTAAACCAAATGAAGAGACACCAAGCTGGGCCCGTGACAGAGGTACTGCTGGGGCTGATTCCTGCGGGGCGGCTGCCCCCTTTATAAAAAGCTCAGCTTCAAGGCAGCAGTGCCCATGAGGGACGCCCAGGGCCCACTGGCAACACTGAAAGAAAACGGCACAGAGGTCACCAAGGCCACCCTCGGGCCGGGACTGCCAGCCGCAGGACAGTGGCTCAGGATTGCTGCTGGCCCCGACAAGTGTCCTCAGGCTGCTGTGGACACGGAAGTGGGCCACCGCTGGCAATGTCACAGCTTGGTGAGGCCTGCCCAACACGAGCCACAGGGGACATCCCATTCAGACGCAGCTGCTTGGCCCTGGAAACTTGAGACCCAAAACTTGTCCTGCTCTGCCGCTGCCCCTGCCAGGCTGTCCTGGGCTGCTCCCACGGCGCGTGGTGCACAGCCCCGGGGGGCACGTGGAAGGACCCCCTGCTCGACAGGGACACCTGGCCTGTCAGCCTCTGCCTGATCCTCAGAGGAGCCGTGACCCCGGAGCTCCGCCGCCCGTCCCAGTCCCCACACCACTGCTGAGGGTATGTGGGCCTGGAGGACAGTGACTGGCTCCGGGCCTGACAGTCACCCTCGACTAGGGACGGCACTTTTTAAGGTCCGAGCCAGCACATAAGGCCAGGCCCTGGGCCTGCCAGGGAGAGATCCCAGGCCTGCATTATCTAGCTGATTTCTTTAACACCTGGTTAGATGGGAAAAGGAGACAGGAGGTCCTGATCAGCCAGCTTCCGAGAGAGCCACAGCCACTCCTAGCCCTGGCCAGGCCTTGCGAAAGGGAGCCCAGTGTTGTGGGCAGCACATCCAGCACCGGCAGCAGCGCCAGCTCCAACTCAGCTGCCTCGAGCACGGAAGCCCGACCCCAGGGGAACCTGCGTGGCACTTGCAGCTGGAGAGCGAGGGTTTCCTTGTCTGCTCTTCTGGGTGTGCGACAACCTGGAGCTAGTTTATCTAGGCTGGGCCGCACGGGGAAGACACGGCTGCCTCAGCGCCTGCCCTCACGCCTCTATTCCCAGGTGCCAGCCACACTCAGGCGGTATCTTCCAGGTCTTTAGCAAGGCTCCTCCAAGGCAACAGCGGCTGCACCGCCCAGCAGCCTCAGAAACAGTTTCTCACTCAAGAAAACCAAGCTGGGCAGCTGGGGAGACGGCTCAGTGAAATAAGCGCTTCCCTGGCAAGCGCAAGGGCCTGAGTCCAAGTCCTGGTTCCACCAAAAAAAAAAGAGGAAGACAAAGAGGAAGAAGATGATCAAGCTGGGCATGGTGGCACACACCTGTGACCCCAGAACTCTGGGAAGCTGTCAGGTTGAAAGTCTGAGGCCAGCCTGGGGAATTTAGCAATTTAATAAGATCCTGTCTCAAAATAAATTGAAAAAGCGCTGGGAATGTAGCTCAGTGAGAAGGTCCTAGGTTCAATTCCCCAGTATAAGAAGAATAAAGAAAAAAAACGTGCTCTGTAAGATCCTCTTAACGGGAAATACGCCGGGGAGATGGAAGCAGCACTTCCCTGGCAAGGGCAAGGGCCCGAGTTCAATCCCCAGTTCCGCCAAAAACAAAACCCAAAAGAAATACCAACACATTTTGGTTTCTCCGTGTTGTATATTCTTCTCTACACTTTTTTCTTTCAGGAAAGCAGCCGCAGTTGTTGCGCATCAGGACAGCATGGGTGACCAGCTGGCAGTCGCAGGGAGGCATCAGGCTGAGGCCAGGGGAGCGTGCACCCTGCCCTTCTGCCCCACATCCTGGACAGCACACAGCGATGCTCCCCCAACCCCCTGCTCCCAGCCCCGAGGGGTGACCTTGAGTTGCAAGGCCTCTGTCCAGCACGTATGCCGAAGACACTCACTCACCTTGACCGTGTCAAATGGGTGTCCCACGAGCACGCCTGCCACACCTGGAGGAAGGAAGGGAAGGGGGCCTGTGACCCATTACTCCAGACCCTTGCTGGAGGTGGGGCTGGGGGCTGCGACAGGACGATGGGCAGCGACAGGACGATGGGCAGGAAGCCCTGGGGACAGGGATACTGGCCACGGCCCTGCTGGCCGCGGGGAACCCCTAGTGCCCACAGTGCTCCTTCCGGTGGGGGAGGTGTCCTAGGGACAGGCCAACCCCTGCCTAGCTCCTGCCTGGCAGCCTCGCTTCTACCCCACGGCTCACTGGGCTCGGGGTGGCTGCCACAGAGGCCATCCTGGTGAGGATGCACACAGCATGTCTGGGGTGGCCCTGCGGATCTCTGGGCAATGCGCCCCAGGAGGCACAGTAGGCGCTGGCTGACACCACCCCTCATCCGGGATGGCCCAGGGAGGCATCTGGTGACTTCTTGGTCACGCCTGGTTATTTATCAGTTCAGAGCCTGCCAAAACCCAGCCCTCCGTGGAGGAGAAAGCTTCACCCGGCCTTCCAAGTGGCTCACAGACATTTCCCAGAGCCCTGCATGTCAAACAGGGCACAAGTGTGCCTGTGAGTCATTAGGTCACCCTGCAACCTAGCTCCCCAGGTCACAGAAGGAGAAAATGAGGCTCAGGGAGGCCCAGCACTCACTCAGGCCCCCGCGCAGGCCCCTCCCTACCACTTCCTGTGTGCATCTCTCAGGAGGACCTAGGGCTGGGGGCACAGCTCCACAGCAGAGCATTTACCTAGCATGCCCGAAGCCTCCCGAAAGCATCCTTTCCTCCTCCCCCTCCCCCTGCCCCTCTGTGTGGGGGATGGGACCCAGGACTCACACATTTCACAAGCATTCTCCACTAAGCAGCATCTCCGGCCTTTTGTTTTGGTTTTTTTGGTGGAACCGGGGATTGAACTCAGGTCCTTGCGCTTGCCAGGGAAGCGCTTATTCCACTGAGCCATCTCCCGGCCCTGGCCTTTTGTTTTTTCGAGACAAGATCTTGCTCTGTAGTCCAGGGTGGACTTGAACGCTTCCAGCTCTATCAGTCCTCCTGCCTCTGCCTCCCCAGCACTGGGATCACAGGCACGCGCTGCCACTGGGCCAGTGAGCTTTGCCAGCTCTTAGTTCTGAATCTTTTCCTGGTTTGAGATGTTTCTTGGAAAAGCTCCACAGCCGCCTTTTGTTCCCAGCCTACTCTGAAGCAGTCTCGGATTTCACCGAAATGGAGGAGGGATCGGAGGAGGGATGTGACCTTATGGATCCGACCTCATGCCTGACATTGTCTTCATGCGTGAGACTTACTTTCCTCCTTTTGCCTTCCACATTTGCGTGGCTCAGGCCGGGACTGTTTACCTTCATTCTGCTTGTGAAGCCCACAAGTTCCACAAAGCATTTTCTTCTTCCCAACCCTTGTGCTCCTGACTGGTCACCAGGTGAGGATCCGGCACCCCAGCTGCTCTCTGCCCATTGGCCCCACCTGCTTAGGGCCACACTGTCCCTGTCTTCCCCTCGCAGGTCTGTGCCCTGATCACCGCCCCTGGCCAGACCTTCCCTGGTCCTACAGGACAGATTTCTTAGCAGCTGGAGCAGCCTTTGCTCCTTGAGGACTCCAGCGCCTTGCAGCCCAAGAGTGCCTGTTTCTTTGGCAAGGTCAGACCCTGTGAGCCCACCTTTGGGTCCCAGGAATGTCGGCAGGGATGCACCAGGTGTCTTTTCTTTACCCTTAAGCCTGCCTGCCTGCACCTCCTCCACCGCCCTTGTCCTGCAGTCTCACCCTCTGGGCTGGGAAGTTTCCAGGGTGAGCAGCTCCCCAGATTCCCATGCCCTAGCTCCTTTCGGTCTCCAGGCCCCTCTTCCTCTTGGAGCCCATCTGTCTCCCACCTTCTGGGGTGCACTTTGTTTCTTCCCTGCGAAGTCCGCCCTCCTGCTCACTTCCTGCGTGGACTTTTCTGTTTGAGCACTGCTGATGCTGCGGACAGAACCCAGGGCCTTGAACACGCTGAGCAGGGCTCTGCTGCAGAGCTGCACACTGGCGCTATTCAGAATGTTCCAAATCTGCAAGTCTTGGTTCTAGAACATCTTTGTGTTGTTTTGCTCTTTGAGACACGGTCTCAATTTGTTGGTCAAACTAGCCTTGAATTCACTGTGCAGCCCAGGCTGGCCTTGAACCTCCAGCCATCCTTCTGCCTCAGCCTCCTAAAAGTGCTGTTACAGGGCTGGTGAGATGGCTCAGTGGTCTAAAGCACCTACTTAGAACAAGCTTAGCAAAGCACAGGGACCCCAGTTCAATCCCCCAGCACCACATGCCAGCCAGCCCCGCCCCCTGGTGGGCTGAGCTGGACACACACACACACACACACACACACACACATAAATAAAATAAATTTTTTTTTAAAAAGTGCTGTTACGTAGGCTTTTTGCACTTCCATTTTCTGCCCTCAGGTGGGGAGCTGAGCAGCCCCCAGCACATCCCCCAGAGCTTGGGCACACTGCCTCCCACAGCTGTATCTGTTCAACCTGAGCAACGTATCTGTTCAACCTGAGCAACGAATCTGTCCCCCTCCAGGGCACGGCCTCATTGCTCAGCACACTGCTGTGGCTCTTGCTGTCCACACCCTACCCAGAGTCTGTGTGGCTGTGGCCTCTGAAGTGGAGACTGAGCACCCACAGTGAGGAGAGAGACCGTCCAACTCTCCTACCACTGGGCACCACAGGAGCTGTCCACCTGCCAATGAAGGGGCTGGTCTGGCCAGGACATCCCATTGCCCCTCCTGAGGAATCTCAAGCAGAAGCCAGCAAACCAGAAGGGCCAGGTGCCTGGGCTTGGGGCCACCAGCTCTGTTCCAGGTAGCATGTGCATCCTACGCTGCAAGGCAAGCCTGGTCATTATGGGCTCCATTATCCCTGAAGTCCTGTCCCCCTGGGGAGCATGATGTGACCCTGCACCAGTCCCCTGCCTTGGGATGGGATCCTGCCAAGCTGACATCCACCCTTACCCCTGCAAAGCTCGGGCCTGCACCTGCCCAGCTGTGCTGAAGGTGAGCACCACCCACCCAGGCCTGACACTCACACCACCGCCTTCAGGGCGGCAAGGCCACAGCTACTGTGTGCATCTGCCTCACCCCTAACACGGGAGCAGGACCTGGTGGCTGGGGGTATCCATTCCAGGCAGGGAGTCTGGGGTCTCCAGGCCTGGCCTAGGAAGGAGCCCTGTCTGAGGGAGAATAGGCCTCACCTGCCAAGCAGATGCAGAGGGCCCACTGAGGCCTCACCATGGCCAGGATCTGAGAGGTAAGCCCACAGAGACCAGGCCCTTCGGGCCCTCCCCCCACCACTGCTGGTAAGAAATGTCCTAGGGGTTGGCAGGAGCTCAGGGCTTTCATTCTCCCGCTCCCTGGCAAGTTCCTAAGCCCCTCAGGACACTTCACTGCCCTGGCTGGCTGCCCAACCTTCGTCCCCTGCCCAGGAAGTGACAAGCACAGAGGAGCGCTAAAGAAACTGCCCTCAGTCTCTCTTTTCCAGGGTGCAGCCCGGCCTGTAGCTGAGGGCCTAGTGAGAGCCAAAAGTGGCAGAGGGAGGGTGGAGAACATAGAGGTAGTGGGGGAAAGACCACCTGCCTCAGAGATGGACGGGCCTGGAGGTGGCGGACCACCCTTCCTGCCACTTCTGTCTGCTGTCGTCCTGCACACCCGATGGTCACATTCAGCTCTTGGACGTGTTGCATAAGTTGGCTCTCCAGGAAAGAGCAGAGAAAGTGCAGGCCCTACAGGTAAGTGCCACGCCCGCGCCCACGCCCCGCCACTGTCCGGCACCCAGGCAGACCCGGATGCAGCGCACGCAGGCCCCCCGGGGGGCTCCGGTTAGCG
>NW_004524646.1:11957006-11964638 GCF_000260255.1 Octodon degus
CGGCCTGGCCGCCGCCTTGTAGCAAGGAGCTGGGCAGCGGGGTGAGGTGGCGGCGCTCGGTGCACGACTCCTTGCCAGCTCCCGGCCCAGCCGCGGGTCTCGCATCTCCGGGCGCGCGCCCCGCCCCGGGCCCGCCTCCCAGCGGGGCGCAGAGCGCAGCCAATTGGCGCGCGAAGTTCGGACAACGCCCCGGGCGCCTCGTTCCGCCGCTGCACCTCATTGGCTAGGCGCCTCTGGAGGGCGTGGCTGAAGACGTGATGGGTGGGGACTCCACGGCTCCGCAGACAAAGAGTGCGCTTAGTGCGCCCGCCCGCTCGCTGCCCAGAGCCAGCCTGTGCGGCCCACAGTCGCCTTGAGGAGCGCGGGTCGTGGGCAGCGCTGGCTCTGGGCTGGCCCCGGAACCCGGAGCCCGCTCGGACTCTAAGCTGCCGCCTGTGCAATGGGACGCTGCCGCACAAACGGACGAGTGATGCTCAGGATCCTGAGCGACCTGCAGGAGCGACCGGTCTACAGGCAGCCCGGTGGTGTTAGGCGGGGATCCGAGGGTCCGAACGTGCCTCTCGGACGCTTCCGGAGGGTCTGGGCAGAGCAGAACAGGAGGACACTTGAACCCAGATGGTCCGAAGGGCCCGCCAGAACTTTGGCCCGTGGGAGCCATAGAAGGTGGTGGAGGGACACCACTGCGGTGCGGCCGGCCTGATGCGGAGCGCCCGAGGGGACAGACTTGGTGTCCTACACCCGCGGGCTCCAGAGTAGGGCAGTACACCTAGGTCGGATATTCTGACTCCGGGGTACCCGCGGTGGTGAGGCTGCCACACCGGTGGCTGGGGTGAGGGCTCGTTTTGAGGAGGCTGCTGGAATCCCTGACAGTCACAGGGGCATCTAGTCCTTGTGACAACCCCAGCTGCCTACTGGCCCCTGCCCAACCTTCGGGGAGGTGGCACTGTGGCTGGCCAGGCACTTACCCTAATGAGAGTCAAGTGACAGCCTCAGCCTCGACCCCTTCGCACCGTGCTTTTACTCGTGCTGCCCATCCTGAATCAGGCAGGCTCGCAGTGGAACTGTTTGTGGTGTCAAAAGTTGTGTGTGTGAGGGGGAGGGGGGCAGGGAGATGGCTCAGTAGAATAAGCACTTGCCTGGCAAGCGCAAGGGCCTGAGTTCAATCCCCAGTTCTGCAAAGTTGTGACTCCTAGTCCAGTGCTCCTGATCGTTGCTAGGCCCTGGGCGAGGGGTCTGGAGGTCTGGGTTTGAATGTCGCAGGCCTCCAGCCCAGCTGGATGCCTTCTCCTCCGAGGTGAGCTTCTTTGGGCTGGGGCCTCCAAGCCGGGGCCATGCAGCTGGGCAGCCCACGGCCTGCGACTCGGCCGGAGCGCAAAGTGTCTCGCACAGATCCCGAAGAGTCAGGGGCATGACCAGGCTGATTTGCTCATCCCGCCCCCGCCCCCGCCCCCGCCCCCGGGGAGGCTCCAGGAGTTGTGCCTCTGTGCCACCAGCGCTGGTTGGGCTGGGTTGGGGGGGACACAGCAGGCTCTGATTTTCAGTCCTCCTGCCTCAGCCTTCCAGAATGCTGGAAGTGTGGGTACCCTGAGCCCACTGCTGGGAGCGAGGTGGCCGCCAGTCCTTGGCCTCCGGGTCGTGGCTGGGAAGAGGCCAACAGGAAGTCAAGCTGGCACCACGTGTGTGTCCCAGGCTGTGTGTGACATCACCGGTTCATCGCATTTCCTGGGGATACAGTTACAGCACAGCTTGTCCTCCCCTGAGCTCCTGACCCAGGGACACTGCCCGCGGGCTCTGGGCAGTGCTGGGGACCCAGCCTTGCTGAGCCTGGAGCCCCGTGACCAGAGGAGCAGCAGAGGGAGAAAGAGAGAAGAGGTTGTTTATCCTGAAAATGCTTTTATGATTTCTTAAGACCGCAAACAGGAAAAGCAAGTTGCTTTTCTCTCTCCCAGAACCGATTTGAATGGAGCGGGGCTGGCAAGAGCCCAGCCCATGCCTTTCTGCCCACCTTGCGCTTGGCTTCGCCTTGGAGCCACGCTCCAGGCCCACGCCTGCCCCAGGCCTTTGCACTGCACTCCCCCTTCCTGGAGCACCTCCCCCAGCCGCTTGGACAGCGCCATGTCCAGGCTCCACTGTCCTCCTCCGAGGCTCCGCTATCCTCCTTGGAAGGCTCCCGGTCTCTGTTCTGGTGTTGGTGCCCCTTCGTGTCCTGAAGGTGATGGCCCAGGACATGGCCCCCGCCCCAGCTGTGCTCCTGGTCTTTCTGTACTTATAGAAGTAAAAACAACAGAAACAGTTCCTCTTGCCGGGCTGCATCAACCCAGGAAGAGGCAAGGATGAAGCATGCTGGGGGCACCAGGCCAGAGCCGGGGGAGTGGAAGCTGGGCTCTGTCCTGTTGTCCTAGCTACCTTGACTACATGTGTGCACTCCAGACCTCGGATCGTGAGGGTGGAGCCAGACAGGGGTCTCTGAGCAGCTGCATCATCTAAGGGGGCAATAGCCCAGACCCAAGGAATTAGGTTCTGGGGATCCAGCATTCTGGACTTGCATGTACAGTGATTCACTTGCCTCAGCCTCCTGAGTGGTGGGATTACAGGCATGGGTCGCCCAACCTGCATTCTTTTTTTTTTTTTGTACTTTAAGATTTATTTTTGAAGGGCCAGGCTGATAGCTCAGTATACTAAAGTGCCTGCTTAGGCAGAGAGCAACAGCTGGGGTTCAATCCCTAGCATGCCATGCTGGTCCTGCCTGCTGGGCGCGCTGAGATGGCCACTGAGACTGGGTGTGGTGGCTCAAGCCTGTAATCCCAGCACTTGGGAGGCTGAAAACAAGAGAATCAGTGTGAGTCCAATCTACCTAGAGAGACCCTGTAGACCCTGCCCTAAATACATGAAAAAAGATTTAGTTTTGTAAAAGTATGTTTATAAATATTAAATGTTTTTATCTGCATACAGAAACCCAACATAAATGCTAATCTTTCATGTCTAATTTGGATTTAGATACTGAGTATTTTATAGGAAAAAATTTTCAAAGTTTATTTATTTCTCCATTCAGACTGGCCTGAGACTTCCTATGTAACTCAGGGTGCCCTCAGATTCATGTGATCTTCCTACTTCCGCCTCCGCACTGCTGGGATCCCAAGTGCACTGCCGCAGCCAGCCAGTTTCATCAGTGTCTTCATTATAGGTACTGTTATGCCTTACCAAAGCCTTCATAAGAATTTATTTATTATTTATTCACTTATCTGGTACAGGGTCCCACTATGCAGCGCGGACATGTAGCAGTCCTCCTGTCTCAGCCACTCATGTAATCCTAGCACTGGGATTCCAGGCATGTGCCGCTACACCTGGTTTTGGTGGCTGGTGCAGCGCGTGTTACAGGGGATCAAACCTGGATCTCTGCACTTGCCATGTAGGCACTTAAATTTCTGAGCTATCTCCCTGGCCCCCTTCAGAGAAATTTTAAAAGCTGATGTGAAGGGTAGTTATCAGCCCCAGTGGTGCACACCTGTAATCCCAACACTAAGGAGGTTGAAGCAGGAGGATCAGTGCAGGTCTAAGGCCAGCCTGAACTGCACAGTGAAAGTCGGTCCCAAAAAGATTTTAAAAAAATTTCTTTTTTTTAATCGTGTCTTTTCTTAAATGTTCTATAATGTGCTATTTTGAATAAACCTTCAAAACTTCAGAGTAAGAAAGACATATGAATAGAGTATCCAAAATATGTTTTAACACATTTTAATTTGTTTATAATTAACAGAAACACCTTTTAACTTTAATTTTTTTCAATCTTTTCTGTATTTATTTGCTGCTGACACGGCATGTGGTTCTGGCATCGAACCCGGTCCTTGTGCTTGCAGACAGGCACGTAGACCACTGAGATATCTTTTTAGCCCCTATGAGGCTGTGTGTTGGGTCTCTTGGAGAGTGAATTTTCTGCAGAACACTTTAGGTACTGCTAAAGGGAACCAACATTCTTGCACCAGTTGACAGCTAACCGTACTCAAGCACTGGGTACATGTCACTTCACATTCTGAGCAGGATCTTCACCTTGGTGCAGATTTACTGCAGTTACACATTCTTCAGGATCTTCGTTGCCTGTGTATGCAACAGCTCTTGATTGTGTTATTACAGAAATGTTTTGTGAGACTGGAAATTCTGTGTGTCTTACTCCTCAACTGTGCGACGGACTTTGGATAGTCCTCAGATTCCTTTATCCCTAGAATTTCAGGAGTTAGGAAGTCTAGGGCACTCCCTAAAATCACTTACATCTTACCTTTCATGTGATTGCTTGAACCCATCAGAGTTTGCTATTCGTGTTCTCACCTACTCAGAGCTCTTAATGAAAGTAGAACAAGCACAGTGCCTTTCAGTAAGGACTGGTGTAACCTTCCCTGCATATCCACTGCATGCTTGGCACAGTGCTTTAACCAAAATGCGGAGCACGGAGGCCTGGGACGTAGCTCAGTGGCACACTTCCTGCCCTGAAAACTCAAGGCCGTCTTGAGTTCAGTTTCCAGTACCAAAAGCAAAAGGACCTACCAATTCAGCTTCGCCAACTGAAAGTACAGGTTCTTTATCCCGCACAGGGTAAAAAAAAGGCAGAGCACAGATGTGAGCTGATTCTTTTTTTAGGAGAATAAAAGTTGTTTGTGAACCACTTCAGTGTCCCAAAGTCAGGATTTTAGTAACAGCATCCCCCCTACACTATACTACAAATACAGTGTCGTCTTTCATTCCTCCCACCAGTTCAACGTGAAATAAAATGACGAAATAAAATGACGAAAGTAGTGAAGTTTGGAAAGCAATGATCAGAGAGTAGAGCATTTCATGATGAACTTGGCTGTGGTGAACTTCTGCGTAAGTCTTCTAAACGTGTGTCTTCATCTCTTCTGCTGTCTAGAAGACAGTGAGGGATTACCGATCAGTTCTTTTCCTTTTCAGACATTGGCAGTTTCTGCTGCTTTCATCCCACCTTGACTTCACCAGCTACTGCTATGCTTTTCTTTCCTTTGAGATGGGGTCTCCCTCTGCAGTTCAGGCTGCCTTGAAATCACCGTGCAGCCCGGGCTGGCGTGGAACTGAACTCCAAGGAATGCTCTTGCGTTAGCTCCCAAGTGCACGGATTGCAGGCGTGCACCATCGTGCCTGACTCCCAGCTGGCCTCATTCCGAGTAGTCACAAATCATTATGCTGAGACAGGTCATCAAGCTCAACCCTCGGTCTCCCTCTGCCCCACCATGGCCTCGTCCATTCTGGGACATCCTCGCCTTTCAGATCTTTTGACATTCATTCTTCTCTCTGCTCCTGGAGTTCTGGATTCTCTTAACTTTAAGAAAAAACCCTTTTTGCAAATATAAAAGATATTTGGGGCCCCATTATTTCTTAGTGTCGTAGGCAGCTGAATTAGACAATAACATTATAGGCAGTGAGATAGGGCTGGGTCCTCACGGAGACAGCCCAGAGGACAAGATACCTTGCAACTGTGACAGACAAGCTCCTGCTGTGGGCCGGATCTAGAGACCAAAGAGCAAACGAAAGCTGATCTCCCTAAAGATAAGCATCCTGATTGAGCATCACCCTGAGGAAGCCAGGAAGAGTCACTAGTCCTCCAACAGCTACCGGCTGGCTACCAGATAAATTCTTTTTTTTTGTGGAACCAGGGATTGAACTCAGGCCTTTGAGCTTGCCAGGGAAGCTCTTATTCCACTGAGCCATCTCCCCGGCCCCTGATAAATTCGTATTCTCTATTCATGCCCGCTTGCTAAGTGACTCGCTTCCCCATTTGGTCCTGGTTTTAATCAATTTTACCTGAGCAATGGTGCTTGTAACCTTATTGGTTGACCATAGTTTTGTCCCACCTCATGCCTACCTAAGTGAGGTCCCATGTTCTCCACCTTAGACCTGCCTCACTGCACAGTTTTACTCTATAAAAATGCTTGAGGAGACAGCTTGGGGGGTAACCCACTTGGGTCCCCCTTCTGTCCTTCTCTCAGACACGAGCAGTTTTCTTTCCTCCAATAAATATTTTACCCTTAACCTCCCTGTGTTCCTAAAATTCATTCTTCAGTTTTAGAGAACATGAACTCATCCCAGGTACCTTTCAGGCTGGGGATTTCATTCCCCTGTATCATTAGTACAAATAATACACTGTCAATTAATACAAATAATGTCCATCAATTTCTCAATCAAATTCACAAAAGCAATAAAAAAAATCATGCTTTATAATCATTAAACAATTCATTTATGTGGTGGAAGAAGATATAAGAAAACTCACAGAGGAAAAAAAAAAAAAAAAAACACCTCACAGAGGCCTGAAGAGATACCTGGACAGCATAAGCACCTATGTGGCAAGCGCAAGGTCCCTAGTGTGATCCCTGGTACTGCATGCTGTGGTGCTGCAGGCTTGTAATCCCAGCTCTGGGAAGGCTGAGCCAGGAGGATCATTATGAGTCTGAACTGCATAATGAGACCCTGTATGAAAAATACACAAATAAATCTTCAAAAAAAAGAAAACTCATAGAAATAAAATCCCAAACTATTCAAACTCCTTAAATAAGAGATTTGCACATTAAGGAATTACCAGTGATACATGGAAAGAACGTGGACTTACGCCCTCACAGCCACTTTAATTGCCTGACATGTACTTCTGTACTGTAAGACAGTAGCTAAATTTTTTGACAATATTTTCAGTGTTACCTCTCTGAATAGACATGTCTAACATAATAGCTTTCAAGTAAGAAATCACTAGATATGGGGCGGGGGAGATGGCTCAGTAGAATAAGCGCTTGCCTGGCAAGCTCAAGGGCCTGAGTTCAATCCCCGGTTCCGTTAAAAAAAAAAAAAAATCACTAGAAAAGAAAAAAATCACTAGATAGTTTTTTAATATTATCCTTCCTGAGAACAGTGTGCATTTCATCCATCACTGTAGAAACTAGATAGTTTTAATCACAGTTTATGATCCACATGAATAGAGCAACAATTTATTCAGCATTTCAGATGACATGAAACCAATACAAGGAATAATGTAGTTCTATTTATTTATTTATTTATTTATTTATTCATTTTGTGTGTGTGTGGCCAGCTCAGCCCACCAGGGGGCGGGGCTGGCTGGCATGTGGTGCTGGGGATTGAACCGAGGTCCCTGTGCTTTTGCTTAACTTAGCTTATTCTAAGTAGGTGCTTTAGACTACTGAGCCATCTCACCAGCCCAATAATGTAGTTCTTCACCATGCAATTCCATCACTAGGGATGCCAGACAAGTGCTTATCCTGTTGAGCTATCTCCCCAGCCCATGCTAGGGATGCTGAGCCAGGAATCTGACCAGGCACTCCCAGTCTGCTTTTTTTTTTGTTTTGTTTTTTGGTTTTTTTAAAATGTATTTGGTACAGGGTCTCACTTCCAGAGTAAGACTTGTTTTTAGCCTCCCCAGCACTGGGATTACAGGTGTGTGACACCATGCTGGGTTTTGGTGGCTGGCTCAGCATGCCAGAGGGTGGGGCCGGTGTGGCATGTGGTACAAGGGACTGAACCCTGGTCCCTGCGCTTGCCTAAGCAGGCACTTAGTCCAGTGAGCTATCTTGCCAGCCCAAGCCCGTGTTCTTTTTTTTTTTTATTTTTTTTATTTTTTTTTAACTT
>NW_004524646.1:11964918-11981569 GCF_000260255.1 Octodon degus
CAGCTCAGCCCACCAGGGGGCAGGGCTGGCTGGCATGTAGTGCTGGGGGATTGAACCGTGGTCCCTGCGCTTTGCTAAGCTTATTCTAAGTAGGTGCTTTAGACCACTGAGCCATCTCACCAGCCCCCCAAGCCCGTGTTCTTAACCCGGCCTCTTCTGTGGGCCTTGGGGGCTTGGGGGCTCCGGGCCACACTGTGCAAGCACAGCCCAGGGCCCAGGCCTCTGTCTGCGCCATGGCTGAGGATGCTGCTAAGGTTCCACACTGCCACTGTCCTCTCTTAGCATGGCGTCCTGCTGGCAGGAAGGGAGATCCGGACAGATTCTGGTGGTTTATTTAATAAAGCAGCTGAGTGCTCACTTCGGCAGCACATATACTAAAAAATTGGAACGATACAGAGAAGATTAGCATGGCCCCTGCGCAAGGATGACACGCAAATTCATGAAGCGAAAAAAAATAAATAAATAAAGCAGCTGAAGCCCCTTGGGTGTCCTCGAGGTCCACTGCATGAGGGGCTGGCTTCCTATCCACCAGGCTGTGGCTGGGCCCACCTAGTGCCCTCAGATGCCAGGAATGACCCAGTGAGGTGACACACCCCTGTGGTCCCAACATTCCAGGGGCTGCGGCAGGAGGGTTGTCAGTTCCAGCCCAGTCTGTACAATTTATACATTCAGCACGGCCTTATCTCAAATAACAAAGAGCTGAGGGTGTCGCGCAGAGTTGGGATCCACTGGATGGTCAGAAGGGGGCTCCAGCCAGGTTAGGAGCGGACTGGACCCCCAGGCCCCAGGTGGCTGTGTAGAAAGGGCTGCTTCTCAGAGACACGGAGCCAAGGCTCAGGGCAGCCTCAGTGGAACCAGAAGGTGCAGGGCTGGGACAGAGTCAGGCCCCTGGCCTCTGCGCCTCAGCTGTCCCCAGCCTCTGGTCAGTGCCGGCCGCCCCACTGTAGCAGCCTGGCCTAGGTTATGCGGGACCCCGTGAGCTGGAGTTGGCACCAGGCTGGGCAGGAGGCAGCTGGCACAGAGAAATGCAGGAGACCTTGGGCAGCATCAGGGAACTGGGGTGGGGCCGAAGCTCCAGAGCCTGCTGGCTGGGGTAGGTGCCAGCTCTGCCTTCCCTCTGCATTGTCCTGGGCGGTGGATGGGCCGTGTGGGGCTCTGCCTGTGGTCCCACTGTACAGCTGCCCCTTTCCTTACTGTCCTCCTGCTGCTGGGCCTGTGGGGCAGTGGCATTTGTGTCTGGACAGTAGGACAGGATGATTACTGCAGGGAGTGAACAGCCCCATCGCCCTGCAGTGGCTGCTGCTGTTGTCCCTGAGGCAGAAAAGCTAACTCTCTTTCCAGGAATCCCAAATGGAGTAAGGTTGGTTTGCTTGGATTTTTAGTGCTGGGGGTGGACTCACCCATGCTAGACGAGCTCCTACAATGGAGCTGCACCAACCAGCCCCTTTTATTGTGAGAAAGCAGGGCTGGCTCTCTTTTTCTTTTTTTTTTTCCTGAGCCAGGGATTGAACTCAGGCCCTTGCGCTTGCTAGGCAAGCACTTATTCTCCTGAGCTATTTCCCTGGCTCTGGCAGGGTCTCAATGAGTGGCCTGGGTGGCCTTGAACTTACAGACCTCCTGCCTCAGCCTTCTGAGCAGCTGGGATGGCAGGGCTGTGTTGCTAGGCCCAGTGTTTCAGAGAGGGGAGCTGGAAATGGCCAGCAGGGGGCGCCATGAGGAGCAGCTGGACAGGCTGAGGGGCCTGGGGTGAGACCGGGTGGGGGCAGGTCCGGATCGCGGGGTCCGAGGTCCAGTTCTGCCTCTCTGCTGCCCAGCTCCAGGGAAGTGCCCTTACGTCGCTGACCCTGCCACAAAGTAGCTGTGGCCGTTGGCCAATAGGGAAACCGAGGCATGGGGTGGGCCCACGGCTGCAGTGTGGTGCGGGGCAGAGTCACGCTTCTGGTCCGGGGCCTCCCTGGGTTCTCCTCTCTGAGGCCTTGTCCTCCTCTGGGCCTGGGAGGCCGGGTCCTGGTGGGCACTCGTCCCGTGCACCCGTGTGCCCAATGATGCCCGCTGTCCAAGGTGGGTGAGGGCACCCTTGGCACCAGCCGGGGGCACTGCCAGCCCTGCCAGGCTGAGGGTGCGGGGCTGCCGTCCTCATGGAGGTGAAGACGGGTCTCTAGTGTTGATTCTTTTTTTGTACCAGGGGTCCAACTCAGGACCGCAGGCACTTAGGCTGGCTGAACTGTTTCCCTGGCCCCTCCTCACTCTCTATTTCTGAAAACAAAGCCATTTCTAGATGATAACATGAATTTCTGACTTGTCTGGGAAAAATAAATTTATTCTCACTTTTTTTTTTTTTTTTTTCTTTTGCGGAACCGGGAATTCAACTCAGGCCCTTGAGCTTGCCAGGGAAGCACTTACTCTACTGCACCATCTCCCTGGCCCCTAGGAAAAATAAACTTAAAATGGATGTGTGACCTCACCAGGTCCCTTCCAAGATGGGCTCCCCCCAAGTGGAAGACGCCAGAGTGTTTGCCAGTGCAGAGGGGTCTTTTTTTTTTTTTTTTTTTCCGCTACTAGCCTGCATTGGCTTTGAACTCCCAGCGATCCTCCTGCTTCAGCCTCCTGAGTGCTGGGATTCTGGGCGAGCAGCACTAGGCCCAGTTTAGAGCAGCACTTTTTCTTTTTCTCTTTCTTTCTCTCTTCCTTTCTTTTATAATTTTTAAAAAAATTTTTAGGGATGGGTCTTGGGGTGTGCAGGGCCTCACTACTACATTGGACTCCTAGGGACCCGCCTGTAAGCCTCCCAAGAGCTGGGATTGCAGGCATGCGACACATGCCCGGGGAATGAACCCCCAGCCCCTGAACCTGCTTGCAGGCACTTTAATCCACTGAGCTATTTGGCCAGCTCTATTTTTCTTTTTAAATGAATTTTTTTTTAAAGTCAATTTTTTTTTTTTAAAGTTTATTTTATTTAGTGTGTGTGTGGCCAGCTCAGCCCACCAGGGGGCAGGGCTGGCTGGCATGTGGTGCTGGGGGATTGAACCGCAGTCCCTGTGCTTTGCTTAGTTTAGCTTGTTCTAAGTAGGTGCTTTAGACCACTGAGCCATCTCACCAGCCCTGAATTTTTTTTTTTAAATTAAGCTTATTCATACACTTTCGGGGTACCTGACAGCCGCATTCGCTGCAGGGAGTGTGGGCTTGCTGGCGATGCAGTCGGTTCTTCCCCTCCCTGCCCTCCCTGCAGGCCTTCTTCCCGTCCTTATTTACAAAGTTTTGCTTCCAACTTTCCTTCTTTTCTCTCCTCTGCTTTCTAGTTCCCTTTCCCATTTGAGCATTTCCTTCCCATCCTCTGATGTCTAGCACACATTTTGGTCCTTATTTACACTTTCAGATTTCTCACACCAGAGAGATGATTGGTATTTTCACAGGTGTGTCAGATTTATTTCACTTAAGAGTATGGACTTAAACTGCATCCATTTACCCAGAAATGTCTAAGATATCTTTCTTTATGGCAGAATAGTATTCCACTGTATAAAACCCACATCTTTTTTTTCAACTCAGTTAGTAGGGAGAGAAGCACTTCTGTTGTTAAACCAGGACCAAGCCCCAGTACCTCGGTGGCAAAGTGGGACCCTAATGGTGCTGTGTGCTGAGCTCCCCAGGGCCCATTGCAGCACTGGCTCTAAGGCCCCAGTAGTGGCCTGGTGTGGGGAGTGTCTGTCACCCCTCCAGGCCTCGTCCTAGCTCTACAAGCTGCCACAGTGGCCCCGACAGTAGTGGAGACAGCAGTGGAGACAGCTGAAGGGGCCTGCGTGGCCTTGCCCCGGCAGCACCCCTGAGCCCCATCTCTTGCCACCACATCTGAGCCTGCAGGGAGAATCAGATTCAGAGAGATCAGGCCCCTGGCCCCAGGTCACACAGCGGGGAGAGCCAGAGCCACCTGAGGATCCCCTGGCAGAGGCCTCTGCCTGCTGTGATGTCCTGGTCCCCAGGGCGACACACGGCGGGAAGGTGGCCATGGCTGATGGACCTTCCTGGTACGCGTGTGGCTTCTAGCCCTCTGCCCCTTTCTTCCTCACCTGCCCTCCACCCACCCATCTTGCTCCTTTCCTGGTCTTCGTGCCCATGTCCTCTCCTCCATCCAGCCCACCCACCCCAGCCTCCTCACGTCTGCCTGGGCACACGTGGCATGCTGCCCTCTGCCCTTCCGGCTGGAAGCCACAGACCATGCCCTGAGGCCACTGAACCCTGCTGCGGGATGAGGACCTAGCCCCAGCAGCTGCTCCAGCTCTGCCCCTGCACTGTTTACTGCTTGCTGCCCGCCTCCCTCCCAGCATTGCAGGTGACAGGACCTGGTCTGCCCCTTGGCCTCCGTGGGTGCAGCCAAAGCTTGTGGCCCCAGATAGCAGGGCAGGCCAGCCCTGGGCAGCGACCACAGGTAGGAGGTCACTCTCCTGTGCTGCAGCACGGGGGTGGAAGCCAGATTGCTCAGCTAGGGCTTGAGCTTTCCATCTTCATGCCTCAGCCTCCCAGAGCGCTGGGATGACAGGTGTGCACCAGGCCCTCTGCTACTCAACTCACCTGACACCTACACGGTATACCTGGCCTCCTGCCCTGCCCCGAGCCAGCCCAGAGCAGGATCTGAGCTGGCAGCCAGGCTCCTAACCAGACCCCAGCCTGTTCCTCACGCTGGATGGGCACTGGGGCTGGCTCACTGGCACCTCCTGTCCCTGCTCTTTGCCCTCTGATGTGGCTGCTGTGCTGCCCATGACTGGCTGGACCTGGATTCCCTTCCTGCCCAGGTGCTCAAGGCCACCACAGTCTTGGACACGTAAACAGGAGGACGCCTGGCCTCCTGCCCGGCCTCGAGGCCAGCAGGTTGCAGTCCTCAGCGCCACCTGCACGACCCCTCTGTGGCTGGCAGCACCTTCTGGGCTCCTGCACTCAGCTGCAAGGCCCTGCGTCACCCTGGCTCTGTCCAGGGCTGCGGAGTGGGGTGGTCCTTCCCTGAGGGCTCCCAGGGATATCACCCCCTCTCCTCCCCTGATCCCCTCAGAGACAGGGCTAAGTCTTTTATACTGGTGGCAGCCCTAGTTCAGATAATGTCTGTGGAATCTGGGCACGGTGGCGCACACCTGTAATCCATGATTTCAAGGCCAGCTTGAGCCACACAGAGTTCATGGCCAACCTGAACCATACAGTGAGACCCTGTCTCAAAAGAAAAGTTTGCTGAGTTAATAAGCCAGGGAGCTTGGAGGTTCCACAGTGGGAGTTGAGGCAGAGCCAAGGGATCCTGGACAGACCAAGCTGTCTGGCCCTGTTCCCAGGCCTCCCAGGAGCCACCCGCATGTGCCTGGGACTCAGAGGTCTTGCCCCCTCCTGTAGCCTCTCGGACACCTTCCTGACACCTGGGTCCTGAGGGCAGTGGGACAAAGGTTCCAAGGCTGGCTAGAAAGCGTGGGTGTGGGCATCAGCCACTCCCCTCCCTCCCACAGGTATTTAATTTAAGGTCTGGAGGAGGCCACCACACAGGCAGTGAGCAGGTGCTGGCCCCGTGCTGTCCATGGATTTTGTGGCTGGAGCCATCGGAGGTAGCAGGAGCTGGGTGGGGGTGGTGCTGGGCCTGGGCAGCAGTGGGACTCGAGGACCCTTGGGAGGGGTTGGGGCTGGACGCGGACCCTGGGCCCAGGCTCCTGGGTGCCTCATGGGGACATGGGGCTTGAGGGGAAGCATGGGGCCTGCCCTGCTGGGCCCCAGACAGGAGCCTGAGACCAGCCCCTGACAGAGACAGGGATGGTGCAGGCAGGGGCAGCTATGCCCTCGGGGGAGGATGGGGTGCTATGGGGTGCAGGGGCAGCAGAAATGCCGAACACTCACCCAGGACTTTATGCCATCAAAGGCACTCCTGATCTTAGGGTCCGACCTCAGGAGGTCTGGGGCTCATATGGGAGAAGCCAGCAGGAGGCCTGTCAGGCAGGCGCTGGGGCTGGCTGCTGAGTCAAGTCCCCAGAAGGGCTTGTCAGGTGGGGATTGGTTCCTACAGTGTGCACTGCAGTGACCAGCGGTTTCTGGGAGACAGGAACAACCAGACCTGGGCGGGAGTACTATCTGGGCACCTAAGAATCTGAAGTGTCCTCCTGTGGGGAGGTCGTTTTCCATGACAGGAGGGCGGGAGACCCCAGGAGACTGGGTCAGACCCTGCTGGGGGCTATGGGGCCCTCCCACTTGGCCACGTCACTTGCAAAACCCTGGGGTGTGTGTGTCTGGGGGGGTGTGACTGTCCCTGGGGACACAGGATGAGGTCAGCTCTGCTCCTCCCCACCATCGACCGGCTGGAGCTATTCTGAGCCTCACTGGTCTTGTGAAACTGCAGTGGGCGACCTCAAGGCTTCTGGGAACAGTGACCTGCTCAGCCTGGGCCCACTGCGACCGTTGGGGAGGAGCCCCAGGCCAGGAAGGGTTCGGGCTTGACTTGCAAGGTGGGATCAAAATCCCACTCTGGGACTGGCCTTGGGGACCAAGACACAGATGTGGGCTTTGCCTTCTTGGAAATCTGGTAGCTCTGCAGGTGAAGGTGATTGGGATCATGGCAGCAAGGCTGTGTGACAGCTCTGTCAACATGTCTGTGGGCACAGGGAGGCAGGGAGGGCTCCCAAAGAGGTGATGTGTGGTGTATGCAGGGCTTTGATGGATGAGCAGAAGTTCAGTGAGGTGTTTTTCAGGTTCAAGGAAGGTCACTACCCAACTACCAAGTAGCCCTTTGCTCAATTTCACTTCTAGCTCCTTTATTGTCACTGGGTGCTGGGACACACTGTAGGGACAGCACAGCCACAATGTGCATCTGCAACAGCTTGTCTCTATAGAGTATGCTTCCGACAGTATCCAAAAAGGACAGGGGTTTGCAGCACTGCAGCGGGGGGCTCAGCGGGGCAGGTGGAATGTTGCTGCAGTGCTCTGGTCAGAGGGCCTGGAGGTGAAAGGGACCAGGGCCCCAAAGTCCCCTGTGAGGATCCCCTAGGGTCCCTCCTGGGCCTCTGCAAGTGCCTCAGTGGGACCAAGGCCTCTGGGACACAGGGCAGTGCCCACTCTATTCCAGTGTGGGCTGGGTCCCTGGCTTGCTCTTGGCATCCACCCTTCAGGGGACCTGGCCTAAGCAGGCCCCGGGGTCAAGTGGGCCGGGCTCTGAGGCCCTCAGTAAGGGACAGGTAGCTCACCACAGTGGCTGCCAATAAGGCTGCGTGGCTCACCTGTGGCACGGGATAGTGGGGCAGGGCCCTGCTGTGCAGGACGCAGGACGGAGTACTGGGATGGTGTGGTTGGAGGGTCCTGGGAGCTGGATTGGGCTCCTGCAGGCTCACCTAGGCCCCCTCCTTGCAGGCATCTGCGGCGTGGTGGTGGGCTACCCCCTGGACACGGTGAAGGTGTGTGCGGACCCACGTTGGTGCCTCTGGGGCTCCCCAGGGCCTCGGGACCCAGCTGCCACTTGCCCTTACCCTGTGCCTTGGTCTCCCCTAAAACAGCCCACTGTCCCTGCACTGCCCACGACCCACAGGCCCATGACAGCCCAGCGTGGGGGGTCCTGCCCGGGCCCCTCCTGAACCCTCTGTCTCCCCAGGTCAGGATCCAGACGGAGCCCAAGTACACAGGCCTTTGGCACTGCATCCGGGATACTTACCGCCGGGAGCGGGTAGGCCGGGCCGGGTGGGGGCAGTGGGCTCCTCCGTGCCAGCGCCGGGGCTCACAGGCAGGGCCCTGCCGCAGCAGAGTCCCTGTCCTTCCAGCCCTCCTCTGGTGGAGGAGCTGGACGGTTTCCTGAGGTCACTGCAGGGCTCTCCCTCTGGGCAGGTGGGGCCTGATACATTGATGGAGGGGGCACCACGCAGGCCAGGGCTCAGTTAAGTCAAGAAAAATAAGGATGCAGTTGGGTGTGGTGGCGCACGCTTGTAACTGCAGCACTTGGGAGGAAACAGAGCGAGGATCAGTGTGAGTCTGAGGCCAGATGGGCTGCATATCGACACCGTGTCTCCATACAAAAAACAAAACAAAACAAAAACAAAAAACAAAACCCTAATCAATCAATCAATCAATCAGTAAAAAATAAAGCAACTAACCCCCAAACGCCCCTGCAGTAATGGAACACCTGGCTCAGGATACCATCGGGGCGGTCTTGGTTGAGCCTGACCTCTGCCGCTGCAGCCCCCCACCAGCACTTGGCAGATGGGGGAAGCTGAGGCAGTAGCAGCAGTAGGTGACTGGTGGGAGGCAGCGCAGCTGGCCCACTCACCCGGCCCCGTGTCCCAGGTGCGGGGCTTCTACCGTGGCCTCTCACTGCCGGTGTGCACCGTGTCGCTGGTCTCCTCTGTGTCCTTCGGCACCTACCGCCACTGCCTGGCACACATCTGCCACTTCCGGTACGGCAGCGCAGACGCCAAGCCTGCCAAGGTGGACATCACGCTGTCAGGATGCGCCTCCGGCCTCGTGCGTGTGAGTGGGCATAGGGGAGGGCTGGTGGGGCACAAGGGGTGCCGCTGGGTGGGCGCTGGGGTCCTCTTGCCAGCCAGCCAGGTCCCTTTGCAGCAGGCAGTGGTGGGATCACTGCTGTCCCAGCCTCTTGGTCCTGTGGAGAGGACCAAAGGGGCCCTCCAGGCCAGCAGGCAGAAGTCATGTAGGGCTGGCCAGCAGGGCTGCCACATCAACCTGGCCACCGGACCTCCTTGTTCTTTAGGGGCCCACAGCTGGCCTACCACGCAGACGGTGGGGCCAGGGCTGTCCTTGGCACACAGGCACCCCCAGCTGGGGCCATGAGCTGTGTGGGAAGCAAGTGACCATGCGACCCGCAAATGGCAGAGGGTGACAGGTGACAGTGGGGTGGGCTCTGTCCTGTTCATCACATGACCCAAGGTACTGGGCCTCGGAGTTTCTGTCCCCTCAGCTGTGGGGCAGGCAGGATCCACAGAGGCAGCAGGGGGCAGGGTGCCGCAGCTGGCGCCAGATGTGTGTGTTACTGCTGGTGCCTCGGTCCTGGGTGGATGGAGCAGCCTGGGGCCCTGCTCCCCACTCTGCTCCGAGGGGCTGGGCTCCAGGACAGAGCACTGGAGCCTCCTTCTGCCAATGCAGGTGTTCCTGACATCGCCCACTGAAGTGGCCAAGGTGCGCCTGCAGACCCAGACCCAGAGCCAGGCCCAGAGCCGGATGCAGACGCGCCGCCCCTCTGCCTCGGGGCTCACGGCCACCCTGCCTATGTGTCCTGTGCCCCCCGTGTCTCCTGATCACAGGCCCAAGTACCGCGGGCCGCTGCACTGCCTGGCCACTGTGGCCCGAGAGGAAGGGCTTCGGGGCCTTTACAAGGGCAGCTCTGCCCTGCTCTTACGGGAGGGCCACTCCTTCGCCACCTACTTCCTCTCCTATGCCATCCTCTGCGAGTGGCTCACACCTGTGGGCCACAGCCAGCCAGGTGAGAGAGCACAGTCCAGTGGGGCTGGGGTGGAGGGTGGTGAGTTAGTTCAGCTGCACCCTGGTACCTGGGGGCCCAGGGCTGCGGGCCTGCCCTGGACTAGCAATACCGCCATGAGGAAGCCGGTTTCCCCACCTGTGAAGTGAGCCCTTGGCTGTCTCTCCTGCAGATGTGGCAGGCGTGCTCGTGGCTGGCGGCTGTGCGGGGGTTCTGGCCTGGGCGGTGGCCACCCCCATGGATGTGATCAAGTCCCGGCTGCAGGCAGATGGGCAGGGCCTGCGGCGCTACCGGGGCCTCCTGCACTGCGTGGTGAGCAGTGTACGTGAGGAGGGCCCGAGGGTGCTGTTCAAGGGGCTGGGGCTAAACTGCTGCCGCGCCTTCCCTGTCAACATGGTGGTCTTTGTGGCCTACGAGGCTGTGCTGCGGCTCAGGCACGCCCTGCCCACTTAGTGCCGCTCCCAGCGGCTTCCACAGGTCGCAGCAGCCACGGTGGGACTCTAGAGGGCCTTACTCAGGACGGCTGGGAACTCAGCTAGCTCTGGCACAGGAAGTCAAAGGGCTCACCACCCCACCAGGGGCGGCCTGAGGCTCAGGTCAAGAGCGGTCTCCTGGGTGAGTGTCCTGTGGAACGGTCGTCATTGTTAATCCCTGCTCCCCACCGTCCCACACTCAGCCTCTGGCCCTCCGTAGCTGTGCCCACGGGATGGCCCCGCTGACGTCTCTGCCATAGTTTGGGCTCCTGTGGGACAGATGGTCATACCCTCCAGGGCTGGGGCCGACACCCTTGCTTGGCACACAGCACCACTGTCCCGCCACACAAATGTCTGCGGGGACAGGGAGAGCCATGGTCAATAAACTTTTCAGGATGCTTGGCGGTGTTGTGCGCGGTCCATGGGCAGTGACCCATCCCCCCCCATGTCGTAAGAAGCCTGTAGCCCATTGCAGGAGGAGGGCACAGCCTGGCAGCTCCTCCCAATGGTGAGCCCTCCCACCTGTGCCAGTGTGCCCTCCACAGATGGGCACAGAGACCTGGTTCCAGCCTGCCCCTTGCAGTAGCTCTGGCTCAACTTCCCCACAGTGGGGTTGCAGGCGGGGCACCTCACACAGGTATGCAGTAGCCTTGTGCTGGAGTTAACCAGGGACACACACAGCCCACGAGGGCAGGGCCGACGGGTGGGGTGTGGCCCCATGGGGAGCCCACTGGTTGGACGCCTGTGAACCAAATGTCCTTCAGAGCTCTGGCAGAGACCAAGGGCAGCCACTCCCCAGCCTGCTGTCACCCCTGGCCTTACACCCCATGCCAGAAGGTGTCCTCGGCTGTGCCCAAAGGTGGTGACTTCAAGGTGGGGATGGATGAAAGTGAAAGTGGATGAATATGCGTAATCTGGTGAGACTTTCACGATGGGGTGCTGGCTACAAGGGGGGTGGGACATGGTCCCACTGCAGCCTAGAGACTCAGGACACAGTGGAGGCCCTATGACTGCTGCCCTAGAGAGGAGCTTCGTGTCCTACTCCCATACTCCCTGCCTTCCCCGGAGCACTGCATTGGGTTCTCCTGGTCCAAGTCCCAAGGCCTAGGGACCCTGTTTGAGTCCAAGCTGATAGAAAGGTCGTGAGCTCCCCTCCGGTGACCCCCGTTCTGGCCCTGGGGCGACACTGGTCTGAGGTAGTGGTGTTGTAGGAAGGGCCCCACATGGCCTTGGATAGCCTTGTTCCTCAGAGCCTGTTTCCCCACACCCTGTGCCGCCCTGCCCCCCATCAGGCTGCTCCGTGTGGTGTGCTCTCCAGCAGCAGCAGCAAACGGGCCAAGGCAAAGCGGCACTGGGAGCCGGTTCCGACGCAGAGCGAAGCTGGGCCTGGTTCCTGGGCTGGTGCTCAGCGCCACAGGTCCCCAAAGTGGACCTTCCTTCCCCAAATGCCACCCTACGGAGCTCAGGACCCAGCTGTAGCTCTCAGCCGCAGGTGCAGCCTGGCCTGGCCCCCAAGCAGAGCACGACATGCACAGGAGTGAAGGGAATTTATTAGCCGAGGAGTGCAGGAGGCAGGCATTGCAGCCTGGACCTTGTCCAAGGACAGATTTGCACCCAGGCCCTCCCTGCCGAGTCCCCATGTGGAGGGCTCGGCTGCCCACAGGTCCCTAGCTGGGTCCACCAGCTTGGCACGGCCGGCCACTGTCGCGCGGACTTCTGATATGGTCAAGCATCAAAAAACCATCTGCAAAGGTAACAGCCTGCTTCAGTGTCTCCTGTGGAGAACGTTCCCTCCGCTTCTGCCGATGGCGCGCCGGGTCACCTGCAGTTATGCGCAGGAGCTGGCTGCTGGAGCGGACGATGCGTGCAGTCCGAGGTGCACCAAGTCGGAAACTGCTGGCAGCTGGGAAGCTGGGGCGCCAGGCTGTGCCCAGCACCCACACAGGCACGGCGGCTGTGCCAGCACATAGCCACAGCCCAGACAGCCTTGGTCAAGTGCGCATTGAAGTTCAGTGGTCAGCTCCCTCTGGGGGACGTGGGCGCAAACATCCTGCGCCAAGAGGCTTTCTCACATCCACTTCCCACTGCACTTTTTTGTTTTAGAATAATGACATTGTGATCTGTACACATCAGTTTCTTGTGGAGCAATCTTGGGGTACACTGAAAACCCTGGCAGCTCTCTCCAGGGTGGCACAGGCTGGCCAGGGACCTGGGCTCCATGTGGCAGGCCTCTTGCTGGGCTTCCTATCTGACCACGTAATGTGAGCCAGTACCAGATTACTCACAGTGACAGGAGACAGATGTCACAGGAAGGAGGGATCCAGAACACATGCAGGGCCGGCAGACACCAGGAATTACCCAGGAATTCCCATGGGGCGAAGCTTGGGGGAGGAGCAATCAGGCCGCGCAGGATTACTGATGAGTTCAGTGTCATGGGCGCCCAGGGGACGTGCGCTACTGAAAGTGGAAGGACAGCTTCCGGGGGGTCATGAACTCCTTCACCATCTCGTCGGTGACCTCCTTGCGCCGGGCCTGGTGCTCGGCGATCAGGGGCTGCAGGACCTCGATGAGCGTCTTCTTGAGCTCGCCTGTCAGCATGGCCCCGCTGGTGTAGTCCTGCCGAAAGGAAGGGCGGACCAAGGACTGTGACAGGGTCCCGCCCTGCTCTCCCCAATACTGGGAGCTGCGGCTGGTTAGAGGGACAGCAGGTTGTGGTGCCTGCCCCCCTCTGCTCCGCGCGGCCTGGGCTGCTTAGCCTGACTGGCTGCTACCCAACCCCACTGCTCCCGCCTGACAGCGAACACAGCGCGCATGCTTAAGCTTGAGGGAGGCTGTCCCCACGCCGCCGCAGGCACAGCCGCCTCCACCATTCCCGGCAACCGATGTGGCGGGGTGCTGTGCAAGAGCAAGCTACTGGCAGTTCTGCGCAACAGAGCTTTAGTGGTATCTATTTAATGATGTGATCATTATTTTATTCAAAAATAGGGTTTTAGGGGGCTGGGGAGATGGCCCAGTGGAATAAGTGCTTCCCTGGCAAGTGCAAGGGCCTGAGTTCAATCCCCGGTTCAGAAAGAAAAAAAGAAAGAAAAAAAAAAAGAAAGTTTTGCATAATAATCCACCTGTAAGATTTTTATTATTGTTTTTGTCTCTTTGAGACATGGTCTTATTACGCAGCCCAGGCTGGTCTTGAACCAGCAGAGATCCTCCTGTCTCGGCCTGCCCAGTGCTGGGATGGCAGGCGCGCCCCCCACCCCCGGGCCTGGCCGGGCTCCAGTTCTCGTGCAGGGCACTGCTAGCACTCCGTTTTCCTCCCCTACGCTGCTGCAGGGGCTGAGCACAGGGCCTTTGCGTGCCGGTCCGTGCTCCTCCCGCGAGCTGGGCATGCAGCCCTTTCTACTCTGCGCTTTGGAGCAGTCAAGCTGAATGCTCACGGCCTTCAGCTCTCATCCTCCTGCCTCAGCCTCCTGAGGGTTGGGATTACAGGTGCACGTTGCCACATCTGGCTGAAAACTCTTAAGCGGCTCAGCCCCGCGTGACCCTCACCTGCAACACCTTCTTGTCTCACACTTCCAAAGCACAGTCTGTTAGCTACTCCAGTATTTTTATTTTCATTTTGTATTTTTAATGTTTTGTATTTTAGGGAAGGGTCTACAGGGTGTTTAGGGTCTCACTACTAGATCGGACTCGTAGCGATCCTCCTGTTTACAGCCTCCTAAGTGCTGGGGTTATAGGCATGTGCTATCGCACTCAGTCTCTCCCAGTGTATGTATGTACGTATGTACGTATGTATTTATGTTTTGGCAGAAGCAGGGATTGAACTCAGGCCCTCGCAACTGCCAGGCAAGCACTTACTCTACCGAGCTATCTCCTCAGCCCTCTCCCAGTGTTTTTAAATGGGACGCTGTTATTGCTTGATTTCCTTGGAAAAGGTTCCAAGACTTGGAAAATCTGAGCCAAGGTTCTGAGCCTTTTCCGGGCTGCGTCCCAGGGTGGAGCGGCTCAGCGAGAGGCCACAGGGCTCTACTTGCCTGGATGCCACGTGGACACCCCAGGGAAGGTGCTTAGGGCCTGAGTCAGCCCGTGCAGCTCACCAGGCCATGAGCCGCAGCGCGGCAAGGATCGTGGCTCCCGGCGCCCCGTGGGCCCCCTGGTCACTTGTCCGGCTCACCTTTCTGATCTGCTCCAGCCGGTCGTCGTCCTCCAGGAAGAAGGTCAGGTACATGAAGGACACATCCACGTCACAGTTGCCCCCGAACTGCCGGTGCTCCTCCACAGTGTCGCGGCCTCCAGAGAACGCATGCTTGTTGACCTGTGCAGGGGCACGGACCACGTCACGGGAGGGGCACAGGACAGGGCTGAGCCCCACACTCTCCAGACACAGAACTTAGCTGGGAGAACCCAGGTGCCGCCTGCATCCAGGCACAGCCCTGGATGAGGAGCTTCTCAGAAAGCATGTAGCCAATGCCCCTCTGGGTTGGGTGCTGGCCAGGCAGGGCGCCCACAGGGAGAAATGAGAAGCAGGCAGGACAGCAGCCCGTCAGGGACACCAGACCCACCAAAAATGGCAGGCAGAGGGCCTGGGGGCACATCCACTCAAAAACAGGTGAAGTTTCAGGTGCTGAGGAAAACTCCAAACAACAGCATGGAGCTAGGCACAGTGGCTACCTGAAGCACCATGGAGGCTGAGGCAGGAGGATTGCTTGAGCCCAGACTTTGAGATCAGCCTGGGCACAACAATGAGACTCTGTCTCAAAACTAGCAAAGCAAAAGCAAAAATAATGCCTAAATCCAAGCTGGACCGAGTGGCACACACTTGTAATCTCAGCACTCGGGAGGCTGAGGCAGGAGGATCACCTTGAATTTGAGGCCAGCCCAGGCAACAGAGCAAGAGACCCTCTCTCAGAAGCTAACAAAACAGGAGCCCACCTGTCCACTGGGGATGGGGCAGGAGCAGACCTAGTCTTCTGGAGTCACCAGCTGTCTGGTGAGGAAGAGGCTCGGGAAAACTGCCAGGGCCTGAGAGGAGGCTGGGACCGGTAGCCGACACACCGCAGGCCCAGCCACCAGTGCAGGAAGTGATGGGGGCAGCAGGGCAGCCCTGCTGCAGCAGCACGGCGTGGGGACCGGAAGGCACGCTCAGGATGGAGCATGCCGGGGACATGGGCTGTAGACGCCGGGTCCAGGAGCCAGAACAGCTAGCTGTGGGCTGGAGATGGCTCAGTAGAATAAGCACTTGCCTGGCAAGCGCGAGGGCCTGAGTTCAATCCCCAGTTCTGCCAAAAAACCCAAAACAGCCAGCTGCCTGCCCTTGGCCGGCTTTAGCCGCCACTTGTGTGGTCTGTCGGGGCGACGGGGCCTGGGTCAGCTGTGGAATGCAGAGGACGCCAGCGGTTGGCAAAGTGCTGTGAGGTGTTATGGAGGTAGACAGGACGTCCGCTTGGGCTTGCTCTGTCCTTCGCAGGTCAGCGAGGCCCTCGGTCATGAGGGCCAAGGGGCTCATGGCCTATTTTTTTTCATTTATGGTCTCATAAATGAAAGGTCTCATTCCGAAGCTTGGACCCATGGAGATCCTCCTGTTTTTGGCCTCCCCAGTGCTGGGATTACAGGTACAGGCCATCATGTCAGGTCTCAGTGGCCGGCTCAGCTTGCCTGGGGGCAGGGCCAGTGTGGCATGTGGTGCAGGGGATCGAACCCTGGTCCCTGAGCTTGCCTAAGCAGTCACTTAGATAGGGAGCTATCTCGATGGCTCTCACGATGTAGTTCTGCAGGCTGGCCTTGAACTAGGGATCCTCCTGCCTCAGCCTCCTCAGAGCATGAGGACTCGAGTGGGATGCTGGTGACCCTGGCATCCTCCACTGGCCATGTGCTTCCTGCTCTTGGCTCCCCTGGCCCTCAGGGGTCTGGCTGCGTTCTGACACTGAGAAACCTGCATGAGGAGTTCAGAAGACACCCGACCGTGAGGGGCAGGGCTGGTGGTGGCTGCTCCCCAAGAAAGGTCAGTAGGAAAGGTCCCCTACCATTACTCGCACTGCCTGGGACTTTGCAGCCCGGCCGGGGACCATGAGCTGACTCAGCCACACCTCACCTCTGTTCCGCCTGCCTCGCCCTCCCATTCGGCAGAGGCAGATGCGCAGCTCCCAGAACACCAGTGACCACACTTGCGGCCGTCTGTGCACCAATGGGCCAGGACTCACAAATCGGGCCTGAGGACAGGGATGGCACTGGCCTGCGTCCTGGAGTCCAGGCATCCGGTGTGTAGGCCCTGAGCACCCTGAGTGGGCTGGCGGGATCTGGGCAGACAGTGCTGTCCCCAACAGGTCCCTGCGGCTGGCTCAGGGTGCTTGGATTTCTGGTGGTAGGAACCCGGCCCTGGTGCTGTCCCTGGGCTCCACCTCCACAAAGCGCAGGATCTCAAGGTCCCAGAACAGAAACAAAAAACACGCCCGGCAGCTGTCCCAGCACTCGAGCTCGGAAACAGATGAAAATCTCTGGGACCATCTGGTGACAGTTGCGTTATCACACTGCTTCCAGACCACAGCACTGGCAGGGAAAACAGAAAGGAAGGGAGGAGAGAAGGAGGGAGGAGGAGGAGGAAGGGGAGGGAAAGCCAGCCAGCCAGCCATGCATTCATCCAGATTTTTATTTACCTAAATGGAAAGAGAAAACCAGAGCCCTGCTGCCTGGGACCGGGCCTGTGAGCCCCTGCCGCTGGGCACCAGCGCAGTGCGCAAGTGTGCGGGCA
>NW_004524646.1:11981869-11986860 GCF_000260255.1 Octodon degus
CCCCCGCCGCTGGGCACCAGCGCAGTGCGCAAGTGTGCGGGCACGTGTGCTCGGGCCTGTGAGCCCCCGCTGTTGGGCACCAGCGCAGTGCGCACGTGCTCGGGCATGTGCGCTCGGGCCTGTGAGCCCCCCCGCCGCTGGGCACCAGCGCAGTGCGCACGTGCGCGGCCGCGCTGCTCACCTTGGTCTTGATCTGCTTGGCCGAGTCCGTCAGGAAGATGGAGGAGTTGGGGTCACTGGCGCTCATCTTGGTCTGGGCGCCCTGCAGGGCGGGGAAGAACGTCGAGTGCAGCAGGGCCGGCTTCGGGTAGCCGATCCGGGGGGCGACGTCCCGCGTCATCCTGAAGTAGGGATCCTAGGGCACAGAGGCGGGCTGAGGACGCTGGGCCCCACAGAGCCCAGCCCGGCCGCCCAGCCCCGCCGCTGACCTGGTCGATGGCGCACGGGATGAGGCACTGGATGTCGGCCCGGCCATGGAAGATCTGCGGGAAGGAGTTGCTGAAGGAGGGCGCAGCCTGCACGGCGGGGAAACTGATCTTGCCTGCGAGCAAGGGAGGAAGGACCGAGAATCAGTGCCATTGGAGGAAGGAACAGGAAGAGCCCCCGCCCAGGGCAAAGTGCAGAAACCCGAAGGGCGCTCAAGACACTGGAGATAGGTGGAGGGCCGGGGAGATGGCTCAGTAAGGCAAGGGCCTGAGTTCAAGCCCCGATTCTGCCAAAAAAAAAAAAAAAAAGAGAGGTAAAGAGGAGAAAAACCCCACAGTCAGACCTTGTTTCTCTGCGCTCGGGTGGTGAGGAGTGTCCCTGCTGTCCCCTCCCCACCTGCCCTGTACCTCTGTGTGTACACACCCTCTCCACAGCACATTCCGCAATGCCTGGCCTGCGGCTGGATCTCTACTGTCTGTCCCTGATGGTGACCCACTCGATAGAGGCGCCCACCCCCATGCCGCAGGCTGCCACGGCCTTGTCCTCATGTTTTTATTTTTGAGACAGGGCCTCTCTATGCAGTTCAGGCTGGCCTTGAGCTTGCTATGGAGCCCGGGCTGGTCTCGAACCGGTGGAAATCCTCCTGCTTGGCCTCCTGAGCCCATGCTGTAAGACCGCCCTCTTGCCTGCCCTCTGAATGCTGACTCCACTTTAAGGAACGAAGTGCTGCCAGGCAGCACAGCTGACTCACTGCTGGATTCTGCTGACATCGTTCCGCAGCCACTTCCAAAAGGGGACAGCCACGTCCCAGGCTCGTACTGTCTCCGGGGAGGCCGGGCAGGCAGAGCTGCGCCAGCACCACCCGCAGAGCGCTTCTGGGGCTTGCGCCCCAGCAGCTCCCCATGCCAGGGGCCCAGAGCTCTGCACGAGGGCTCCTGCTGGCTGCACATAATGAGCAAGCGCTGAGCCGTGGTTCGAACAGGTCCTGGGTGGAGGGCATGCGGCTCCTCACGCTGCTGCACCCTGCACCAGGTGGCCTTCACTCTGGGATCTTCCCACTGCCCCGTCCTGACAGACCTCCAAGGATAAAACCCTTCTCCAAAGCACAGGTTCCAGTGTGTGCCAAGAACCCATTTTCCTTCTTTGATCTTAGATGACGGGAGAGAAACAACTTTGATTTTCTTGTTTTTGTTTGAGACAAGGTCTCTCTGTGTAGTTCAGGCTGACTTGAGCTCACTATGTAGTCCAGGCTGGCCTTGAGCTCAGCGACCCTCCTGCCTCAGCCTCCCGAGTACTGGGATGACAGGTGTATGTAGGACAGTTTTGCTCCTGAATTACAACTTTAAGCAGCTGCAGAGGCAGTACCCGCTGGCCAGTGCTCAACATTGCAGGATGTCCTACTCAAGAGCTCCACTGTGAAGCCTGCGGGCTGAGTTGCACCGCTTCCCTGAGACCTGAGAGGTGCCATTCTCCTCCTCCTCAGAACTCTGCTCCCCCGAGAAGGACGGCCTCGGGCGGCAGTGCCCCTTACCGATGCAGTCACTGTCGGTGAAGCCGAAGATGCCTTTCACCTGGTTGAAGGTGACGTGCTTCTGAATCTTCACCACATTCTTGTAGAAGCCTGGGCTCATCCTGCAGAGACAGACAACGGGAATCAGCCGCAGCTGGGCGGGCTCCCTCTAGGGTGGGGGAGCGGCCAGAATCCTGACGTCCTGCCGGGCATGGGGGTCCTGCCGGGCACGGGGGAGCACACCTGTAATCCCACAGCCTGGCAGCTCAGCCAGACCTGGGCTCAAAGTAAAAAATTAAAAAAGGCTGAAGACGTAGCTCGGCTTCTACTCTGGGACAAAAAAGGAACAAAACCCCGTCGCCTGGAAGTCAGAGTGGGTCGTGCGGTGGGCTGGATGCAGGCCCTGAAGCTCTTCGGTGAGACTCACTCCGTGAGACAGTCTGGCCCTACAGCTGGGGAGATTCCAGAGGAACTGGCAGGCCCAGTCAGGAGGTGGATGGTCCTTCTGGGGCAGGGCTGCCGCAGGCTGCTGTGGCTGGGTTGAGCAGCTTTGTTAGGTCAAAAACAGATTTTGAGTTAAATTCAAGGAAGAAAGGCAAAATGTTTAGAACACATTCTTTTGTTTTTGGCTGAACTGGGGATTGAACTCAGGCCCTTGGGCTTGCCAGGCAAGCGCTTATTCTACTGAGCCGTCTCCCTAGCCCCTAGAACAAATTCTTAAGAGGCTGAGATGCCAATGTTCTTAGCTCTTCTTTTTATGCTGTCAGGGATTGAAGACAGCACCTCTGCTCTAAGCTGTAATCCAACCCTTTCTACATTATTGTATTTCTTTTGGAGACAGCACTTTGCTATGTAGTCCAGGCTGGCCCAGAACTTGGGGCGATCTTCCTGCCTCAGCCTCCCGAGCGCTGGGATGACAGGTGTGTGTACCACGCCCGGCTCTCCCTAGCCCTCTTGAACTGAGGCATGGTTTTGCCAAGGTACTGAGCTGCCCAGGATGATCGCCCACTTTCAACCCTCTGACCTCAGCCCAGAGTGGCAGATTACAGGTGTGCATCATGACACCTGGCCTGTTGGTTGGCTTCCCTGTGCATCTGTAGAGTAGGAAGAGGCATTTACTGAGCGAAGGGGACTCAAGAGTCCCTAGGTCTCAGCTCCGCTGGACCTGCAGCCCGAGAGGCCCTGCCGCAAAGCCCAGCCCAGGAAGGGCTGTTGCATGCGTGGGGGAGAGGTGACCATCGGAGGCCCTGCCAGAACAAGGCAGGCGGGAGGTGCTACAGACGGAGGGGTGTCTCCATCTGCCTGTGCATTTGAGGGAACTCACTCCCAGAGGGGTTGCTCAACCGTGTTGTTTGTCCCACCCCCTTGGAGTGACAGTGACACAGGAGGAGCACAGGCTGCATCACAAGATCTGGTTGCCGAGTACAAAGTCACTGTCCCTCGCAGGCTAATGATGCAGCACTGACTGGGGCAGACACGTGAGTGGGAGACAGGCGACACCTGCATGTCGGCGAGATCCCTGGCTGGTGGGGACAAGGACATGGTGGGCTACATCGGGATGGGAAGAGGCTGCACGAAGAAAGCACCAGAAGAGGGGCATGGTGGCGCACACTTGCAATCCCAGCCAGCTGCTGTGCGCGGGGGCCTGAGGCAGCAGGGCCTTAAGTGAGAAGCCAACCGGCAGCGGCAGCGAGGCAGCAGTTACGGGGCCACAGTGGCAGCCTGGCTCCTGAGGAGGTCTGCGGGCCACAGCGAGTCTGCGCTGAGGATCAGGCAGGTGACTGAGGTCACGTTCAGGAAACAGCACCAGGAGCAGGACCGCGTTCACAAGGAGGACCTCTGTGCTCCCACAGGGCCACTGAATGGCAGGACCCGGGCCCACCCCCCGCCCTCCAAGGACACCATCATGCCGACGACTGGAAGGTCTCACGGGCAGGACACGGAGAGCAGTTGTTTTCCTAAGGGGCTGGCTGTCTCAGTGACCTTCCTCCAGTCTGTACTGGGCTGGCTCCAAGGCAGCGCGGCACTGCGGAGGCCCGGGCAGGAGGAACAGCCCATGGCAAGCATGCAGGAAGCACACAGCAGCAGCAAGTGACCACGACAGCTGCCTTTCGTTCTATTCTCTTCCGGTGTAATGGGTGCTGCGCTGCATTAACTTGAAAACTGAGAAGTTTAGGAGCTAAGCGACTCAGTGGGGACCAGGGTCCTCGCTTTGTACGCCCTGGGCTTGTGGAAGAGGAGGCGGGGAGATGGCGTAGGTGTACAGTGCGAAGGGGAGAGGAGGCGCGCTCCTCCCCCGCGGTCCTCTTGCCTGTGCTGTCCCTGCTGCCTTCAGCGCTGCCCCTTCCCACGCACCCTGCCTCGCAGTCAGCTGACTGTGGCCTGAAACCTCCAGCAACTGTGAGCTGCACACACCTTTCCTCCTTTAACTTTGGGTATCTGGTATTTTGTCTCAGCAATGAGCAAAGGAAAGGAACCGTGACACCCTGTGTCCAACAGACAGAACAAAAAAACCTCACACAATATTTTCAGAGTGAAGTATGTTGACCTGTTGAGAGGCTGAATTATGCCACCTGTGGTGGCATATGCCTGTAATCTCAGCACTCAGGAGGCTGAGGCAGGAGGATACCTATTTGTTTGAGGCTGCCTGGGCTACATAAGTGACTTTAGTGGCAGCTTGAACTGCACAGTGAGACCGTGTCAAAAAATACCAAAACAAAACACTCCAAAAAAGGCTGAATTAAAAACCTGGATTATCAGCTTGGTGTGGTGGTGTAGGATTATATAGCCCCAGCATTTGAGAGGAAGCCACCGTAAATTACACAGCAAGACTGTCTCAAAAAACACGACACAGCAGGGCTGGCCAAAAAGCTCAGTGGAGGGCTGGGGAGATGGCTCAGTGGTCTAAAGCACCTACTTGGAACAAACTAAGCTAAGCAAAGCACAGGGACCGTGGTTCAGTCCCCAGCACCACGTGCCAGCCAGCCCCGCCCCCTGGTGGGCTGAGCTGGCCACACACACACACACAAAATAAATAAATAAATAAATACATAAA
>NW_004524646.1:11986960-11993164 GCF_000260255.1 Octodon degus
AAAAAAAAAAAAGCTCAGTGCATTAAAGCGCCTGCTGAGGCAGACACAGTGCCCAGCCAGGGTTGAATCACCAGGCTTGCCTTGCTGGCCTTGCCCCTAGGGCGAGGGAACTGTGTTGGCAGCGAGTTTTTGCTCTGTGAGGAGAAAGGTACAGTGAAGTGAGAGACCAGAACTCAGAGAAGCTGGCTGTCCTCAGAGAAAGACCACAGCCCAGGAGGACCGCTCCACCCACGCTGAGACTCCACTGCGCTGCGGCCGCTTGCCTGCGTTTCTGTGGGTGCAGTGTAGAAGAGCCTCCAAGGGCTGGCGCTACTCGTGCCTCTGTGCACGCTACACGCTGCTGACCTTGGCAACCACGGGTGAGTAACATTTATCAGGAAAAGCACTGGTGAGGTCCCGGCGCCGTGAGGCTTCAGAGGCCAGCTCAACTCACGGCCTCTGCTCCTCACCCCATGTATTCCAGGTCGGAGAAGATGAAAGTCTTGTTGATGTCGAAGCCACAGGCGATGATGTCCTTGGCGTTCTCCAGGGTGTAGCCGTAGGCCTGCTCCAGGGTCAGGTCTTTCCACAGGTATTTCTCGTCGTCGGACATCTGGACGACCAGGGGGACATTGAACACGTCCTGCAGCCACCTGGGGGGGAAGCTGTCTGTGAGATCTGTCAATTGTACCATGCAGTGCACCATCACTGCAATTTTAGGGTGCTGCTGTGCCCCGAAGCAGGCACACTGTACATGAGATAACTGAGGATATGCTCTATTGCCGCACGCCAAGAGGGTGCCATGTCACAGCCCTCAGTCCTACGGCCCTACGGCGTTGCTGCAGGGACAGGGAGCGGGGAGCTGGCCTGGCTAATTCCACAGCGCTGCTCTCCCATGGAGTCTTGGTCTCGCGAGTGCTGGAGCCTGGGGGGCAGAGGCCGTGAAGGTGCAGCACCCCGACGCTGGGCCCTCAGCAAACTGGAACCAGCACCGTCTGGCCAGCTTTGCAAAGGGGCTGTCAGTGTCGCACACGATGCCCAAGGTGAGCGAGAAGCTGTGTGACGTCTACTCACTTGGTGAAAATAAATGGGATGAGGTGGCCGACATGCATGGCTTCAGAAGAGGGGCCCCTGCCCGTGTACAGGTAAAACGGCTTCTGGTTCTCATAGGCGTCGAGCACCTGATTCATGTCTCTAATGCAGAGGGAGAAAAGGGAGAAGGGTGATTCTCTGGGGAAGACGTCAAAGCACTGAAGCTCATTTGGAAATGAAAACTAATGACAGACAAAACACGGGGAACACAGATTTGTCGGCTTTGCTGCTACAATGGAGCCATGACGCACGGTGCGCCGAGTGGCTTCTCCTGCGCACGGGGTCTGAAAGGCAGGCGAGTAACAGACCTGGCTGCACAGCCCTGCTCTTTGGATGCCTCCATCACCAATGCAGACGCACACCCTGTTTCCCATGCTTCCTGGGCGCACCCCGCCTGGTGGGAACTTGCACCTCTTATTTTATCTATTTATTTTGATTTAGGACAGGGCCTATAGGGTGTACAGGGTCTCACCATGTGGAGCAGACATAGATTCGTCCTGTTTTCAGCCTCCCAAGTGCTGGGATTATAGGCACACGGGCCACCACGCCCAGTCTTGATGGCCATCTCAGTGCCCCAGGGGACGGGGCGGCACAGCAGGCTGGGGATCTGGCCTGGCCGCTGTGTCTGCCTAAGCAGGGGCTTTAGTCTGCTGAGCTATCAGGCCGGCCCACACCTTTTATTTTATATTAGTTCGTTTGTTTTATGGCTTTATCGGGACCTGTTTGCAGGGCATGACTGTTCTCTGTGGGGAATGGTGCCGTACACAACACGTCCTTTTACTGCCCTCTCTCCGCCCTCTACTGCCTGGTAATGAAAGCTCCCTCAGGAATGCCCCTGTTTGGCAGGGGTAAAAATAACCAGCAGTACTGAATGTGAATGCTCCCTTTTCTGGGCAGTGTTCAGGAAGAAAAAGAATAGTGACCTTTTTCAGAGATCTCAGTAGGAAAGTCCCGGCGAGGGCTCTGGGTTCTTCGGAGGGGATCAAGGCCTGGGGCTCTGCAGTTACTGCCCTTGCAACAGGAACCCAGGAATTAAGGCATGTGACCACCGGCCTGAGAGCAGTAAGATGATGCACAGGAACCGGGGACAAGGGTGTGGTCATGCACTGATGTGGGGGAAATGCTAGATGCTGCTTAGGTGGCTTCCTATTTCTCCAAGTCCTCGGAACAAAGGAGTTACGAGTAGGAAAACTGACTGGGAGAAGGAATGGGGAGTAGGAACAGGGCCGGAGAGACAGGAGGGCAACCCGGATGGGCTGCCGGTAAGCCCACTTCTCAAAGGAACTTCTATAGAGCACAGTCATGAGGCGGGTACAACATGGGGCAAAGTTAGGATTAACCAATAAGACTGCAAGTGTAGCTGCTCAGGTAACACGGAGCCGACAGTAGCACGGGCATACGGGGGACACCGCTAACTCTGGCCCATAATCTGGTCCTGTCCTGAGCCCTAGTGGGCGGGAGCGGATGACCCATCTCTGAAGACATCTTGGGAAATCTCTGAAGGGTGAGGCCATTAGTGTCCAGCTTCTGTGCGTGCCCTAGGGAGCGCGACAGTCTCACCTTTGCACGAGTCTGGGTTCCTTCTCATCCCTGGCACTGGCTTCTCGAGGGCCCGGCTCTGACTGCCCACCATAATTCCACCTACTTTAGCTGTCTGTAAGAGTACTGGATTACAGCACCTTGCTGACACACAGAAATAAACTGCCAGAATTGACCCAAGAAGGAACAAAGTCAGCATGTAGGACGGCTAAAATATTTTATCTGGGGGGAAAAAGCCTAACACCGACCTTTCACAAAGTCTTCCAAGAAAAAGGAAGAGAAGATATTACAGACAGCCCAGTGACTTGGAAACACCACAGCGGCCAGAGCCAGGCCCTGGCGAGAGCGGCATGAGGCGACGGCGGCTGCAGATGCGCGGAGGGGCGGCCTCGGGGCAGGCAGAAAGGACTCCCGCAGACCCTTCCTCGAGGACGGCCACCAGTGACCGAGACGGGGCGTCCCTAGCGCTGGTTGCCCTTGAACTCGTAAGGAACCCCCTGCCTCCGCCTCCCCGTGCCGGTTACCGTGGCTGCGCACCACCAAGCCCGGCCTCAGAGCCTTTCTTTTTCCCAACGAGTACTTCCCACTCTTGATGTCTGTTGTTCCTACAATTGTTTATTCAGTTCTAGAGAAAACAAATTCGGTGTACCAGACATCCAGCAGGTGGAGGTTACACTTCTCTTACATATTTAGATCATCTTATGTACCCAGATACCAAAACCAGACAGGCACAGAGAATTACACCAGCATCCTTTAGGAATGCAGACGTGAAATCCTCACAGCTCACAAGCCAAGCCCAGCAACAGATAAGGAGCATTACGCACAAGTGGGGCTTGTTCCAGGAAGGCGAGGCTGACCTGACCTAAGACAGTCTGTCAAGGCGAGGCTGACCTGACCTAAGACATATAGCTCACAGAAAAGGACTGCAGAACAATCCAATGTCCTTTTGAAACAGACACTTAGCAGATGAACAGTAGAAGAAACCACCCAGAGACGCCGCGTCGCGCGTGCCCCTTCCTTTCCAGCCTCGGCCTCGGACCGTGCAGCCGCTGATGTTGATGCCCAAGAAGAACCGGATCGCCATTTATGAGCTCCTTTTCAAGGAGGGGGTGATGGTGGCCAAGAAAGACGTCCACATGCCCAAGCACCCGGAGCTGGCAAACAAGAACGTGCCCAACCTTCACGTCATGAAAGCCATGCAGCCTCTCAAGTCCCGAGGCTACGTGAAGGAACAGTTTGCCTGGAGACGCTTCTACTGGTACCTTACCAACGAGGGCATCCAGCACCTCCGTGACTGCCTCCACCCGCCCCCCGGGATTGTGCCTGCTACTCTTCGCCGCAGCCGGCCTGAGACTGGCAGACCCAGGCCCAAAGGTGTGGAGGGCGAGCGGCCCATGAGGCTCACGCGCGGGGAGGCCGACAGGGATGCCCACAGACGCAGCGCCGTGCCCGCTGGTGCCGACAAGAAGGCTGAGGCGGGGACCGGTTCAGCCACTGAATCCCAGTTTAGAGGCGGATTTGGTCGTGGACGTGGTCAGCCACCACAGTAAAGTTGGAGGACTTTATTTTCCATTGAATAAATGTAGCCAGAAAACGTGAAAAAAAAAAAAAAAAGAAGAAACCACCCAAAGAGCATTTACACGAGCAATGACGCCACCAGTCCACGTGCCGCAGCACGACAAGGACACCAGCCTTCGCCACCAGGTATGGTCAGAGCACTTCAGTGAGAAACACAAAACCACACGAAAGGGGACAGCTTAATCTGATAGATCTTTTCAAGTACTTGGTGCAGCAGAGAAACAGAAGAAAAAAGAGAAAGGGGCTTGTTATGGTTTGTGTCTAGTTGTCCCCCCAAAGCCTCATGCAGTCATGGGGTGAGGACTTCTAGAGTTTGTGTTAACTCATGATCCACTGGGATTATGTGTGATCCAAGGCTGGGATTATGGGTCTTAGTACTGCTGGGATTACCCATAGCTGGGTAAATACTGGGAAGTACCCATAGGTGTGAGTACTTCCCCTACCCTGGGCAGGTGATTTGCATTACAATGTAAGGTGGGAAGAGAAGCTAGCTGCTTGAGCTGCTGCTACCCCTCCCTGGCTCTCTTGCTCTTTGCCGCCGCCATGAAAGGTTGCCCTCTGCTATGCGCTGCTCTGCCTTGGACCCAGATGAGTATGGACTGGAACCTCCAGTAACTGTGAGCTAAATAAACCTTTCCTTCCTTCATTTTGAGTGTCGGGTATTTGTCCCAGCAACGAGAGAAGAGTAACTAAGACACGGCTCTATTTTCTTTGAGGACACCGGAGAGAATGTGGGGAAGAATGAGGAATTCCCTGGAGTGGAACAGAGGACACTGAGGCTCTTACGGCCCTCTGCCAGGGATGGAGTTGGAGGGGATGTTTAGATGTCCCTGAGGGAGCTGACTGGGGGGCTTCCCTGAAGGGGCGCTTGTGCCCTGGGCTAAGCTGGGGAACAGGGAGGTGGTCCTGGGAGAGATGGGCTTTTTTTTTTTTTTTTTTGCAGAACCGAGAATTGAACTCAGACCCTTGAGCTTGCCAGGGAAGCGCTTATTCTACTGAGCCATCCCCCCGGCCCCGAGGGATGGGCTTTTAAGGGCTTCAGCCATATTAGCTAACCAGCATGATGATTTGAGCAATTCACACTAGGGCCAGAACCTATCAGCTTGCTACAGACATCATTCTACAGATAGAAAATTTTACAGAGGATACATGTACACATTAAAAAGGAAGAGATAAATAAACCACTGGAGCTAATACATTCAGCAAAATTTCAAGATGTAAGAATCAGCAAGGGGCTGGCCAGATAGCTCAGCAGATTAAAGCATCTGCTTAAATAGACACAGGGACCAACCTGGGTTTGATCCTCAGTGTGCCTGCAGGCCTTGCCCCCAGGGTGTGCTGAGACTGGGATTGAGACTGGGCATGGTGATTTGCACCTCTATAATCCCAGTGCTTGGGAAGCTGCAAACAGGAGGATCGCTACGCATCATATCTGCGCAGTGAGACCCTGTACTAAATAATTACAAAAAAAAAAAAAAAAAAAAAAAAAGGAATCAACAGGGCCGCAGATGTAGCTCAGTGGCCAGCAGGAAGTCGTGAATTTGATTCCTGATACAAAAATAAAATGAACATACAAACCATGGCAGCAGTGGGCACTCTCAAAATGAAATTAAGAAAATGCCTTTTACAACACGATGAATAAAATAAAATCCGGAGGAACAATCTAGCCAAAGTATAAATGTACATTTAAAAGCACAAAACATCATCGAGAGGTGTATGAACATGGACCCACGTCCGAGGTGAGGACAGCGTGTCTAGGACAGCGAGCTCTCCAATCTCTTCTACAGATCTGGGGCCATCTCCACCAAACATCCCACTGCCTGACTTTCAGAAACAAAACAGCTGACCCCAAACCCAAGTGGAAATGCAAGGGATGCAGGTGTCAAGGGGAAGCAGAAAGAGCCACCGTGAGCTCTGCCCACTGCCCAGAGGGGACGTGGTCACTCTGTCTGGTGCCCACTGCCCAGAGGGGACGTGGCCACTCTGCCCGGTGCCCACTGCCCAGAGGGGACGTGG
>NW_004524646.1:11993264-12002309 GCF_000260255.1 Octodon degus
ACTGCCCAGAGGGGACGTGGTCACTCTGCCTGGTGCCCACTGTCCACAGGGGATGTGGTCACTCTGCCCGGTGCCCACTGCCCAGAGGGGACGTGATCACTCTGTCCCATGCCCACTGCCTACAGGGGACGTGGTCACTGTGTCCCGCAAATGTGAGCTGAGGAGGACGCAAGAGTCATGGAAACGCCAAAGGCCCTGACAGCAACAGTCCTGATGAGGGAGAAAAAGCAGGACGGCTCGGGTGTTCTGACTTCAGGATTCACCACACAGCTCTAGCGCTCAAGGCCGCGCAGTGAGACCAGAGAGCTGCAGGTCGACAGGACGGAACGGAGGGGCTAGAATAAAACTTCTCACTGCGTGTGCAGTTCATTTTAGTAGAGATGTCATGAAAACGCAGTAGGGAAAGGACAGTCTTTTCAAACAGGGTGCTGGGACAGCTGGATAGCTGTGTACCAAAAATAAAAAGGAAAGAAATAGTTGGAGCCCTACCTCACATATACACAAAAATGACCTCCACAAGTCCCAGACATCTAAATACCAGAGCAAGGAACACCCTTAAGAGAAAACATAAGTACAAATTTTTATGACCTCCGCGTAGGCAGTAGTTTGAGATACCAAGAGAACAAGCAAGCCCAAAACCCCAAACAACATTAAGACTTTTGTATTTAAACAATGCTATCAATACAGCGAAAGAACCCTAAGCAAACCTTAAGCAAGTATTTCCCAGTCACATGCTGGTAAAAAACATAATAAGGAATTCTGAAGAACTACTCTAACAATAACAAAAACAGCACAATTAAAAAGCGGGCAAAGGACCTCAACAGCTCTCCCAAGATGGGAAAGCAGGCAACCAGCACAGGAGAGGCTGACTGCCCCCACAGGGCACTCGGGAACTAGACCCCAGCCACAGGGGTGCTGCTGAGCACCCAGTGTCCCTGCTGGGGCTCTGGGGGATTGGGTCCTGCGCGGAGTGGCCCGTCAGCCCCTCAGGGTTTGCACAGCCTGCATGAGGGCCACCTGTCCATCGCATTCCAGGGTACAGAGCTCGGCATACGCCGCAAGTCTGCAGTGTGCTGAACTTCCCAGCTGGGCTAGGGAGGGGGTGTGCAGGCACAGGGATGCTCACTCCAGGGCATGGGAAAGTGCACCCAGTCCCCAGAGCAAAACCGGACTGCACAAGCCACTCATTCCTCACTGTTAGCGCCACTGCCAACAACTAACCTGAGGTCCCCAGCACTTTGAAACAGGCTTCACACTTGAAGAGGGTCCCTAGTAGTCCTGCTCTCCGGCTCTGCACGCAGCTGGGCCAGGCCGATGGATTACCTAAGCAAGTTCTGAAGAGCGGGCCATGCTTTTGATGTGGCAAACAGGGTACTGGGCACTCGCCTGCCCTGCCTGGCTGGCCTGACGGGGCCTGGCCCAGGCCCTCTGCTCAAGTGCCAGTGACTGTTCCGGTGGCATCTGCTAGAGGTCTCCCTGGGCCACTTATTCCTCTATACCACGGTCTCGAGACCTGCAGTTCACCTGCATGCAGTGGGGCCATACCAGCCCTTCATTTGCCCATGGTGGCTTTAGTGTGGCTCCTGCCCAGGACGGATCCCTTCTCCAGCTCTGGGCAACAGGCAGCCAGGCAGCTGCGGGGACAGACTGCAGGGGCTGACTGAAAGGTGGTCCCTGCTGCCCTCCCCGCTGCCGAGCCAGGCTGCTGGCCGACCCCCCTGACCTTGCCCCCAACCTGTTCGCTTTCCCCTCCCCTCCCCCCAACACTCCTTCAAGCCTCCACTTCGCTCCCTAGGACGCCCACTGACTCTGGCCTCCAGGCCACCTCCAATCAGGATCGGTTGTGTCATCCACTTCTGCTTTCTACCCTGTTCAGTGAGTTCCTCTTGCTGACAGTTAAGTCAAAAAATTTAGGGTCTGCTGCTACTTGGCCAAACTAAGTCTACGCTGCCTTCTCTGCTCAATGCCTGTCCATGGGGTCAACCTTAGCTCCTGACGGTGGTGGCTTAATGAATAGTCACCTTGTGACACCCAGCTGAACTGAATCAGTGTGGTGCTGACCGTGGAGGGCCCACCCGAGGGTTGTTGTCAGCAGCATAAAAGAGAAGTGCAGAGAAAGGGTGTGCTGCTGGCTCTCCTGGGGCAGCCCACCGCACTAGCTTTCCCGGTAGGGCTTGGCCGTTCTCACCCTCAGAGGAGCTCGGTGCTCACTGTTGCTACAGATGCCCTGATCTTTCCGAGGAAGCACTGGTTCTCACTCTGCCCCCTGGCTCCAGTGCAGACCCTTCATCCCGCTGGCACACTTTCCTGCTTCACCACTACTGTCCCGGGTGTGTACCCGTGTGGCAATCAGGGGGGCTTTGGGTCTTCTCAGCACAGAGGCTCAATACAGACTTGCATGAGACATCGCTGTGGGCTCTGGGCCTCCAGCTGGACTCGTGGAGGATACCGAGGAGGAGGCTCCGGGCCCTCAGCTGGACACCTTGGTCTTTCCCTGTGCAGAGATCTCCTGCATTCCTTAGCATGTGACACTTTGGGTGACTGTTATAAAATAATCCTATAAATATGTGCCCTGTATTTAATCTTTTCTCTAGTAAAACCCAGACTACAACACTGACCAGGAACAAGTACAGCTCCACCCTCACCACCCTGCCGGACTCAGCTCCCTGCCCTACCCCTCTCGCCACCCTCTATGAATGCACTGGCCCACAGCACTAACCCTGAGCCTCAGTTGGCTCCCTGGCTCCCGGACACTGAAGCCGTTTCCCGGGCTGCGGTCCACACTCTTCTGTGCGCATGAACTGTCTCCTTCCTGTATGATGCATTCCTGGCCACGGACCCAGAGGCCTGATCCCAGGCAGCAGCAGGCTGGGCCACCTCACTGCGTCATGCCTGTCAGCGCTTTCTCTGAAGAGAGCCGCTTTTGCTGCCTGGGACAATGCCCCCAGACCTTTATCTTAAAGAGAGCCTGTCCTTGCTGTTTTTCTATTTTTTTTTTTTTTTTTAATACTGCTGGCCATCTGAGGCCAAGGTGTGTTTTGAGCCTACTCAAGCGCCCTCAGCAAACTGAATGTATGTGAGACAAAGCAGGTTCATCAGGACACCCCAGTTAGATACGGAGCGCCTGCACCAACGTGCGCCACAGCGTGCAGGTGTGCAAACATGTGATGCCAAGGAAGCTGGCGGCAGGGAGCAACATCAGGGGGCGGCCCTCCCAGGGACCCCCAGGAAGCGAGACAGCGGAGTGGCTTCCACCAGGGCTGGGGGAGAGAAATGGGCTGACTGCTAAGGTGGCAGGCGTTTCTTTTTGGGCTCTGGAATTAGCAAGTTGTCAAGGCTGCACGCCGTTGTGAACACACTCAAAGCCAGGGAGCTCTACACATTTAAAGGGGTGAACTTTCCATGAATTAAATCTCAAGGAAAAGCCTGACTAAGTGGGCTAACAGGGCCTAGATCTCTCTGCTGGCTGAATGTGCAGCGTTCAGCAAGAACATGGGGCTCTGGGCCGGATGATCAGCAGGGCAGGGGGCTCAGCACTCAGGCCAGATCCCACCCAGACAGCCAGGGGCAGCGTGGCACCGACCGACTGACCGACCAACCAACCGACCAACCGACCGACCAACTGACCGACCGAACGACCAGGGCGGGAAGGCAGAGGCTTGTCTGGAGCCTGCCCATCTCTTGGTGTGGTCAGCATGGAATTTATGGTCCGAGGCAGGAACACGCTGTTCCGCACGCCCTGAGGTTGGTTTCTCCTTCCACCGTCTACCGTGGGCCAGTACAATAGGAGGAAGGCAGTGCATAATCTCAGGAAGCCTGCTACTTGCTGCACGGGAAATGGTCAACGTGGACGCCTGTTTCGTTTCATGACCGTCTGTAATTTACACAAAGTGCTGTGGCACGAAGCTCATCTGCTGTGACCTCGACTCTGTGAGGTGGGCAGTTTGCACACCAACACACAAGCTAAAGGGCCTGTGAACAAGGGGGCCAGCGTGACGCAGTACGCTCCAGGCAGTGCACAAGCTGGCCGCGGTCTGCCCGGGCGGAGGATGCGGAGGGGAAGCGCTGCCCTGGGCTGTGGGGAGCAGCGGCGGCGGCACAGGGAGGGCTCTGACCTGTGTGAGAAGAAGATGCCCCTGCGCAGGAAGCGGTGCGGTCTCTGGTGGGTGGCTCTCTCTACCCGGTTTATCAGCTCCTTGTCAATTTTACTGCTTCCGAACTGAACTGGAAGAAAAGGTGGAAAACGGCAGAGATGACCTCTCAGAAGGCAGTGGTGTTAGAGAGCGGGTACCACCGCACAGAGGGAGACACTTGCAGTCTCTGGACGATCTTGTCATTATTGTTTTTATTTTTTAATATATTTGGTACAGAGTTTCACTGTGTAGCTCTGACTAGTTGTGATCCTCCTCAGCACTGGAATTACAGGCATGCACCACCACACCCAGACTTGTAGGCTGGCTCAGTGTGTCTGGAGGGGGGGCCGGGGCTGCAGGTGGTACCAGGGATCGAACCCAGGTCCCTGTGCTTGCCTAAGTGGGTGCTTAGTCCATTGAACTATCTTGCTGGCTCTGACTGCGTTTTCTTGAGACAGGGTTGTGCTATGTGGTTTAGGCTACCTTTGAATTCACTATATAGCTCAAGCTGGTCACGAACTCTGGGGATCCTCCTGCCTCAGCCTCCCAAGAGTGTGAGGATCACAAGTGTGTGCCACCATGCCCAGCTCTTCCTGGACAATCCTAAGGGCCCAGATCTCTTCAGGCCTTCTGCATCCCAGGTGGACTATAAGGAAGTCATCGCATGAATGTGGGGACTAGAACAGTGCGAGTGGGGGAGGGGAAGGAGCTGGGCTCCAGGGGGATGGGGGCCAAGTGCTGCTGCAGTTACAGCACGGTGGACGTGGACGTGGGTCCCAAGAGTGCACCGTGCGTTTCAAACAGCCAGGAGACAGGAGGACTTGGCATCCTCACCACAAGGGGATGAGACTGTCGGAGGTGGTGGACCCGCCAGCTACTCCGACGGGGCATGACACAGGATGTGCACCTTTGGGGAGATCACACTGTGTCTCACCAAGGTACACCACAGCACATTAACGGAAAATAAATTTTAAGTATGGAAAAAGAAAACGACTTGCAAACACACACAGAGACAACCCACTAGAGAGAGCTCCTCTAAAAGCCAGGGCTGCCCCGGGGGGGGGGGGGGGAGAGGCAGAGGCTACCTATGAGCTTGTCATAGTCGATGCCTTTTGCGCTGCTTGTCCGTACTGTCCACGGGTCCACAAAGTCCTCACAGCCTTCAGTGGCCTCCAGGCCACTCTTGCTCCTGGGCGCTGGGTTTCCTGGGGGGCAGTCAGGGCTGTACTCCTCCCCCACGAGGGCTTTGTAGCTCATTTTTAATGACAACAGCGACTTCACTGCAGAGTCAATTTCATCCTGAAGAAGGAAAAATACAATGAAGATAAAACACTAGCAGTACTGACTGCCTGCTGCTCGTGGCCATCCCTGCACTGTGCACACCGAGCCCGATTCCACTGCAACAGCCCTGTGAGGCAGGTGCTGCCAGCCCAAGACCCCAAGCCCTGACACCAGGAAGCCGTGGCTCAAGTGTATCTTCCTTTGATCTCTCCCTCTGGTGCCACACGTCACAAGCACCCTGGGACAGCAGAGTGACACCGGGGTGGGCGTGCTGAGGATTCCCCAATGCTGGGAACATCCGCGACAGCTCCTTTAGTGGAGTCGCCGGCTTCTACCAGGGGCTTGTTTTCAGGTCCTACACAGGCTGGGAGAGTATTTATGAAACCTGCACAACTATGCCACCAAGGACCTCAACGGGTCTCGGAGCCAATGTCAGAGGCACAGATAGAGGCAGGCAGCGCGTAGGCCCCCGGAGGCCACCCCACCCCACTCCTGGAGGCTGCTCAAGCTGTCTCACGCGGGTACACAATCGTCATTGTAAAATAAGAAAACCGAATATAGACCCTTTCCCCCAGAAAAGAGGGGGAAACGGTCAGAGTCTAACAATGTCCAAAACATTTCTCTTGTAGGTGCGCCACTGGCCACTCTGAGCCAGAAACGTAGGCAGCAGGCCCAAGCAAGCCCACGAGTCATGCTGCACCCTGCAGCTCTGGCCGGAGCTTGGCTCAGCTGCACAGGTCATGGGTGAAGAACACGCACAACCCACACTTTATTGCCAAGGAAAACAGAAATACTGCCGCTCAGATCTGCACAGAACGCGTGATAAACTGTGCCTTTGGGGGAGAATGTCACATACTGACTTCACGGTGTGTGTGTGTGTGTGTGTGTGTGTGTGCCACTGGGCATGGCACTGGGCCGCAAGGATTGTGATTTCGGGCTGGTCAGTGCCTCCAAGTACAAAAATGCCTGCAATTTGTCACCAAAATGAGTTTGATTTGTGGAGTCGGTTGTTGACTTGGAGGTACACAAACCTAAGAGAGCAGGTGCTTGCTAGGGGAGCCAGGCTCTACGTGCTCCTCCGGGCTCCGAAGCGCACACACCGATGCCCTTCCACCAGCAGCTGCGCTGACCCTGCACACTTTATCTGGCCCCTCTGCCTGCAGCTGGGCAGCGTGAGAAGGCAGAGCACTCCACCCACCCCCTCCACAGTCTGGAGCGCGGCTGCAGTGGACTGTCACGCGCTCTCAGGCTGTCTTCCTGGCTTCAATCCTAACAGCCAGAATACTGAAATGGGGCTTAAAACCGGTGGTCTGAAAAAGACCCCAAGACTGTATACTGCACTGTCACACATGCGCCAAGCCAGGTAGCATCTGCCGGGATGGCAGGAGCCAGGGCTGAGGCGGTGGCGGAGGGCGCTCCCAGGAGCTGCCTGCGCAGGGCCGCCTCACTCCTCTGGATGAGGGGTGTCCTACCCTGCGAGCCCCCCACAGACCCAGAGCCTCTGCACTGAATTGCATTCTCCCCTCACATGTTCATGCAGGGTCTTGCTGAACTGCTTTACAGGGCTGGCCCTTCACGGCTCTCCTGCCTCAGCCATCCGGAGTGCCGAGGTCGCAGGCTCGCTCCAAGAGTGCAGGCCACTCCCGCCACTGCCTCCCTCAGCACCCCAGGTTCTCAGACACGGGGCTCCAGTCCACTGAGAAGGTGGCTCCACGAGTGTGCCGAACGCTAGGGTCTCCCAGGCGGTGAGTGCCGGTGGCAGCTGCCAGCGCTGCACTCTGCTCTCACCTTTGCTGGGGACGCGCTCGAAGAGCTACTCGAAGAGGTGCTTGCTGCTCAGGGTCCCAGGAAGGCTGCTGCCCGTGACTGGCCCTTAAGCTGGAGCGGAGGCAGCGGGAGGACACAGGTGCTCTCCTGGGACATGTGCGTCAGTGCCCTGCTGGCCAGGCTTGCAGGGGCGAAGCAGCGGCTGCGGGAGGACCCTCCCCGTTACATGGAGCTCAGATTCGCTGAGAGCAACAAAGCCTTCCAACTCCCCCGCAAAGAAGAATAAAATTGCCTGTTGCCTACACCAGTGACCAGAATGGTTGCTGCTAGGAATTACTAATTGAAACATTTGCGATGTTATTCAGATTTAATGTTAAATGGTCCCCTAAAGCCACCAATATATCCCCCAAGTGGGCTTATGGATACATAACGGACAAGATGGGCCGAGTGGCACACACCTAACTCCAGCACTGTGGGAGGCTGGGGCAGGAGGACTGCTACAGCCTGGGTCACAAGGTGAGCCTCCAGGGCGCGCCCAGGAGTCACACCCCAGGCCCGCCGTGGTTATTATCAGCATTTCTGAGGTATGGTCTTCTTATTTGTCTAGTCTGACCTTGCTTTTTTTTTTTTTGCGGAACCAGGGCTTGAACTCGGGCCCTTACACTTGCTAGGCAAGCGCTTATTCCACTGAGCTATCTCCCCGGCCCTCTGGCCTTGATTTTGCAATCTTCTTGCCTTAGCCTCCTAAGTAGGTGGGAGCACCACGTCCACTTTACTTTCTATTTTTGTTTTAGCTGGGCACGGTGACGCACGCCTGGAATCCCAGGACTCAGGAGGCTGAGACAGGAGGATGGCCAAGAGTTCTTGGCCAGCCTGGGTCACGCAGTGAGCTCAAGCTCAGGCTGAACTACATGAGATGCTGTCTCAAATAAAACAACGATTTTTTTTTAAATTTTTATTTATTTGTGTGTGTGGCCAGCTCAGCCCACCAGGGGGCGGGCTGGCTGGCACGTGGGGCTGGGGATTGAACCGCGGTCCCTGTGCTTTGCTTAGCTTGTTCTAAGTAGGTGCTTTAGACCACTGAGCCATCTCACCAGCCCATGAGTTTTGTTTTAAAATGACAGTCTGGGCTAGGAAGATAGCTTGGTGTTCTAAGCACCTGCCTGGCAAGCACAAGGACCCGGGTTTGATCCCAGGTACGGCGTTCTGTGCCGGCCCCAGAGTGCTGGCTACCAAAACCAGGTGTGGTGGCGTACGCCTATAATCCCAGCGCTGGGGAGGCTGAGACAGGAGGATCACTACGAGTCTGATCTATGATTTATTATTCTACCAAATAAATAAAGAAATAAAGATCAAAACAGTCTAACTGCCAAAAACGACGCAAGTGTCCAGGTGAGACAGAATACTGTAGGGGCGACTAATGGCAGTGTCTTTTGCTGGGGTGTATTGTTTATAAGCACTGACCCTATCTTCTGATTAACACTTACTGATCAGCTGTTTAAGGCAATTCTTGTCAAAGAAAAGCATGGCTCCTGTCTTCACACTCCTTAGTCACTGCATCTGGCCCCGCGAGGTTCCTGGCTCTTCCCCAAAGTCAGAATCACCACAAAAGGTGGATGCTGTGCATGGATTCAGGACATCCAGGCAGCCAGGGCACGGCTAGTGACACTCATGAAAGGTGGTTTCCTTAGCTGCCTCAGGAAGGGCGAGAACTGTGGGGGAAGGGCGCTCAAAGCAAAGGGGAAGGGTGGGGATAGCTCAGTGGAATAAGCGCTTGCCTGGCAAGCACAAGGGCCTGAGTTTGATCCCTGGCACTGCCCCCCCCAAAAGGGGGAATATTTTGAGGAAGATTAATGGCAATGTA
>NW_004524646.1:12002409-12009241 GCF_000260255.1 Octodon degus
GATCCTCCGATTACAAACATGTACCAACCATGCCTGGACTCACCAGAGCGGCATGCAGTACCAGGGAATGAACCTTGGTCCCTGCGCTTGCCTAAGCAGGCGCTTAGTCCGCTGAGCTATCTCGCTAGCCCTAATAAATTTTTTACAATGAAGAAATCAAAAACAACACACAACACCTTAGTCTGGGCCAGCAGTGGCGCACACACTTGGGAGGCTGAGGCTGAAGGGCCACCAGGCTATGAGGCCAGCCGGGGCTACATGGTAAGTTCAAGATCAGCCTAAACTTTGTAGTAAGACCTTGTCTCAAAAAACTCCCCCCAAAACAAAGACTGGACGGACCAAGTTCCCGGTGCTACGGCAGCACCAGGGATCCTGCAAGGCGCACTCTGACGAAGAAAACAGCAAACAGGAGGGGAAGACAGCAAGAGAGTCAGACGCTGGCAACCGGGTGGCGACTATAATCCTGGGGCGGCAGCGGTCCTGTGGGCGCAGCCGCAGGCTCCCCAAGGCTCAGGCAGATGCACCTGGGGGCTGTGGGGCAGAGAGAAAGTGGCCACAGAAACGGGAGCCGGGTTCAGTGCCTGTTTGTGGAGCTGCTGTTCGGATCCCTGCCTCCCCATCCAGGCTTCTGGGTGGGGGGCTATGCACGGTGGGGGCACCAGAGGCTCCCCGCCCCCCGCACACCCTCCAGCTGCAGGCTCTCAGGTGAAGTCATCGTAAGATCCAGAGTCAGCCTGAGGCGCTCCAGGAGGTGGCAGCCTCCAGGCAAAGGGGTCCCGCAGGGCACAGAGTGCAGACCGTGGCGAGCTCACACAGGGCCTGCCACGGCAGCTGCCAGGAAAGGACCACGCTGGTCCCAGAGCCAAAGGCCGTACAGTGCCTGTGGCATCAGAACGGCGCTCTGCAGGGAAGGAGTCGCTAGAGCGCCAGGGAGTGTCTGGGGGTAAAAACGAGAGGAAGGGTGAAGGGCCGTCGGCGGGCAAGAACCTGAGGCAACACACCCGAAAGCAGACAAGGACAGAAGAATGGAAAGCACGGCAAAGGCAAAACGAAGCCAGATGTGGCAGCTCACACGCGGTCCTTGCGCTTGTGGACGCAGGCAGGAGGATCACTGCGAGTTCCAGAACAGCCTGGGCTACAAAGTGAGCTCAAGGTCAGCCTGAGCTGCACAGCGAGACCCTGTCTCAAAAAGACAAAAAAAGTAAAAATAAAAATAAAAAAGAAAAGAGAGGGAAAGGAGAAGCAGGAGGACGTCTGAGAGGTAGCTGTCAGGAGCCCTCAGCCCGCCCGCGAAGTCTGGCATCAGAAGGGCAGAGACCGACAGTTACACTCTCCAAACTCCCTTTCTTTCAAGGAAGCAGGGGAAAATCTGAGATCACGACAAGAGTCTAGTGGAGGAAACACACAGGCCAGGGCCTGCGAGGCCAGTGGTGGAGGGGCTGGCCAAATGCATACCGGCCCCGGGCCTCCTTCCCAGGAAGAACAGACCCTAAATGAAAGCACAGGCCGGCAACACACGGCGGCTACCTCCATCGGCATCACCACTGACACGCGGGTGGCGCAATACCCTACGAGGTGACAAAGGCTCAGGGGCCACTGGTGATGGGGACCGTTCAGCGCCCCTCGGCCTGCTGGGGCCACGTCCCTGAGGACCACAGCACTGCCACAGGCACGTGCTGCACGTTATCACAAGTATACACAGGAGGCAGGCAAACAGAAGTTAAGAGGAACATTAACTCCTGAGAAAACGAAGTCGGCAGGAAAGGCAGAGCAGCCAAACTGCTGGGGGCCTGGCTGGAGGCAGAGCCTGCCGGTGTCAACATGTACCGGCTGGAGCCACCACTGCGGGTGGAGGGAGCACTGGGGACGCCCAAGTTCCCATTTCCTCAGGGAAAGTCCCGAAATGAACTGGAAAAGGAAGGGCGTGGCCCCAAGGCTCAGCCAGAACCGGGTGCTGAGCTCACTGGGGAGCAGAACTGGAAGGAGGCTGGTCCGAGGGGCCCTGGGCAGAGGGCCCGCCTGCCCCGGCTCCGTGCCCGATTCAGTTCTTGTCAGATTCAAACCAAAGTGAACCAAACCCTGGGTGAGTGTGGGTCACGCGTAAATGCCATGTCACCCCTTGCACACATGTGGGGCCTAATCCTCCTGGGACAGTCGGAAGACTACAAGTCTCCAGGGCTTTCAGATTCACCCACTCTTCAGGCCACAGTAGCCCGAACGTTGATAATTACAAATCACAATGGTCCTTGAGGTAACACAGGTCACGAACACGAAGACAGAGAACCCAGCCAGGTCACCTACCTTGGGGGCCTTTCCCTCTTTGAGGGACCGCACATGCTCCCCTTGGGTCACTATGCTGTTGAACAGCTGCAGGGGTGAGGACTGGCTGCCCGGCTCATCCGCCATCCTGAGGCCTGAGGTTCAGCTGGCTGGGGACACGCTCTGGGGTCAGGACAACTGCGGGTGAGAGGGAGAGATTAGCAGATGGCGGCTGCTGGAGGCCTCACCTGTGTGCATCTGACAGGCTGGGTGGTGAGGGACGGCAATGTAAAGGGACAAGGTGTGGGTGTGCTACGCGGGGAAACCGAGGTCATGCCGAAGACCAAACACTGCTGCTGAGGACCAAGGAGCCACTGGATCATGGAGGAGGATCCGGGGGGGCCATGGCCCCATGCAGTGATGCCCGGGCAGAGCAGACCCAGCTTCCTAGAGCCAGGAAGCCTGGCAAGTGGCCACCTGCCTTTGATCTCAGTGCCCAGGGGCCTCTTGGCACAGTGAGTGGACCTGTCCAGCATGTGGCTCCCTGCAGGCCAACTGCTCAGCCCCCCGGCCTGGGGGCCCAGCGACCCAGGGCCTTCCCCAGTGGCGCAGGGAAAGTAGGACTTGATTTCGCTATGAAGCGCAGGTTGGTCTTGGACTCCCAAGGGTCGTCCTGCTTCAGTCTCCCGAGTACTGGGATTACAGGCACACGCCACCATGCCCAGACTGCGACTCAACTTACTTAAGCCAAAGCCTTGGAGCTGTGAACCAGTTCTGGAACATGAGCCCAGGGCCTACACATGTGCTGCATCCCCGGCCTCTAGGCGTCGCCTTGACGAGAGTCTTACCACATCAGTAAGTTGCCCAGCTTGGGATCCCCCTGCCTCAGCGCCCAAAGCGCTTCCTAAGGCTTGCCTGGCAGGAAGCAAAGCCTGCTGACCCAACAGTCATGGGAGCGACTCCTTGCAAGTGACAGGAGGCCTAGGAAAGCCAAGTGCTCGCCCTTCTTGGGCCTGTCCTGCTCCTCCTCCTCCTGGAGGGGGCACCAGGAACTTCCCTGCCTCCTCTGGGCTGTTAGGAACACAGAGGGCCAAAGCACTGGCCGGACATTGCAGGCACCAAGTGTCCGTGCTGGGAGACTAAATGACATTCAGCCATGGTCCCACACAGCCCGGAAGCCAGGGACCAGGCCCTTGGATCTGGTGTCATTTGTTCCTGTCCCCAGCATCAGTTGTTGAAAGGGTATGTCAATTTTCATGACAGCCACCTTCATATACTGAACTATCATACTGACCGCGATTTCCAGAAAGGGAAGTTGAAGGAGAAACTGGCTGGGACACCGCCCAGGCTGGGGTGTAGCGGGGAGATGAGATGCGGAAGCAACTGCTGTCAGTTGCAGGGCCAGGGTGGAGGCCTGACCCCCATGACCTCCCCAACTTCCCCCTGGCATGAGCTCAACAAGTGGGTCACTCCTTAGTGGCAAAAGCACCATGTCCCACTCGCAGGCCACACATGGTCCTGCTCTGAAGTCCCACGCCCTGCCATCCCAGAGCCTGAGCCCCTGGGGTGGACCACGGCGGTCACTCCTGTGATCGCTAAGCGCGGCCTTCAACTTGACTATCGCCCTCCAGCAGCCTCTCAGGAGACAGCAGAACCAACTGCCAGGCCTACGCTCCTGTTTCTGACACCTGACGCACCTTTAGGCCAATCAATATCCACTGGACAGACAGCTCCCAGAAACCACAGCTCAGCTTCTTTCATGGGGCCGACATCTTACAGGATTTTCTTTTCTTTTTCTTTTTTTTTTTATCTTACAGGATTTTCATGAGCGCTTGTTCTAGCCAACAGATGATTTCTTCGGTGCCTTGTCTCTCCTGTAATGGTGCACTGAGACTTCCAGAATTCCTGAGAGCCAGGCAGGTCTCCCAGTGTCTCCTTAGGCCTCACAGCCCTAGTCTGGCTTCTCTAGCCCTTGCTTTTAATTTTTTTTTGTCTTTTTGCCTCACTATGCAGTTCAGGCTAGCCTTGAGCTCACTTTGTAGCCCAGCCTGAGTGCTGAGCTCACAGGGGTGCGCCACCAGACCTGGCCTTGACTCCTTGCTAGGCCTCTGCCCTCACTCTGGTCTGGTCTTACCCTGCCTCCAAAAAAAGGAAGCAATGGGCACCAGTCTCTGAGTAGAGCCCAAAGCATTATCTTTATAAATTATAAATTCCCAGAAAAGTGCCAGGTGGAATGAGCCCAAGACAGTCCGTCTCCCCCCATTATGGCGGGCTGGCTGCAGACACAGCCTGGGGAAAGCAGGCATCTTTCGTTCCCAGAAGAGGCATGGTGACCCGCTCAGCCAGGGAACACCAGATGAGGTCGCCTGCCCTCAGGATCACAGGGCGCTTATTCAGTGCGGGGGAGCCACCCACGCTGTCCTCAGGGCACAAGTGTTGTGCACCCTGTGTGGTGCAACCTCTTGAGCGAATACCTACGAGTGGTCAGAGCCAGGGGACAGAACAGCTTCCAGCTTCTGCACTCAGCTCTGAGTGTCGGCACCCCACCCATGTCCAGCCAACACACTCCCAGCCCTGTCAGCTAACTTCTTCAGAGTTATGGGGAATGGACTCAGGATCTCCCCAAGGGGCCACATCCCCAGGCAGGGGCTTGGGCTGGGATCACAATCAGGCGCTTGCTGCCTCAGCGTCCTTGCAGTGATCACAGCCAGCGCTACCCATTAGCAGCTGGGAGCTGCGGGAATGAAGCATATCTTCAGCCCGGAGTCCAGGGGCCCTGAACCTGTATCAAAGTGTGCACGTTCGCATACTGGCATGTGGGCGGTTTCAGTGGAGTGTACAGGTGGCCTTATTCCAAAGCGGTCTGCGGCTGAGAGGGTAAGGAGCGTCACAGGGTTACAACTCTGAGTAGGAACTGAGTCTGGGAAAGCCCCTTCTACCACTACACTCTGAAAGAAGGAAGTAAAGGCACCACCACGAAGCTGCCCACGGTGTCCTCTAAGCCACAGGACCCCAAGTAAAAGGCAAAAGTGCCTCAGCACCACCGTTACACAGACCTTCACAGGAAAAGCTAAAAAACCTCTTGCATTCCCAATTTCCCTTTTCAAGGACTCGGGCCTTGTACTACTCCTTGTCCGGGCTGGGCACTGCTCAGCCACACACAGAAACCGGCTCCGGTGTGGAGGGAGGGGATGAGGAAGGAAGGACGGTTTGGCTAGCACTGACTCCCTCACCCTGGAAGGCCAGCTTTGACAGGGTCTCCTGGGAGCAGCTGCCCAGGCAAGTTCTAGGTGCCTGGAAAGCCACTGGAAGGTTTGGCTGAGGGGGTGCTGATGGCTGCCGGCTGGCGCGTTCTCAGAGGACAGGAAAATGCCCTTTTGAGAGCAGTCAGTTCTTTTTTTTGGCTTATTGACACAGGGTCTTGCTATGTAGTTCAGATTGGCTTTGAATGCACTCCATAGTCCACTCAGCCTCGAACTCAGAGATTCTCCTGCCTCAGCCTCCCATGTACTTGGATTTCGGGTGTGTACCACCTTGACCGCTGCACCTAGTTCTCGATTCCCCAGATTTTATAACAGATTATATTCTACTTTCCTTTTAACTCTAAGAGGAAAGGTTATGGACCCATCCAAGTGATAAAATGAACATTTTCTTGCAGGCAGGGGAGAAAGTTACATGAGGGAAGACACAAGTCAGCGGGCATCACAGTGACCACGCTACTCAGTTCAGATGCAGTCTATTCCAGAAGGCCGAACCAGGGAAAACCACAAGGGATCCCAGCGGGCAGCTGCTCCTCACAGCCTCTCTTCCCCGCTTCGGAGTGAAATAAAGGACACAATACTCTACTCCCGACAACCCCTTACCCCCTACACTGAGGTTTCCAGCGCTTTGGGGAAAGGCTCATAAAGACTCAAACAGTAACAGCGAGCTGGAAGCCTGGCAGAGAGGGCGCTACATACCCAGGCGGTGGGGGAGAGACGGCGGGAGGAGGCGTCGGTCACTCTGGGCGGTCGGTGCTCAGCAGCCCCTGAGCAGCCGGCAGGGGCTTTAGTACTCTTCCCGTTTTCTTTCGGTTTCCTTTTCAGGAAAAGCTTTTGTTTTTCCTGCTTACTCCACCCTCCAGCTACGAGCACTTGGGGGGGGCTTCCTAGAAATCACCCAGATTCTCATAAGCATTCCAGGCTCCGGACCCACCTCCCCTGTAGCCACGTGCACGATGGCTTTCTGAGAAATCAGGCCGATTCTGCTCAGCACCTCGGCCTCGGGACCCACCTTCTCGGTGCACCCGGCCAATCAGGGGCGGCTCAAGGCCAAGCACCCTCAGGAGGACCGGCTAGCCCATTGCATCAGCCGCGCGGCCTCCGGGAGGCGTCCCCACCCTCTTCCTCCCGCGCCCGACCCTCGGCATCGGTCACTGGTGTGCAAGTGCAGTCCTGGGGTGGGCGGGACCGGAGGAGGCCGAAGGGAACGGCCGGCGGCCGCCGCGCACGGCCGGGTCGCGAGGTCGGAGGTCACGAGCCGGGGCCGCGACCCAGCTCGGGCATCTCCTTCCGCGCGGGCTCCGGGACCCCCG
>NW_004524646.1:12009408-12017424 GCF_000260255.1 Octodon degus
GCGGGGCTCGAGGCGGGGTCTCCGGGCTGGTCCTCGCGCCCGCCCCGGCGCCGCGCCCCAGCCTCACTTACCCAGCCCACCGGCCCGAGCGCGCCGCGGGCACGGCCACAGGGTGGCTCCTGGGCGTCCGTGGAAACGCCGTCCGGCCGGAGCAACTTCCGGCCTCGCCGCCCCACCATTGGCTGTCCGCGCAGGGGCGGGGCCGAGCCCGCCGCCGATTGGCTGGCCGCCCAGGCGTCGCGGCGGAACGCGACTGGGCGGCGGGCTCGCGGCCGGACCGGCTCGGGGCGGTTGCCGAGCGCTTCCGGTGCTTGTGGTGAGCGGCGGGCCCTGGGCGGGAGGGAGCCCGACCCGGCAGAGCCAGAGCGCTCTCCGGCACTCGGGCGCGAGTTCCTGCCGCCGATCTCCTTCCTTTCCCCTTCCGTTCCTCCGAGAGCGCTGTGCTCTGTACCACCCTGTCGCTTACTGATGACAGCGCGCTAACTTCTATTCATCCTACACAACCCATCTCGGGAGTGTCTTGCCCGTACCCTTCATCAGTCTGGCCTTTGGGGCAGGATGCGTGCTTTCTGTACTTTGCGCCTACATCCTGTTCGGCTTGGGTCTGAACACAGAGTGGGTGGTCGGGAAATACTTGTTGAATGAGAGCGTTGCTTAGCTTTTACTTCCCCTGCGCTGCCATCCTTTGGCTTTAAGCCCCCAAATACTCCTACTAGACTTCTTTCTGTTGGTTCCTAAGGGGGTTTCTCCCTTTGGTTTATTTGCTTGTCTTGCTTTTCTGAGACAGGCTCTCGCTATGTCGTCCGGACTGGCCGCGAAGGAATGCCTGGCGGTCCTCCTGCCTCAGCCTCCCGACGCCTGGATCACGGTGCGAGCCACCGCGCCCAGCTTTCCTCTTGGTTCAGTCTTTCGTTTTAGGAAACAAGGCAGCGGCTCGTCCTAAGTTGCTATCGTCCGGACTCCTGCAGTTTTGTGCTTTTCGTTCTTACTTCGCAGGGACTCCTGTCCCCGTCACCCGCGGGGTGCTGCAGCCTCCCTCCCCTCCTCGAGCATCGCCGAGGTCCTCTCCGGAGCCGACTGCCCCAGCGTCCCCATGAAGCTGTGGCCCCTGGCCAGCCGGCCTGAGCTCTTGCGCTTGCTTTTCTCCGTGCGCGCTCGCCTACACCTGACACGGCCTAGGCGCTGGGTTTGGAGTTGGCACTGCCCTAGGGGTGTGGGCGCTGGTCATCAGCGACGGTCTTGCTCCCCGCTGGTTCCTGTGGGACATGGCGAGGGGCCAGTGCGTCCCCGTGTTTGTTGAGTGAGTAGCAACATGTAGACGGAGGGCAGTGAGTCGGGAACCCTGCGCACACTCGGGCCGGGGCTGCACTGCCCCCGACTCACCGAGCCACGCTCCTGCCCACGGGAGCCCCGCGCTGCGCCCGGAAGGAAGGACTCTGGGGGTCAGGTCTGGGAGCAGGGTGTCTCCTCAGGCTGTAAGGAGCCCACTTGGGGTGGGGACATCGTGAGGTGGGGCTGGCTGTCGGGGTCTTGCTTTTTAATTAATTAATTAATTTCTTTTTATTTTTCTTTTATTTTTGCGGTACTGGGGATTGAACTCAGGACCTTGCACTTGTTAGGCAAGCACTTATTCTACTGAGCTATCTCCCCAGCCCCTAATTAATTTCTTAAAATTTAAAAAGAATAGAAAAGTAGTAGAGGGGCTGGGGAGATGGCTCAGTGGAATAAGCTCTTCCCTGGCAAGCACCAAGGGACTGAGTTCAATCCCTGGTTCTGCAAAAAAAAAAAAAAGAAAAAAAAAAAAAGAAAGAAAAGTAGTAGATAAAACATTAGAAAGAATACACAATGTGCAGGAAACCAAGCTGGTAGGAATTGCAGGGTGGCTGTTACATTGTGCATTGTTGTATTCAGTGTAGTCCTCAGATGACAGACCTTAGCATGGAAAGTTGGCTAAAGTAGCTGGGCGTGAGGCTTGTGACCCCAGCACCCGGGACGCTGAGGTGAGGCGGGAGGATTGTTGGGAGTGCAAGGCCAGCCCGGGCTACACAGTGTGCTAGCTCAAGGCCAGCCTGAGCTGCACAGTGAGACCCTGTGAAAAAGAGAAAAAAAAAGTTGTTCATAAGTAAAAAACCTCCAGAATTAACTGCTCCCTTCAAAAAAGCGATAGAAATTAGTACAATCAGCTCAGCTATCCTGTGTATATACTCACATGATTTTTCCTTCCCTTTTTTCCCTTTCTTTTCTCCTTTCCCCCACCCAGGTTATTCTTTCCTTTTGTTCAGTTTCTTCCCCTTTCTATTGTACCTTTCAGATTTTATTTCCTCTTTCAGATTCTCACACTAGGGAGATAATACGGTGTTAGGAGTATGGTCTCTCGGTACATCTATTTACCTAGAAAAGCCTCAGGTTTATCTTCCTTTGTAGCTGAGTAATGCACCATTTTTTTTTTTTTTTTTAAAACTGGGGATTGAAAGTAGGAGCTATCTTCCTGGCCCCTCAAGTGTATAAAAATACCACATCAAATTATTTATTTTTGGGCTGGTGAGATGGCTCAGTGGTCTAAAGCACCTACTTAGAACAAGCTAAGCAAAGCACAGGAACCGCGGTTCAATCCCCCAGCACCACATGCCAGCCAGCCCTGCCCCCTGGTGGGCTGAGCTGGCCACATACAGACATTAAATAAATAAATAAATAAATAAATATTTAAAAAAAAATTAAAAAAAAAAAAACAAATTATTTATTTTTGAGAAAGGATCTCATTGTGTAGCTCAGGCTGGCCTTGAACCCCAGGCGATCTTCCTGCCTCAGCCACCCACTGGGCTTTCAATTTTATTAGTCTGGGTTCACGGTGCATTACCCCTGGGGAGTCCTCCTGGCAGGAAAAACATTTGTTTTGTTCCCCATCTTGGCCTCTTGGCCCCCTGCCTATTTGCCGGACCTCCATCTCCTGCTTCCTCATCTGTCCATAAATTTGTTTCGCAGTGCAGCTGAGGCTGGCCTTGAGCTCACTTTGTAGGCCAGGCTGGTCTGGAACTCACAGGGATCCTCCTGCCTCAGTCCCCCAGTGCTGGGATCGGACGAGTGCGCCACTACGCCCGGTCCAGAAGTAATATTTTGCACACTGACTTCGGCTGTGCACGCTGTTCCTGGATCCAGGACACATGCCCAGCCCAGGAGTAGGGGAAGCCCCCGCCGGTGCCCCGCGGCGCCCCTGCTGGTCCTTTGCGCATCCCTGTATCGTCCGCCAAGCGCTGTTCACCTCCAGCCGTGAGCTCCTTTCCTGGAGCCCACTGAGGAGCAGCCGCAGGCCCTGTGGGCTCAGCTGCCGGGGCACACAGTGGAGCAGGGTACAGCGGTGGGCATCTGCCCCGCGCCTCACAGTGGAGCAGGGTACAGCGGTGGGCATCCGCCCCGCGCCTCACAGTGAAGCAGGGTACAGCGGTGGGCATCCGCCCCGCGCCTGCCCACATCCCCCCATCCCACTGCCCCCCGCCCCTCCTCCCCCTTTAGCTGCTGGAGGCTGTGCCTAGGCTGTGGGCCTGGGGTGAGACAGGTGTGGTGGTGCAACCTGTGGTCCGAGCGCTTGGGAGGCTGAGGCAGAACAATCCTGGCAAGTTCAAGAGGGCTACATGGTAAATTTTTTTTTTTAATATTTTTTTATTTATTTGTTTGTTTATTTTGTGTGTGTGTGGCCAGCTCAGCCCACCAGGGGGCGGGGCTGGCTGGCTTGTGGTGCTGGGGGATTGAACCGCGGTCCCTGTGCTTTGCTTAGCTTAGCTTGTTCTAAGTAGGTGCTTTAGACCACTGAGCCATCTCACCAGCCCCTACATGGTAAATTAACCCTGTCCAAAAACCAAAAAAAATAAACCAGGTAACACCAGCACTCAAGGAGGCTGAGGCAGGAGGATCACGTGAGTTGGAGGTCAGCAGGGGCTACATAAGTGAGCTCCAGGCCAATCTGGACTACACTGGGAGATCCTGGGTTAAAAAGAAAAAAAAAATTATTTTGCGGTAGGATTTTTCCTGATCTGTTTTGCTAATTTGTGATCCTATTGCCTTCTTGAATATCTGGGAGTACAGGTATGTACTACTGTGCCCCCCTAGCTGGGCCCTCAAGTTATGTCTGCCAATGAAACTGTTCAGTTTTATTTATTTATTTTTGTGTATTTAGTCGAGGGTCTACAGGGTCTCACTCCACAGATTGGACTTGTAGTGATCTTCCTGTTTTTGGCCTCCCAAGCGCCGGGCGGTGCCGGTACAGCTTGTGGTGCTGGGGATGGAACCCAAGCTCCTGAGCTTTCCCTAAGCAGGCACTTTAGTCTGCTGAGCTATTTGTCTGGCCCTTATAAACTGTTCATTTTTTCCCATATACGCCTTGCATAGTTTTTTTAGGTTTGTTTTCAGGTATCCTGTATTCTTCATTTTAAAGATTATAACACGTAATTATATCTGGTGTACAGGAAAGTATTTTAAAAATTATTTAATTTTTAAAGCTATGATGTAAGGCAGGTTTGGCTGGCTTGAGTTCTGGGGATCGAACCACAGCAGCCTGAACCTGACTGCTTAGTTGAAATAGGCACTTAAAGAGCTTAGGTAAGGGGCAGCCCCCCAGTGATGTGATGTTTAAATCAGCGTAGGCACAGCTATTTTTCTCATCATTTCTTTACATTAAAAACATTTAAAAATCTTTTACCTTTTTGAAAAAAAAAGCCGCACACTTTCCTGGTACTAGGGTTGAACCCAGGGCCTTTGCACTGAATGACAGCCCCATTTTATTTTAGGTTTTTGAGATAGAGTCTTGCTATGTAGCTTTGAACTCACAACGTAGCTCAGGCTGGCCTCAAACTCTTGGCCATCCTCCTGTCTCAGCCTTCCCAGAAGGGCTGGATTATAGGAGTGTGTCACCATGCCCTGTTCCTAGCCTATTTTAATATATGATATATATATATATATATATATATATATATATATATATATATATATTCTTAAATTTTTTTTTTGTTTGTTTTTTTGGTCTTTTTTTGTGACAGGGTTTTTCTATGCAGGTCAGGCTGGCTTTGAGCTCATTTTGTAGTCTGGGCTGGTCTTGAAGTTGCAAAGATCCTCCTGCCCCAGCCTCCTGAGAGCTGGGGTTACAGGTGTGTAGCACTGGGCCCAGCATCAGCACATTAAATTTTTCAGCAGCTGGCTAACTGGGCAGCTCTAGGAGTGCTGGGGTTAAACGCTAAAAGCCCTTGTTTTTTTAATGTTTATTCTGGTGGGTTTGGAAGTGTTGATTTTCTGATGATCTTTCTTTCCTTTTCCTAGTACTGGTGATTGATTGAACACAGGGACTCTGCCACGGACCTAGTTTATCTTGAGACAAAGTGTCGCCTTGGGCTCACAGCCCTCCTGCCTTAGCTTCCTGAGTGTGTGCACCAGCAATGTCTGCTGTGCACCTCTTCTGACTCTTGATTTTGTTTGGTCTCAGGTCATTTGTCCTGGTGGTACCATAGGACACCGTGTTCAATGGCCTCCCTGGTGGCGTACGAAGATTCTGACTCCGAGGCCGATCCTGAGCCTGGTGGAGGTGGGAGGACTGCTGGCTGGGACTGCTGGGGTGCAGCTGCGCCCTCTGGGACAGGTGTCACATCTGCTGCAGCACAGCTGAGGTGCCAGGGGCTGCCGTGCCTGGATCCCCGTCCTTCTGCAGATGCCAGGCAGCACCAACTCCCGAAGGCTCGGCTGTGGGACAGTGGGCGAGGCTGCAGCCCCAGCCCCAGGCTGCAGTGGCCCGGGAAGGACCCGAAGGCTGCTCATCCTGCTCAGGCGCCTCCCCGACCCAAGTCCTCATCGCTGTGGGCCACCTGTGCCCCTGCTGCACCCCTGGCTGCTGCCGCCCAGAAGCACCTCCGATCCCCCGGGACTGCTCCCGCCTCCTGGGCCCAGGATGAGGCCACAGCCCCTGGCAGCTATATTGGGCCCCTGCACAAGCGCAGCAGTAGTGAGGACTGTGTGGTCCCCTACATCCCCAAGAGGCTGAGGCATCAGCAGGCGGCAGGCACTGAGCTGGGCCAGGAGCCACAGGGACCCCCAGAGGGCAGTGCCCCCGCCCCGCTACGCCTGCCCCCTGGGGCCTCAGAGGTGATCCAGCCGCATCTGAGCAGCCCGCGCAGGGAGACCCGGGTGCCCAGGACCGTGCTGTGCCAGCTGCGGGGCCACCAGGGCCCAGTCAATGGCATCCAGTGGTGCCCGGTTCCAGCCCGCAGCCAGCTGCTGCTCTCGGCCTCCATGGACCGGACTTTCAAGGTAGGTACAGCTGCAGCGGTTTCTTGTGTTTGGGAATTTTGGTGACTGACTTTCCTGGGAGGGTTCCCTGTGCTGGCCTGGGATCCTGGGTTCCTGCTGCCCCTGCGCATCCTGACGCTGGCCTGGCCAGGTCACCCGAGCATTAAACGCATGGTGGTACCACCGGACAACAAAACCTTATCTTGTAGTTGTGTTACAGCTATCAGCGTTACTTGTGGCTTTTGAGATAGGTCTCGCTCTGCAGTGCAGGCCGGCCTTGACCTCACAGCGTAGCCCAGGCTGGCCTCGAACTTGCAGGGATCTTCCTGCCTCAGCCTCCTGAGCGCCAGCGTTGCAGGCGTGTGTCATCACATCGGGCAGTCACATCAGTCACATTATTTTATCATGCGACTATTCCATGATCGACTTGGCCGCTTCCCTGCCCTACCCGTGTCAGTGCGCTCCGGTTTCCTGGCACTGTCAGTCGCAGGGGACACACTGCGGTGTATGTTTGTATTTCTCTGTGGGTCTCTAGGGGTGAAGGGCTGGGGCTCATGGCTCAGCACCCTGCGGGATAGCGGCCTGTCCCGGATGAATCCCGGTGCCTCGGGAGGCAGGAGGATTGCAAGTTCAAGGCCAGCCTGGGCAACTCACTGAGCCCACGTCTCAAAGCACTCTGGCCTAGCGGGAGGGTTGTGTCCTCAGTACAAGCCACAGAGTACTGGCAAACTGGGAGACAGACTCCGAGCCTGCTGCCCGCTCCAGCCTGAACCCGTCTCTGGTCAGGGCTTCTTCCACTCCTCCTCCACAGGGAGGGGACGTGGGCCACCTGTCTCCTGCTTTAGCATGCAGGCTTAGCTAATCTGTCTTTGGCAAAAAAGTAGAACTATTTGAATTCAACACCAGTGGAATGTGATACTTGTTTTTAAGAAGCGCGGTGTGAAGGCAGGTACTGCAGCGCATGCCTGTGAGGCCAGCACTCGGGGAGGCTGAGGCAGGAGGATCAAAGGGTGGGTGCAACCCGGGTAGCACAGCAAGCCCCCACCTCAAGATAGAGACTGAAAAAGAAAAGGAAAGGCAGTGTTAGGGTTCTGTTTCCCTGTGGTGAGTGACATTGGCCAGCGAAAGAAATAGAAGGCTGGAACAGCTCAGCTTTGTAGTGAGCTGAGCCACCCAGTGACGACAGAGTGGCTCCAGGACCTGGCTTCACTTGAGCTGCGGGGCGGCGTGCCCGGGTCTTCTCGCGTGGCACCTCCTCTGTCCACGTGCGGCCTGTGGCCTGTGCCTACGGGGATGGTCCGCAGCAGTACTCTGGGTGGTGGGGCCACCAAGGCCTTTGATCTGCAGGCATGAAGGAGCTTTGTCCGCACCGGGAGAGGAGGCCGAAGCACAGCTGCGTGGACGGGGTCGGGGCGGCAGTGGCGGCACTGTGGGGTGGCCGGCGCTCTCTCGCCTGGCAGGTCTTGACCTGGACATCTCTGACACGGGCTGTAGCAGCTGCCCAGGAGGTGCCTGGCGGCCCTCAGGTGCTTCTGGTTTTTTAAAACAATTTTTCCTTTTCTTAGGCCATGTCTGCAGCACGTAACATAGTGGCATTTGTGACACATCCTCACCTGTGCCCTTCCCTGCCCTTTTTCTCTCCTGCTTCCATGTCTTTTTTTTTTTTTTTTTTTTGGCGGAACCAGGGATTGAACTCAGATCCTTGCGTTTGCCAGTCAAGCGCTTATCCTACTGAGCCATCTCCCCAGC
>NW_004524646.1:12017739-12044684 GCF_000260255.1 Octodon degus
GTCCCTGTGCTTTGCTAAGCTTGTTCTAAGTAGGTGCTTTAGACCACTGAGCCATCTCACCAGCCCCCTATTATCTACCTTTTGTTTAATGTTCTTACAGTAGAAAATTTTACTGGGGAATAGGAATAAGGAACAGGAACAGCTCCTGAGAGACAGGAGGGGTCCCAAATAGGTTGCCATGCTTATCTTTTATTAATTTTGTGTTTTGTGTTTCTCATGTTAGGAAATCATGTGATAATTATGCTTGCCTGCCTGATTCATTTTTTTTTCCAAAGTTTTATTGACAAAGAGATAGCAATGAGACAGTTTCAAATCAAATCGGAAGGACAGTTTCAACAAATAATACACTGCATATATTCTTCTTTGATTCATTTTTTTTTTAACGTTATGGCTTCACAATGTACCCATTTTCTTACAGGTAACTCAAGTTTATCCTTTTTTATGACACGGTAGTTCTCCATGGTATATAAATACCAGTTTATCCATTCATCTGTTTTAAAAAATTTTTTATTATTATTTTTTTATTTCAGAGAATGATCTGCAGGGTGTTCAGGGTCTCACTACTAGATCAGACTTGTAGTGATCTGCCTGTTTACAGCCTCCCAGGTACAGGAACTACAGGTGCGCGCCACCACGCCCAGGCTCAATAGCCCTCTCGGGCACAGCCAGGTGCCTGGGTTTTGATGGGTCTTTAATTTGGGGGATCTGCCTTTTGTTCAGCTGTTGAGTGCTCAGTCGTGTCACCTGCACACCTTCCTGGTACCTAGGGTGCTGCTCCGCTGCATGGGCCGCTGTGCAGTGCAGCTGTACCATTGGCTGCGCCCACCTCTGCGGGTCTGGGTTGACCCCCGTGCCCATGGGGTTTGGTGGAGCAAGACTTCCCTGTGCTGGAGACTCCTGGACTTGCCCCTTGCTCTCTCCTGGCTGGATCTCTCCTTCTGGCCTGGCTAGGAGTGCTGGCCTGAAGTCTGCGATGGGGCTGCTGATGGCCTGGACAGCCCTGGGGCCCCGGAGGCCGAGGACGGCCCTGTCCCTGGCGTGTCTCTTGCGGTCATCCCCTCCCCCGAGGTCATCTAGTCACCCGGGGGCATCTCCGCGGGCTTTGGCCCCAGCCTCCAGCTCCCTGGGTCTCCTGCGTCGGGTGGGCCCTAACCCGTGCGCAGCCCTGGCCCGGGCGTGCTTGGTGGCTGCTCTGCCTGGTGTTTCTCGCCATGCGAGGGTGCTGTTGCCTTTTCGGAACCTGGAGGCAGGCGGGTGAGGAGCTGAGCCTGGACAGGTGGTGCCCCTAGAAAGCAGCTGTGAGGGGTGCGCGGCTTCGGGGTGCCGGCTAGCATCCAGGCCCGCGGGGACTGACCAGGCCGGCGGCAGTGACCCCGGGGCCAGCAGGGGGCGCCGTGGGCCCGGTCAGCTCGCGGCCGGCCCGGGAGGTGGCCTGGAGGGCACCGTGCGTGCGGGCAGAGCTCATCTGCCTCCGTAGCTGGAGGCAGCAGCCTCTAACTTTCCTGGGTCTCTGAAAACCGATGCTCTCAGGAGCTATTGGGCCAGTCCTCCGTCCTTCGAGGTCGTGTAGTGTCCTGGGCTTGGGTTTTTTGGCAAATAGGTTTGGGTAGCGTGGACCACAAGAGTTCAGTTGGGAGCCTCCCCGGTTTGTGGATTTTTTTTTGAGACGGGTCACAACTCAGGGTGGTCCTCCTACCTCATCCTGCCGTGTGCAGGCGTGCCCGAACGAGTGTGTGCAGCGGGATAATCGCACGCACCCAGGCTTGCCCCCTTCCCCTCCTTCCCTGCCGCGGACGTAGCTGCGTTTCCGAGGAGGGTACCCACGCCAGGCCCCTGTTTGTGTCCTCAGAAGGCGTTTTCTGGGTTTTGCCGCCGGGCTTGGGGGAGCGCGCGCTGCGTGCGTGGCTGCCGCGCGCCGCTAGGGGGCAATGCAGGCCTGCATATCTGCCGTGCCTGAGCTTCTAGAATCTGGAAGAATCCCAGCTCCTAGGTAACATTTACCGAGGCGATTTCTCTTTGATCAGGAGAAAAACAGCACAAGCCACCTGATTAATCTACAGAAGCGGGAGTGCCAGTTCCCTCCTCTCCAGAAGGGCAGCTTTGGAATTCATAAATATCAATTTAGACACATTACAGTGGAAAGATATTTATTTTCATTTGTTCTAAATGTTCTGTGAGCTGTAAAATATGCTTATATTAGTTTTGAAAAATTTACAGCCAGAGCAATTAAGTAAAATAAAACAATGACTCATAATTCCGCCCCATGGCGCTTTCTTTCCGGATGATCCCTTCCTGCCCGGGGCCGGGAGCCAGCGTGTCCCTTGGGGTCACAGCCCCCCAAAACGCTTTGCGCGCTGCACTCCCGGCGTGCCCACGCAGCAGGGGCACAGCACACTCGTTGCTCATGGAGGCTGAATTCCGGTTTTGGTGCATCTTTTGAAGGAAGAAATCCAGACACGATCTGCTTTGCCCAAACACAGCTAGCCCCCTCGCTTGCCCTGCGTGGTGCCTCCTGCCAGGCCCTGGAGGGGACAAGCAAGGGGACACTCAGTGACAGGGTCGCCTCTGCCCTGGGGAGCAGTACACCTGCATCTCTAACCAAGCAGCGTCCTTTGACCAAAGAAAAGAGTTTGCTTTGTGGAATGATTTGCTTTAGATATTGGTTTTCTTTTTTTCTTTTATTTTCCTTACATTTAGTACAGGGTCTATGGAGTGCAGGGTCTGCAGGGTCTCGCTCTGTAGATCGGACTCCTAGTGATTCTCCTGTTTTCAGCCTTCCAAGTGCTGGGATTACAGGTGCATGCCACCACGCCCAGTCTCAATAGCCCTCTCAGTGCACTCCTGGGGTGGCTGGCACGGCAAGCCGGGGATCGAACCCAGCCATAAGCAGGCACTTTAGTCCGAGGAGCTCTTTGGCTGGCCCTTAGATATTGGTTTTCAATAACAAGTTTCCTTAAAGTACTTTAAAAATCTTTTCAGTTTCAGTTTCTTTTTCTTTTTAGACAGGATCTACCAATGTGGTCCAGGCTGGTCTCAAAATCTCTTGCCTCAGCCTTCTGAACTTTTTCTGTTTTGATCAGGAATGCAATAGATGCCTGCTGTAAAAACTTCGATGATGAAAAATAAAGGAGGAGACGGGACTTGCGGTGGATCCCCAGCTGTCTTCCCAAAGGCCCCTCCAGTTGGGGAATTTTTCCGTCTCAGTGAAAAGCTTCAGGCTGGGATGCGGCGCTGCTCTATGGCTGAACACTTGCCCAGTGTGTCAAGGCCCTGGGTTCTGTTCCTAGCTCTGGAAAAACAGCAAAAAGCATTCCCCAAACGTATCTCTGTGACTGTCTCCAATTCCAAATGCTGTCACTTCCATGCTGTTGCCTGTAATTGACTGTTGAAATAATCAGTGCTGCAGGGAACACGGCTAAACACCAACGTCGTTGTCGTTGTCTTTGCCACCTTAACACGATGAGCTTTGAGTTACCTCCAGGCTCTTGCCCCAGCCCTGGTGCGCTGTGAGTGGAAGCTGCGGGGATGGTAGGCTTCTCCTGAAGCACGCTGGCTTGGCCTGAGTGGGAAGACAGCTTGCCCTCTCAGATCTGCTGGTCCCACACAGGCCGCTGGGACAGTGGCCTCTGCTAAAGGCTTTCGCTGTAGGCAGGGAGCGTTGATCTGGCCCTGGGCCTGACACAAAAAAGGGCTGACGAGATGTGTGTGGCTTCCCAGCACTTGTACGGGTTGGTCAGAGAAGGCTTTGGAGAGAAGATGGATCCCCAGCTGTCAAGGCCAGGGCTGCTCTCGCTTGCATTTTACAGATGAGGCAGTTGAGGCACAGAGAGATGCAGGGACTTGTAGATGATGGTGGCCATGGGAGCGGCTGCCAGGCCAGAAGTCAGGGAGCAGAAGTCTGTTCTCTTTGACGGGTGGGGTCTCCACTGTGGCACTGGCTCTGGATTGGGAACCTCTGGACTGCGATGGTTCCTGGTGTCCGTGGTAGCTTGGATTCGTATTTTGATTTATTATGAGACCCTGTTGATTTGTCATTGTTAGTGCATCTGATTGTATTAGCGAGTCTGGGATGCTCTGGGTGGAGGGTGATGCATCTCTCATGCAGAGACAAGGAATTTATGGACCCGCGTATCAGAGTGAGGTTTAGTTCAGGTTTGAAAGAAGAATTATTGATGGATTTTAGGAAATGAGATGGAGGAATGATTTGATGCCTGGAGTCAGGAGTCGTGGAGCATTATGCAGATGCCTGGCGATTTATTCTGAGCACAGGCGGATGCGTTGGAAACAAGGGAACGAGGGGTGCGGCTGGGGAGGAGGTTGGGTTGTCTTGGGCATCGAGCGTAATTAGGCGAAGGCGAGGGGAGGGTGTAGGGTGCGTGCGTACACATGGGTTTGCGTGCGCGTGTACGCGAGTGTGCGTGTCAGTGCCGGGCCAGGTGCAGAGGCCATCCAGCTTCGCCTGCGTCTGACAAGCCCAAGGTGGGAGGACACTCGCTCAGGTGCCCAGTCCTGCCGTCTTGCTGGCCCCTCGGTTCACGCCTTCCAGGGAAGCAGAAGTCCTCCGAGCCGCCTAGAGGTGGCCGCAGGAGCCCAGGGGCCCTGAGCCCTGAGCCGGCACCTGCCCTCCGTGGGGGATGGGGTGTTTCTGACTCTCCCTGTCCCTCCCTCGCAGGAAGCCGAGACCCGGGTCCCTGTCGGCGCCTTCCACGCCCGCGGGGCGCCCGCTGCCAGCGGGAAGCCCAGCGTGAGGCACAAGGGCGCAGATCCGTCCTGGGGAGCAGCTCCTCCAATCTCATCCCGTGTCATTAAGGAAAGAATAGAGCAATTTGGCAAAATGCTTTTAATGTAATTGAAAAATGCAGATTGCGAAATTGGCACACTTAGAAGTTGAGACAGTCTGGTAAATTACTTCTCGCTGCTTTTAAAACTTGGACACGGAAGACTCTTAAAGGAGCCTGCAGAGTGCTGAGCGTCGGCAGCGTCCTTTTTTTTTTTAACAAATGAGTTGTTTTAGATTTAATTTTCTTTATCAGAAAAGTGGTAAAATGTTGAGGGAAAATGCAAGGAAATGGCCCGAACAAAACAATTAATCAAAGTCCACCGTGCCGGCATAGTGACCCCGAGCTTTCCGCACACCTCTTCAGGCTCCGCCCACGATGTCCCTGAGCCCCGGCCCACGCCTGCCTCGAAGGATGTCATTTGCCCCAGAGTTCCTGGTGCCTCCCCCCCAAAAAAAGAAGAGTGAGGAGTCAGCCCGCGGCCCTGATGACCTTTGTCCGGTCCTCCGTCCCCCACGCAGGCTCAGCTCCCTGACCTCCCGTGCTCGGAGCTCAAGCTTCCGCCGCCCAGCACCGAGGACCCGGGGCTTCCTTTCCATTGTGTGTGTCCCACCGTGCCTTTGGGGTGTGGCGTTTGCAGCTGTGGGAGCAGGGGACTCCTTCCCTCCCAGTTTTGGGTTAGCCTATCCCTGATTCTGCCCTTCATATTTTGGGATGTCACATCATAGAAGCCCGGCCTTATTTAAGCTCGTGCACCTGATTTCTTTCACGGTACAGTGTGGTTTCCAGGTGCATCCAGCTTCCTCCTAATGACTCCAATTTGTCCTTTACGGCAGGGTGGTACTCAGCTGTGTTTAAATACCCCGCTTTCTTTATCCATTTATCTGCGGATGGGCATAGTTTTAGAAACCAGCGCCAGAGGGCCCTGCTGTGCGTGGGCCCTGAGAGCTCTGGCTCCGCTTCTCTGGCCCTCTCTCCCAGGGACAGGTGTGCACAGCAGGCCTTCCTGGGCCCCCCAAACCTCGATTCCCAGCCTTCAGAGACCTCCAACTCTGGATATCCCTGGGCTGGGTTGTATGTGCCTTACCTTTTCTCTTTTCTGTCTGTTTCATTTTTCAGGGAGATTTTCACCCATCTTATATTTCTATTTTATTTTTTTTTCTTCAGAGTTTGTACTTTTAATGTCATACTTAAGTCTAGGAAAGAAACTGCTCAAAAGGAAAGAACAACTGGAATAAAGGAAAGGAGAAAAGAAAGGAAAAAAATAGATATACACACACTGAAGATAGCTAAGATAATTGTACTGTAATTTCTGTTGGTTGATTGAAAGGAACAGTAAGTGCCTGCCTGTTGGATCACTTGCACCTGTGACCTGGCAGCTGCGCAAGTACTCTGAAGGCAACGGTGTGCTACCTGGCAGCCGTTGTGAACATCTATCATGTCTGGAAGTTCTTATCGTATTTATTTATTTATTTGGTCCCGGGAATCAAGCTCAGGACCTAGCGTGTGCCCGGCAGGCACTTGTGCTGCTGAGCTATAGCCTCAGCCCCTATTTTTTTTTTTTTTTTTAATTTCCTTGAAAAAAAAGCACAACTTATTCTCAGAGAGTGTTGTCTGAGGGTTGGGGATGTAGCTCGGCATAGCTCCTGCCTGGCAAACGCAAGGTCCAGAGTTCCATTCCCAGTCCCTCCAAAAAAAGCCCCAAAACCAAAATAAATACCCCAAACCAGAGAGCGTCATCTGGTCACAGTTGCATCTCTTGGGAGCTGGCACCAGCTCTCTGGACACCCCTTCCCGGGCATGTGGCCTGATGTTCTTCACTTGTTCCGGCGAGGCCCTGGGGCGGCTGCCAGGGCCTGTGGAAGTTGTCCTGTTTACTGAAGCACTCCTTATGCCTCCAGTCCTGCAGGCTCCCTTTTGGTGTGTGTGGTGCGTGTGACAGATTAGCTGTGCCTGTCCTGAGGAGGGGCAGCCTTCAAGAGCAGTCCCGTGTGTCTGCGCGCAGGCACCCGTGTCAGCGTGTGGGTGGGGGCTCCTCTGCAGTGTCTTGCTTTGGGGGTCAGCAGATAGTGGCTGTGCTCACTGCGGTGCCCCGGATGTGTCTGTCTCTCAGCCTGGCCACTTCACAGAGGGGGCCCTTCTGTGTCCCTGGCGGCTCCTGGGCACTGTAGCCCTGTGGGCTCCCCAGCCCTGTTCCACAGCCTGGGTTTGCTTGGATGTCCCAGCCACATCTTTCCCCATCCAGGGCCAAGTAGTGCTCTGTTCATGCCCAGCACTCGCGTATTTTTTTTTTTTTTTTTTTTTGCCAAACCGGGGATTGAACTCAGGCCCTTGCGCTTGCCAGGGAAGTGCTTATTCCACTGAGCCATCTCCCTGGCCCCACCGTATGTTCTTTACATGCCTGCTGGTGGAATGGTGCCTCACTGGGGGACTGGTGAGTTCATTCCAGCACACTGTGTCAGACCCTGGGCGGCACATCCAGGACCCCGCTGGAGCGTTCCTCAGCGTGGCTCCTGTCCTGAGTCTCCTGTAGTCTTGGCCGTTCTTTTCTTGGGCCATTTGCGTGCTGCTGACCTTGACCCTTATCATGGTCCACGCTCTCCTCTGGGGTGTTGACTTTGCATTTTCATAGTTCATTATTAATTTTTATTTTTTATTAGGGAAGCCTAATCTCTTCCGCAGTCTGAGATCTCCCCTCGCGGTGGTCCTGGGACTCTGGCAGCTGGTGGGTGCAGCCGCCTCCACCTGGTGACCTGATACATAGTCATCTGTATTTGACCTTCATTTAGCGGTGATTAGCTTGCGCCAGCTTCAGTTCTCGTCCCTGGGACCTAGGCAGGTCGGGTGCAGGCGTGATGAATGTGTGCGGGTTCCAGGATCGATCGGCATGTTAAGGTGAGGCGCTGCGCCCCTCCGCCGCCGCCCAGTGCAACCCGCGCGCGTGCTGGCTGCTAATGGTTTGGAACGACCTTCTCCCACCCTGTATTCCGCGGGGCTCAGGTGCGCTGTGGCTAACCAGACCTTTCCTCGAGAAAGAAATGTTGCTTTGGACCATAAAAGAAATGCGCGTAATTCTGTGGGAAAACAGAAAGATATAATGAAGAAAAAACGCGCCTGTCGTCTCCCGCCCAGAGGCAACGGTTGCAGACTTTTCAGTGTATTTTCGTCTGGCCTTAACAACAGCCAATTCAGCGCCGCTCGGCGAGCAGCGTTCGTCTGATTTCTGCTGCCCCCTCCGAGGCCGCAGGTTTTAATGCTGTAATCTATTGCAGTAGTTTTCCGAGTGGTCTGCAGTCCCCCAGGGGACCTCGAGACCCTTTCACAGGGTCAAAACTATTTTCATAATAGCGCCCAGAAGTTATTTGCCTTTTTCTCGCTCCTTCTCGCCTGAGTGGAGATGGAGTTTTCCAGAGGCTTGGGAATGTGCTGCTGCTGCAGGAGGGTGAATCCGCTGCCGCCCTGGGTGAAGCCTGGCGGTAACTAGAACTGCAAAAATGCAAGCAGGGTCTTCGAATTTTGTTTTTTAACCTTGGAGAATCTAGTTATTTTTGGTAACAAATATGGTATTTATGTTAACATGGAGTGGACTGATTATTTTATTTTTTAATTTAATTTAATTTATTTTTTTGGCGGAACTGGGGATTGAACTCAGGCCCTTGCGCTTGTCAGGCAAGCGCTTATTCTACTGAGCCATCTCCCCGGCCCTCTGATTATCACTTTTACACCAGTTAAATATTTTTAGATGTCAGCGATTTGCATTCTGGATGCACTCATCCCCGTGGCTGTAGTGTACACGCCCACCAGCCCCGGGGTCCTCGGTCATTGTAGGCTGTGCTGAAGGGACCAAAGGCATGAGTACCCTGCTTTATGCCTGGAATCCTATTTTGGGGGAGAGGTTCCTGCCCTCCTCTCTGGTGTCTGCACTTCCTTCTGCCTGGGTAGCTTTCCAAACTATGTGACAAACACGCTGCGGAGGTTCTGGCCTTCGTGGGACCTGTACCTCTTTACCTGCTTTTCTTGAAGGTGACTTAGTGTCACAGATGGTGGGAAAAAAAAAATCACCCCTGCACTGAAGTCAAAATTATCTAGCACCACCGTCCATCTGTTTCCGGTCCACTTCCGGTGCGAAGCATCTTCCCACTTAGCTTCCCCCCGCGCTGCTGCCTGCGCTGCCCGCCTCTGCCTGGTCGAGGGCTGGCAATTTGTACTGGTTCCGCGATGCTCTGTCGAGTTGATTAACTGTAATTTACTTAGCCGCCCTTGGACACTTAGGTGGTTTCTAATTTTTGCTATTATAGATAATGCTGAAGTGGTTATCTTCATGCATGAAACCCTTTTCTGTTGGATTATTTCTTTCGGATTGATTCCCAGAAGTGGGGCTGCCGGGTCACGGGGTTGTGCATTTTCATGGGTCCAGATACGTCTCCCGTCAGATTGCTTTCCAAAAAGATTATACCAATTTGCACTGCCACGGTAAAGCCCACGTAATAACCAACTATTTTGCTTAACTATCATGCCTAGAATTTTCCCTTGGAGCCTGGAGGGGGCAAAGGCCCTTATCTAAGTGAGCTCGATCTATAATTATTTAGATTAACACCAAAATTGCTTTCAGAACATTTTTAACCTGCTGGGTTTAGAATTCTAATTCACATACATGCTAGTATTAAAAGTTTCCCAAGTAGCAATTTCTCCCTGCTGCCTTGCAGGGTGTTTACAGAGCCCCAGGACTGCAGGGAGATGGGGGCACTTTTATAAACATAAGTGGTCTCTTTTCCAACTGGTTGAAGTGTTATATTGAAAGGTACAAAAACGCAAATTACAATACATTTTCATTGCAACCTTTGGTTAGCAAAGTTGTTTGTTTTCATCTGGGCCTCCTTTTTCCTTCTTTCACATTCTTCCAAGTGTGTTCCCTAGCACGCTGTTACTGTGGAGCCCTGCCACGGTGTAGGGAGCCTGCAACAAGGACAGGGACCTGGCTCTAGCGGCAGAAGCAGCACTTGGGGTGGCAGGGTGGTGAGGAGGAATGTGCCAGGGTTCCGGACCAGGCCCCCAGGGAGGCGAGCCGGGTTGGGCTGGGCTCAGGGCCCTCGCAAGGCCACCGTGGTAGCCGAGTACTACCCTGAGCCTGGCACCCCGCGCTGTGCCTGGGCCCTGCGCAGCTTAGTGTTGGGCCCCACACGCACCTGTGCCTGCTCCAGGCTGCCCCTTCCCAGGTTTCTTCTGCATAGAGTGTTGCTCTCAAAAAGGGGCTCTCTGATCAGGTAGCTAGACGTGTGAAGCCTCTCTGTAAACTAGAAAGCCCTAACAAATGGGAGGAATCACCGGGAGCTCTGAGCCTGGCTCACTCCGTAATTGCCTCCTAAGCCGAGTTCCTGAGCTCTCAGGGCTGCAGTCCAATTTGCCCCAGTTGCCTGCACCCAAGGAAGGCATAATCCATGCGCCCTCAGGCTCTGGCTGCTCTAGGCTCGGCTTCTTATTTTCCAGCTCAGTAGCGTGGTGATGGCAGCTGCTGCTGCTGCTTCGGAGGTGCTGCCCTTGGGGGATGTCTCGGCGGATGAGCCATGAGCTGTTGGAAGCCTCACCAGTCAGGCTCCGCACACCCTGCAGAGCTCCTTTGGCCTTGCTTTAGGACTTTATTTTCCTCACCAGTAAGCCAGCAGTGGTGGAAGCATCCGCGTCAGTCTTCTGAGGATGAAGCAAGGGAGTGTGGGGGAGGTGCTTGGGTGAGCCCTGGGCCTGTTGTGGGCACCCCCAGCGCAAGCTGGCTGGCTCTTACTGCAGGAATACCCTTGTATCCATTTCACAGATGAGAAAACTGAGGACCAGAGTGGGGCAGAGAGATCTGGTGTTTAAACTGAGTCCTCCCTGCCTCTGCCTACTGGGGCATCAAAAGCCCGTTGTGTGACTGGGGCAGGGCCTACATCTTTCGGAATCTTGAGCTTGCCCGTTTGGTGGACAAGCGGTCCAGCAGGTGCCATCGTGGCAGGGACTCTGTTTTGCCCAATTGTGCCTCTAGTCTTGGGGGAGAGCTGGCATGCAGAGGTGCTTAGACACTTGGGGTAAATGCGTGAACGCCGCTCACCCTGCCCTCCTGCTGGGGGCCCCCTGAGCCTCAGGATGGAGGGTCTTGGGGTGGCTCAGCCTCACTTCCTGACCCCATCCCTCCCTTCCAGTCCACACAGAAGCAGCCTGGGGGCGGGGCGGTGTGTGTCTGTTGACGTGGCCTGGGTTGTGCGTTGGCCTGGGAACCCTGGAGCAGCCTCAGCCGTGGTGATGGGGTCCGTCTGCTGGAAGCTCGTGTGTGCGTGCCCGGGTGCTGCCAGAGGGCTGTGTTGCACCTCCTGTTTGTTTCTTACTTATTTGTAAATCATAAATCCAGAAAGGATTTGAGGAAGCTTACAATGAAAGATAAGAATGCAGCAAACCTGTGGAAACCAAAGGAGCCATCGGGAGCCACCCCTAAATGGATCAAGCGAGGGGATCAAGGGCAGAGCAGACCCGCGGCTGGCTGCCACCCACCCTCGCTCTGTGTGCGCTCTGGCCTGGGCAGATTGCAGCGCTGCCCAGGTCTCCTTGCCCAAGAGAAGCCAACGAGGGGGGCGCCCTGAGGCCATGGGCAGATGGGGCCATGTCTGGGGACCCAGAGGAGGAGGGTCCAGCCAGGCTGCAGCCCCTGGCCTGTCTGGCCCCCTGGGCTGCTCTTCTGCGTTCTATGCTTCGGTTTCTTTGCTGCCAAGTGGTGATAACACTTGGCTCAGAGATCGGCTGTGATGTTAAATGCAGTTTGGCCAGGGCACTGGCCCTGGGACCGGCCTTTGTTGCTCACCTGACCTGTGTGAGCTGTGGTTCCCAGGGTGAGTGTCACAGTGGCCAGGGACGCTGGGCTTCTCTCGGGCCCCAACTTCAGAGTTCTGCAGAGGCCGGCTGCGAGAGGGGTCTCCCTGTGTACCCTCCGCTGTCTGCACCAGCTGTGCTGGATGTGGCCTGTTCATTATTGCTTAAAAACACTTACGGAGTTCGAAGCAAAGGGAACATACTTTTTAATTATTTTCCTGCTTGTCTCCAGCAATGCTGTTGTCAAGGAAACCAAAACCTTTGAAAAGCTTTTCAGCTTCCTGGTCGGAAGAGGATACTTGTGTAGCGTTTATATTGTCTGTGGGAATGGACCTGTCGTTCTGTGACAGAATGTGTATCTTTTAGAAGGGCTTACTGCTTTCACTTTGCACAAATAGAATCTTTCTGACCTTTTCTCAGAAGCTGGAAGGTTGTTTTATTATATATATATATTTTTACTGGTTATTTTTCTCTTTTCAAAGAATTGCCTGCCTACTTGACTTACAGTACGCTATTCATTCGGTATCTGTTACCAAACTTGGTCCCAGGATGGGAGAGGGATATGGAGCTGATGGCAGGGTTGCAGCTCGCTAGGAAGCAGCAGCAGGTGGCTAGGTCACATGTGGCTGCAGGGACTGCTCAGAAGGGTGGGGGCATGAGGCGCCCTGGGACTTGCTGTGGCAGGAAGAGCCACAGAAATAGGACCAGCTCCCTGCCACCTGGGGGCCACTGGAGGGGGTCAGCCAGCTGCATGCTCAGGCACAGGCAGGGTGGCACAAGGTGACTGCCTGATCATCAGGATGTGAGCCCTGTTGCGGGGGACACAGCCCTTGCGCCCTGAGGCGTGTGGGCGCATCACTCCCGTGTGCCAGCTGTGGTGGGACGGGGTGCTGCTAACACACTTTGGGTGTGGTGGCTCACTTTGGCTCCAGAAGTGCAGCTTCGCCCCGATGGCTCAGCCAGCCAGCGCTGCAGTAAGACTTGATGATAGTTAAGCCCTGCCTAGGGCTTTGGTTCTTATAGAAGACAGATAAGTCATTGTGAGAAAAACAAGACAGTTATTTTTCTTCTTAAAAAAAAAAAAAAAAAAGTTTTGGATTTATAGAAATGCTGTGAAAATACTGTGGAGAGTCCTTACGTAGCCGTTACCCAGCGTTGCCCAAGTTGACATCTTACATAATGCTGGTGCATTTGCAAATCTTAACATGTACATCAGTACAACTGTAATCACTGACCATGGATTTGCTTTGGGTGTCACCAGTTCTTCCAGTAATGCCCTGCTTCTGTTTCCTGGGTCCTGTTCAGGGTACCAGCTTGCACTGTGAGGGCCCTTGTCACCTGGAGTTCTCTGCCACTGTTGCTCTCCAGCTTCTTGCTGGGTCCTGATTCAGGGAACAGGAGCCCCGAAGTGACAGCCAGCCTCAGACTGGACATGTTTGGGTTTGGAAGAGCCGTTTCCCTCTGAAGTGAGCAACGGGCGGCCACAAAGCGCCGAGGTGCCGGGCCCCAAATGCTGTGCACTGAGAGCTGCACTTAGGTCTCCTTTCGCTTCCCAGGGGTCCATCCCAACCTTCTGGGTTTCTGTTGAGAGTGTGGACTTGGCCATAGAGGGTTCTCTGCATGCAGATAAATGCAAAGGGTAGCGCTGCCTCCCAGCCTCTCCCTAGAGCTTTCCTGGGCTCTCTGCCTGCCCCTGCCCCTGCCCCTGTCCCCGCCCCGTCCTGCACTGCCACCTTTCTCTCCTTCCTCTCCTTCTTCCCTCTCCCTTTCCCTTGTATGTCCAATTCCCTTTTCCCACTCCTCCTGCAACAGGCCAGTGAAGCCGTTGCCATGGAAACAGAAGCCTAGCAGAAGCTGTGCCTTCCCCATGCTTCTGAGAGTGATGACGCAGATCCCGTTGATTCTGGGAGCCAGCTAGGCCTGGCCTGTGGCCTCTGGGAGGCCCCTCATCTTCTGGAGGCTAAGCCCACACCACAGCTCATAATTCTGTTCCGTAGATGGTCATTTTTCATTTGGAAACTTTGAAATTTAAGAAATTCACATTCCTGTCATTCTAGAAAAGTGTATACAATGTGTATGTGTGTGTGTGTGTGTGAGAGAGAGAGAGAGAGAGAGAGAGAGAGAGAGAGAGAGAGAGACAGAGGCAGAGAGGCAGAGAGGCAGAGAGAAACTAAAACCTCACCCAATCTTACTTCTATCAGTTGAGGGAAAATTCGGGGCAAGAGAGGTGAACTCTGGCCCCAGCAGTAACTTGTGGCTCTGGTTGGGAAAGTCATGCATCTTGGTTAAATTACTGGGAAGAAGGAAGGAGATGTCGGGGAAAGAGAAGTCTAGTTGGGGTCTTAAAAAATTCAGAGACTCATTTAGCAGATATCCAGGGAGGTCCTGCTGACCACAGGCAAGGTGGGGCAGCCCTCCGTGCCCGGCCGGTGCGCGTGTGTTGCTGCTGTGACATTTCTGGGTTGCTTCCCTGTGGTCCCCAGGGTCCAGCTGCTGCCAGTCTGCCACGGATCGCTGGCCCACACATTAACGAGGCCCCGTGGTCTCCCTGGCGCTGCTGGCTCAGGGCCTCACCAAGCTGGCTTGCGATGGTGGCAGCCGGTCCCGTTTTGCGTCTGACTTAGACCCAGCTTGTTGGCATGAGCTGGGATTTGGAGTTTTGCCATTCAGGCAGCACCAGCTAATGGCCCAGCAGGGAAGAGTTAGCTCGCGGATTATATTTCAGTTGGTCCTTATTCCCAAAGGTAACTTTGTTTAATGAAAACCTTAAGCCTTTATTCCAGTGCTTATGTGTATCCTGGCTCCAGGGTGCAAAAATAAGACTTATAAAATTCAGACATTATTTGTGGAAATGCACAAACATTTTCATTAATGGGGGTGTGATAAAAAGCTGCAGCACTTTGCGTCTGTGCCTAAATGCCCTCTCTGCTCTGGGGCCTTTTCATTCCCATAATCACTTGGAGCTCATTTAAACGCTGGCCTTTCAGTAGTGAATTTTCAGGGGAGGAAGCGCTGCTGCACGATCGACTTCACACTGCCTACAGCCCCTCCAGCCGCTGGCTGCGCCTTAAACTGATAATGGACCCCACACAGCACCGCCTAATGGGTGATGCTCTGGGAGTGTTTTGTTATTGTTTTTATTTTAGCAGAAAGGTTTGAAATTAGCATAGTAAATCTCTGTGGGATCTTTGCAAATAAAAGAATATTCACGTTAAAAACAACTTTCAGGAAAGATGTATGGTAATGAATAAAACATCAGTGAGTGAAAATAAGCGTGTTTAATTATTCAAGTAGAAGTAGTAATTTAAACTAATTATTGCTTGCGGATTTCATAATTCAGTTTTTGTCTTGAAATAATATCTCCTCCAGGCCTCCGGGGTGCGTCGCCGGCTGCTCGCCAGCTCCTGGGGTGCCCAGGGCCCCTCCTCTCCTTGGGTGCAGAGAGCCAACCGGCCTGGGTTCTGCTCCCTGCACCTGCCTGCAGCCCCGGGCCGTCCCGCCCTCTTCCCCGCCTAATCCCGCTCTTGGTGGCTGCTGTCCTCCCTCCGCGACTCAGGCGGCCCAGGACTCCTGCCCGCTGTGCCCCACCTCGTCCCCAGTGCCCACCGCTTCCATGCACAGGTGACCCGGAGGACCCTGCCCGTTCCCTTGCAGGTCCTTGGCCTCGGGCTGCCGCAGTTGAGTCTCCTCTGCGACGCATTCCCGCCCCGCCCCCGCAGCCCATCCCCCACAGTTTTGTGCCAGCATATCCCATGGTCTCAACAGAAACTGTTTCAACTGGGGGGCCTTGGTCTTTTTCCTGTTTCTGGTGCTAGAGAAGAGGTGGCCTGGAGGAATGAGGGAGCACTGTCGGGCCTGGGCAGCAGGGGGCGCCCGTAGCCAGGGCTGCACCCCCTGCAGCCGACCTGCATCCGCCGTCCTGCTGGGCCTCCCAGTTCCGCGGCTTTTCTCCTGAGACTCTCATCACCTGCTCCCCAAGTTCTAGGGCGTGGGTGTCACTCATGGTGGGGCCGCCGCCAGGAGGGAGCAGCTTTTCCCCGACGGCCCTCCTGGGGTTGGGCTGGCGTTGGTAGGCGCTGATGAGGAGGAGTAGAGTGCCGAAAGTACTTTGGCTCAATCGTGCGAGGCTTTTAAAACCCAGTTATTACCGCTGCTCCCGTGAATCCCGTAATGGCACGGGAGGGTTTCTGAACCTCGCTTTATTGCACAAAGGCCGCCCAGAACAGATCTTGACAATTCAGGTGAATTATTATTCTGCCCCTCAGAAGGTGGAGGGAAAGCTTTCTATTTGTAACTTCTTCTTCCCAAGTGCCCTCTGTCAAAAGGTAGTGACATGTGACAGCCATTATTACCTTGGTATAATCTCGTCCCAATCCATCTTGCTCCCAGAAGCTTTCCTTCCATCCATCATGTTGGAAGGACAACGTTTATTTAAGACACTTCACCTCTTCCCTTTGTTATTACTTTCTCCTAAAAAAGCAACCTCCTGGCTTTACAGGCATGATCTGGGGAAGTGACTCATTTCTTTCTGTGGTTATTGCCATGGATGGAGTGACAGAGGTGGGACAGGGCTGACACAGTGGAGCTGGTCACTGGTGGCCAGTGGTCTACACCTGCTTCTGCTGAGGCCCCAGTGGGTCAGGCTGCCCCTGATGGCATTGGACCCTCATCTGCCAAACACAGAGGTTCACCTGTGATCTCAGAGGCCCTCAGAGCTGGTGGTTTTGTGGCTCCAGACTAGCTGCAGCTAGTAGGTAGTGAGAGGCTTACAGGTGGCCTGGACCCTTCCGGTGGAGTAGCTACAGTGGGCGGTCACGATTCTCAATTGATTTTCTCTCCGTGTGACTGCCGTAGGAAGTCATTAAGCCAGCAGAGAAAAAGTTCTTAACAGCTCGCAATCCCTGAGGAATGGAGCCACGGGGCTGACAGACAGTACCGGGGTCAAGTCCGGCGGAAACATGGCCCTGGGGACCTCAGCACTTGCGTGGGCAGAGGTGGCCAGGGTATGGTGGGCCTTGCAGGGTGCTGGAGATGCAGCCGCGCACATCCATCCAGAAGCTGTATCCTTCTTAGGGTTTATTTTTACTTTATGTCTCATTCCATTCTTCAAGCATCAGCTCTACCATGGATGTTGTGACTAATTTTTAAACTAAAGTTTTGTGTGAATCTGAGTGCTTATTCTGTGATAAACCCCAGTCTTTTCTTTCTTAATGAACTCACTGTTAAAAAAACAAAACAAAACACCACGAGGGCAACACCTCTGCTATTGGCCAGGAGACCTGAAAGGAGGGCGCTTGTGGGTCAGAATCTGCGGATTCACAGCTGAGCTTCTCACACTGTGACCTGCCTTGCTTGTCCGGGCTTCGGTATCAGACGTGCTGAACAAATGGTTGTCAGCAGGCATTAAAATTTCTGTAGTACAACATTCAAAAGAGACAAAAGGCTGTACGAAGAAAGATCACTCCCTTGCCCTGGTTCTGGGGAGGCCACCTGTCACATCTGCCTCCTCCCTGTGTTGGGGGGCACCTTGCCCTGCTGGAGGAGGCTGAGCTGGCCCGGGCCACCCCGAATTGGAGAGCCAACTGACTTCCTGCCCAAACACGGGTGGCCAGGGCAGGGCGGTGGACGGGAGGCAAAGCCTTCCGAGTTGTGGGGTCTCTGGGGCTCCAGGGGAGGAGATGGCCGACATATCTGGGCTATGGCTCATTCTGACCTCAGCCTTTCCTCTCCCAGCCCTTTCTTTCCTGGTGGGTACTGCCCGGCCAATAGGGTGGCCGCGTGTGGTCAACAAGGTGGCAGCCCTGAGTGATGCCCGGCACCAGGGTGGAGCACAGCCACTGCTGGCTCCTTTCTGGGGCTAAAAACTGAGGATGGAAAATGAATAAGCAGCGTTTTGGAGTGAGCGTGCAAAATCAGTGCGGAGGTGCAATTCCACTAATGTGTTGCTGATTACCTCCACTTTTTAGGAGCCCATTTTTTGCCAAAGTGGAGCTGGCTGGGCTGAGGTGGCGTTAGGACAGCAAGCCCCTCTTCTGATTGAAACCCACACAAAGGGCTTGGCCCTCAGACTTCCATCGGGATGATTGCAGCGATCAATATTCCAGCTTGCTAGGTTGGCGGCTGCCAGGGAGTGCGAGTGCCGTCCAGGCCCAGCTCAGCTCTGCCTGCAGAGCACTAAGGCAATTCCCCTTGCAGCTTCTGGGCTGCCGACAAAGGCCTGGAGCGGAGTGAGGCCGTACCGTGCAGCTGCGTGGATCCGGGAGGCTGAGAACTGCCACCTGAGGAGCATGCGAATGTTGGCACCTATGTGCCTGCTTCGCTGGGGGGTCATGGCATGGGAGGGCAGGTCCGCAAGGGCCGAGCTTACCTCCCACAGCATAATTTCTGTTTTCCCCGTGAAAACATGGTGTGGCGGCTCCTCCTGGGGCAGTGGGCTCCCAGGTACCTCGGCTTTCAGAGCTTTGGAGTGCAAGGCTGAAGGGAACCTAGGGAAGCTGCTGCCCTGGAAACCCACCTGGGTCTGGCTGTCTGTAACTGGCCTTGCCCCAGCTGTGTACAGGCATTTGGTGACTTGGGTGCTTCGAAGAGATGATGCAGCTGCTTCCTGACATGTGGGCTGGGTGCAGCTCAGGGGCAGGGGCTGGCTGAGGGGGTAGCAGTGGGCAGGGTGGGGTGGGGGCCAGGGCTGCGGTTCATGCAAGATGTGCGCAGTTCAAAGCAGCGGTGCCCCTGGCCCAGTGCAGAGCAGGGCCAGGTAGATGTTTGGGAAGGACGGGGCGCTCGCCTTTGCCCCTGGGTGGTGAATCCCAGACAGGCTCTCCCTGTCCTTCCTCCTGTGGTAACTGAGGCTGGGGGTTGCTGTCTTGGAGCAGGCGACCGACCCTGCACTGAGGTCAGAGTTCACTTAAGTCTTTCCAGGGAAGGATCAATGGCCTGGATGAGCCTTCAGCAAACACCTTAATAGCAATGGACAGCTTCTTTTTTTCTTTTTTTGGTGAGATCTGGGGTGTCTGGACCTTGCACTTGCCAGGGAGGCACTTATGCCGCTGAGCCATGTCCCCAGCCAGTAGTGGACAATTTCTAGGAGATTAGATAAAGATGCGTTCTCGGTGCCCAGACATCTTCCCAGCCCAGGTGACCGTGTGCACCGAGAGTCGCCAGGCCAGGAGCAGCCACGAAGGAGGCCTTCTTCGAGGTTATGGCTGGGCTCTAGGCAGGGCTGGCACCAGGGTGGGGTGGTGGAGGGGCTCTGGGCCTTCCACTGCCTTCTTTAGGGGTCCTTGCTGGACCCCCTGCTTTGGAGGAGGGTGGTCCCTAGCAGGAGGCGTGGGCTCCAGCTAGAGTTTCCTACAGGGTACAGGAGACCCTGGAGGTGCATGGACTGGGTACATGTGGAGCCCTCCGGCAGGCCTACAGAGCCCCGAGACAGGCAGGTAGTGAAGGGGTGGTCTTACCCTGGCCTTGGCTAGCTGTGCCACCACTGCCCACCCTCCTCATAAGTCTCCAGTTTTGAGGATCTAAGGAGTGAAGGCTACTTAGAAGCTGATCTGTTTATTGAAAACTCACTCGTTTTGCATACTGATTGTTGAGTTTCAATATTACTCAGCCCCATGTGGTGGGCGTTAGTGGGGAAGAACGCAGAGATTCAGAAAGGACATGTTCTTGCGGAGGGCCCAGGGGGATCAGGCCGAGCCCTCCCTCCCGGTTCCCTCCGGCCCGCGCCTCCCTGCTGCGCCGCCCCCGCTCATCTCCAAAGCCGAGGTGTGTGTCGAGGTTATGAATATTTACGCAGGCAGCACAGAGCTGAGTGACGCAGCTGAGAGCCACGCAGAGCCAGTGACTCATCAGACCTTTTCCAAGCACTTGTGATATTTTGCTCCTCCAAAGGTACAAAAGTAATTACCAGCTAACGATAGCAGATGACGCCAGAAGACTACGCAAACCTCGCCGGCTTGTCTTTTCTATGCCTGAGGTGTTTTTTTAAATCTATGTGAACGATTTTCTCTTTCAATAATATTTGTTTTCTTCTGATTATTAAAACATTATATGCTCACCGCAGAAAAATAACTACGTGCGTTAAACAGGAGATAAAATGCATGAATCGTTTTTCTATTACAATCTTATTAAAAGTATGTTTTGCAATTAAAATGAATAAGAAATTTTAAAAAAGTATGTTTCCAAAGGAAACTTGGAGCCCTGAACTCATTGTATTCCAGGGACTTACCGAGACAAACAGATTGCAGCCTTTGCTTTGGGGTCTCGGGAGTCCATGGAGGTCTTCGGGGGAGTTGGGAGCGCGAAGCCACCTTGAGGGTCCCCAGAAGGCCTGTCCTACTATCTGCCTGACACCCTGGCTTCCTCACGGCTGCTTTCAGGCAGCAGCTCCGTGGCCCTGGAGACCTGGGGCTGCGCTGGAGCCCCAGGTCACCTTGGAGCTGCGCTGGCCAGCGGTGTTGGGATGTCTTGGTGTGGGTCTCTGGCTCTCAGACTCTGCATTGGCTTTTATTTATTTATTTATTGTTTAAATGTATTTGGTGCAGGGTCTCACCACATGGCTATGACTTGTAGTGATGCTCCTGTTTTCGGCCTCCCCAGTGCTGGGATTACAGGCGTGTGCCACCATGCCCAGACTCAGTGTCCTGCTCAGTGTACCCCGAGGGTGGGACTGGCACACCCCCTGCACTTGCCTAAGCAGGTGCTTAGTCTGCTGAGCTATCTTGCCGGCCCGTGTTGGCTTTTAGAATACAAAGCAGTCAGAAATATTGAAAGTTTAGCTTGAATGTCGTTATCCCAAGCTTTGTCACCGTGTGGAGGCCCCCCCCCCCAAGCCCAGCAAGGGTCTCTTTAAAGGGCCTGCGTTTGAGAGCAGGGGAGACCTCAGAGCAGCTGACACTTGAAAAGATGAAAAGTAAAAGCCTCATCATTGTTGTTAGGTGCACAAAAGAGGAGAAGTTGCCCTGGGTGATCCCTGGTTGTATGAATAATGAGAAGAAATTAAGTAAAGGCTGTGTTTCCTGACACTGATGTATTAGAACACAGAGTAACTTTCTGCAGGAAATTGGAACAGGAATCCCTTGAAATTGAGTTTGTGGCTGTGAATGGCAAACCTGCGCCGGCCCTGCGTCCTAATGCAGGTTAAGTAAGCAGTTTGCGGCTAAGAGTTAAGTGCGGTAGGGAGACAGGTTAATGCTGAAGCCGACATGGTGCACGTTAATAAATTGCCTCTCCTGTGTATCGACTGGGAAGACGCAGAAGAGTAATTTGCTTCCTGCGGAGCTACTCTGGAATCCGCATACTTATTTTATTAGATTTTTGGTCCAATACATTTGTTCCCTCTCATTGGTTTTGTTGATAATAATTACCCTCCCCCTTTCATCTCTCCGTGGATCTCTCTTGATATTAATTGTTCGCAGTAGCTGCAGAGAGCTTACCATTTGAGAAAACAAGTGTTTAAAAGTAAGAACACCCTGGGCCAGAGCCCTCCTGGGTTTGCAGAGGGAGAGAGTCCAAGTCGTGTGTTAGAGCGGCCTTGGAGCCAGCAGGCTCTGCGGGTGCCTGGCCTCAGGGAGGCGGGGGTGGGGAGGAGGGAGGGCATCGTTGGTCACTGCGGCCACCAGTGAGGTGCTGCTGCTGGCCAGAGGACCTAGCACGTGACCTTGTCAGTTTGTTCATTAATGAGGTGGTCCTCATTTGCAAAACTGCATTTACTGGGAGGTGGGGAAGACTGGCCAGGCAGGTCAGGGATGTGATCCCCTGCGTGCCCAGATGGGAAGGGCACAGGAGACCAGGCAGGCTCTCCAAGGGGCAGGCCTTCGGGTGAGGGGAAGCAGGTGCCATGCCTCGGTGGCCTTGGCGGGGCACAGGTGGAAGGCAAGGCCATGTTTGGCCGTTGTGCAGAGGTGCTTCCTTAATGTTTGGGCCTCTTTGTTTTTCTGGTACCGGCGACCTAACCCAGGGCTCTGCATGCTAGGCAGGTGCTCTGTCACTGAGCAACACTTCAGCCCCAGAGTGTTCTCGTTCTGGGGGTGTAGGCAGATCTTTCTGTGGCCCTGGTTCATGTGTTCACCTGTCCTGCCGACTGTGTCTCCGCAGCTGCACAGTGCTAAATACAGCCTCGTGGTATTGCCTGTGAGGCTGCTGCCCAGCTGCCTTGTTCCCTGGTGCTGGATGAAGAACCTTTGGTGCCTCAGTTTCTCCATCTGTAGACTAGAGAAGGTAGGGAAAAGTCCCAAGGGTTCCCGGATCCCAGTGCCTTTGGGCCGCAGTCATTGTCTTCGCAGCAGCCTGTAGGCTGAGCAAGGGTACTCTTGGGCACACAAGCTGAGAGCCCAGAGAGAGCGAGGAAGAGCTCTTACACTCAGAGCCCCACTCACCTGCCCAGCGCACTGGTCAAGGGTGACCAGCTGAGCAGTACTCCTGTCCTGACCTCTGCACACCCCTCGGTTCCCTGGCACAGGAACCAGAATGGACGCTGCCCCTTCGGTTTCCTGTTCTGCCCTGATTTCCCGATACTTTTCATTACAGCAGCTGCAAAGTTGTGATGTTGACTAACGAAACCTAGAGGGCGCCGGCGAGGCCGCCTCCGCCGGAGGTCCGTGCGTGCCTGCGTTTTTCCCAGACTGAGTTAAAATACCCTTCCTTGGTGGCCATGCGCTTCCCTGTAGCTTTGTGAGTGAATGGTCCTTAGGAAGCGCTCAGGCCCAGGGCTCTGGGTTTGGGGTGCCCTGCTGCTGCTGCTCGTAGGATGCTTGGAAGATGTGAGCACAGTTGCTTGAGATGCACAAGAGAGATACAGGATTCCTGTGTTTGTTCTGCTGAGCTGTCCTGCGGGATGGGTGCTGGGCAATGAAGCCAGGGCCTCAGCTAGGCTGGCAGGAGCCGGGCCACGAGCTACATCCTCAGCCGATGGGTGACTGGAAACGTGTTTGCGTGTGTAGCTTACTGTGTTAAAATAAATATAGACATTCAATTATTTCCTCAACATCTCTATAAGTGTAAATATTCACGTGTATCGTCCTGACCTTTCTGTATTATTTTGAATCTTTTTCTTGAGAAAATGGGATCTCTGTGGCTTGCCTTTCCCGTGGGATGTTAGCTGAGGGGAGGGTGGGTTGACAGGAGGCTGATGTGGACACTGGTCACCAGAGCCTTGGGGTTGATCAGAAGGAAGTGGAATGCCACTGAAGGTCTGTAACCTGAAGACACCACGTGAGTTTAAGAGAGGCCTCCTGAGCCTACAGTGGGCGCGGTGGCGCAGAGGGGGCGACACATTTCCGTGGCCCTCAGATGGTCCTGGTGCCATTGATCACTGCCTTCCGCCTCCCCGTTGGTCCCAGGCAGCACAGCTCTGTTTTCTGTCACTGGGCTCGTTTGTCCCATTTTAGGGTTTCCTGTAAACCGCATTGTGCCACATACAGCCTGTGCTCTGTGGCTTCTTTCATGGCGCAAGCCGTCCTTGTGATCCGCCCATGTTATGCAGCACTATGTCCCTTTTTCCTGCTGAGTGGTTGTCCTGCAGGGAAAGACGAGTGTTTGTGTGTTCATTCTTGTGTTCGTGGACACTTGCTTCTAAGTTTGGAGCCATCAGAGATTGTACTGTTGCGAAGATTTGTGTTTGCATGTTTTCATTTCTCTTAGGTAAATATCCAGGGGTGCAGCTGCAGAGTTGTAGGGTAGTTGTATATTCAGCTTTATCAGAACTAGCATTTCTGTTTTTTTGAGACAAGGTCTCTCCTGTAGTTCAGGATGCCCTTGAGCTCTCTTCAGCTCCGGTTGCCTTGAATTCACAGTAATTCTTCTGCCTCCACCTCCTGAGTGCTGGGCTTATACTGAATTTCCCTGAAATAAAACTAGGTCTTACATTAACTTTTGCTCCAAAAGATACAATAGGACTTACTTTTAGGGGATGTTTCATTTTTGTCATGTACAACGATGTACTTTTTTCTTATTTAGTACAGGGTCTACAGGGTCCCACTACACAGATCAGACTCCTAAGAGGTGGAATTACAGGCATGTGCCACCACACCCAGTCTCAGTTGCCATCTTGGCTTGTCCTGGGGGCCGGGGCTGGCATGGCAGGCCCGGGTATTGAACCCTTAGCCCCTGTATCTGTCCAAGCAGGCGCTCTAATCCGCTGAGCTGGCTGGCTGGCTCAAAAACTTGAGAAGGATTTTTTTTTTTTTTTTTTTTTGGTCTGGCTCAGACTGCCTTAAGTGTGGGTCTTGCGGGGCATGTGGAGCTGGGGAGTGAGTCGTGTGAGTTTGCTCAAGCAGGTGCAGCTGACCTAACCTGCAAACCCCCTTTAACAATGTACATTAATTCACATACAGAAATCACATTTATTCAAGTACAGTCACGTCATTTTCTTCTGGAATATCACTGTAACTCTCCCAACCCTGAATTCCAGCCAGGATTTCTTGGGACTCCTTCTCCTGTAGAGCCGTTGGCCCCCATCTTTCCTGTCCAGCCACAGAGCTCTCCGTGTATGGGCGCTGGTCCTCCAGGGGTGACGTAGCCGTCTGTGATTCTGCCCCATGGATCCTCCACCCGCCTCATGGCCTCTTGTGGGGCGGGCTTCACGAGGTTTCCATTAAGGATCTTTGTGAGTTCAAGGTCAGTCTGAACTTCATAGTGGGACCCTGTCTAAAAAAAAACAAAAAACAAAAAACAAAAAAAGACTTCTAGCACCGGGTGGCAACGAACATGATGAAGCTGAGGACGATGGCCCGTACAAAGGCGGTGAAACATGGGAGACGCTGCAATCCTGAGCATGTTCATTTCCGGAAGGGCAGCTGCCGCAGTGTGCAGCACGTTGGACGGTGAAGTGTCACCGAGGCAGGCCATGTCTGGTTGTTGTCAAGTGTGTGTTATTTGTGTGTTGTGTCTGCTCCGATTGGTCATTTGCAGCAAGTCTCAAGTTCATCTGTTTTTGTAGCTCTGAAGGCACCCACTGGGGTATTTACACACTTAGTTCGAATGTATCACATCACTTAAGTATTAATGTGAATAATGCGCTTAGGTAGTACTGTTATTCATTCAGTGTGTCTGCTGCGCTGCCGTGGACGTCTAACTGCTCCTGTCTGGCTCATGCCCTTAACTGAAGCTCTACTTTTGGGGGAGGGCTTGTACTTGAAGCACGCTGAGAAGTCACACCGGGGCTTATTTTCCGGGAAACACGGGAGGTGTGTGCCACTACACCCAGCCAGACGTCCTCTGTTTTGAGTAGGAAGTGACACTTCTTACATCCACTGCTGTATGACACCTGGCATTCCTGGGTGACAACTGGGCCACGGAGACACAGGGGACACCTGCAGGCATCCAGTCGAGGACGGCAGAGGGGTGGTTTGGGAACAGGACGCCTGGCACTTGGTGGTGAGTGACACTTGGATGACATTGGCAGTCAAGGCAGTCCGAGGTTTTGGGTTAAGTCACCAGGAGTAGCAGGACACCCACCGTAGCTTGGAGAGGGCTTATTCCCCAAGGTTCCTGGGCCGGAGTGTTGAGGTGGCAAGCCCTGGCGGGCAATGGAAGGCAGCTGGGTCACCGAGCACAGTCCTGGTCTGTCATGAGGGAGCATGTCCTGGTGAGAAAGGGTCTTCATGGAGGAGGGGCCAGACCCGCCCTGTTCTGCCTGCCCTGCCGTCTGTCCGCCTGTACACTTCACCATGGTGCTGTGTAGACTCTCGGCAGAGCCCGGCAGACACTGGCGCCATGTGTGTAGGTCACGAAACGGTGAGCTAAACGAGCCTCTTCTCTGCACATTTCCCAGCTTCAGGTGTATAGCAACACAAAACCGGCTGAGACAGTGCTGCCTGTGGACGTGGGCAGAGCAGCCGGCTTCAGGCGCGCCTCCTAATTTCTGAGCTGCACATCTGTTCTGGCCCGAAAGCCTGGCAAGTTAACGCCAGTTTTATTTCTAATACACAAGAAGAGAGGGCGCAGTGGCTCTGGGGGGCAGAGGGCCGTGTCTGCGTAGCCGAGCTGGGTTTGTGCACAAGGCCTGCCCCAACATGACGCGCCTGCTCTCCCATTTCTGCACAGCCTTCTGATAGAAGGTGAGGACAGCTTACTTGCTGCGGTGTCCTCTGAGGGGTGTTTATATAGCGAGCAGCTTGGGAAGTGGAGAAGCCTCTCCGTAGAGTGGGTTTATTTACATTGCAGGCAGTAACGGCAGTGTCTCCCCCGGACAGGGCTTGAGCCGCCTCTTGGAGAAGATCGGGGATCCCCCTGTGGTGCCCCCCACTGTGGGCACAGGGAACACGCCTGGCCTCTACTACACGACTGGTAGATGGAGAGTGTGTGGCTCCAGCAGCCTAGCTTGCCCCTGGCTACTAGCTGTCACCTCCTCCTCCCTGCCCCTTGCTGTCTTCTATCCTTTTGTCCCCCGCAGGCCCAGGCTGGGGACTGCAGAAGTGCAGGCGGGGACAGATCTGCTCACGGTCTCCCTCGGACCCGCCTGTCCTGGACCCATTGCCATTTGTTCCCTGTGCAGGAAGTGTGTTTTTCAGTTGTTGCCGGTTGCCAGAGGAGGTGACTGCTGGGCTGTGACTCCTGTTGTCCATTACTCTCAGCTCAGCATCACCCTTGGCCTCTGTCGTCTGCCCTAAGATGACGAACAGTGGGTACAAGCCGGGGCTGCACCACCTGGCCCTGCCCTCCTGCCAGTCCCCTGCTGTGTGCCACCAGTTCTTTCCAGCTTGGTGCAGACGTGTGGAACTTGCTCTGCCTTTGCCTGCAGTGCCTGCTCTTCTCAGCAAGGTTCTCTTTGTCCCCTCGGGCTCAGCTTCAGGGTCCCCTTCCTGTGTAGAGCTCACAGCAGAACTCTGTGAGCCATCTTAGACTCCAGGGAGGGAAAGCTGCCGTGCATTTCCTTCTCCCGCCGAGGGGGGCGCTGGAGACCGCGATTTTTCTTGTCGCTGTGGCCTGGCTGGGAGCAGAGGCCCGCAGAAGCCTTCACTAGCCCGCGGCAGGTCCTCTGCGGAGAGAGGCGGCCAGGGTGGAGCGCATTTGCTTCCCAGCCTCTCCACCACTGCAGTGCCTCCCAGCCGTACCCCTGCTGCCCACCTGCGGTCACCTCTGCACGACGACTTGTCGGGTGGCCTGGTCTGGATCCTAGGTTCGGACTGCATGCGCATGCCAAGGCCGGCCTCCATGTCGTGTGCCTCTTCTCACAAGACTGTGGCTTTGTGCTGCTGTCTTGCAGGGACATTCCGGCTCTGGCCTTCCTTTTTCTTTCTTTTTTTTTTGGCGGTATCAGGGATTGAACTCAGGGCCTTATGTGCTTATAGCGAGCCATCTCCCCGACCCCTTCTTTTTTCTTTTTAAAGTTTA
>NW_004524646.1:12045604-12058357 GCF_000260255.1 Octodon degus
TGTCTGCTTCTTGCACTACGGATAACCACTAAGAAGACAACAATGTATTAATTATTGAAAATGTCCTATTAATCAGCTTTGAAATTGTCTCATTGATATTTGTTTCTCAATAAAATAAAATAAAAAAGAGATTAATAAAAAATTCATTTATCTGGTAGTGTTGCAAGTTTATTTTCTTAATGGCAGAATAGTACTCTGTTGTATATAAATGTCCAATTTCTTTCCTTTTTTTTGGGTTCTGGAAATCAAACTCAGGACTTGTGCTTGCCAGGCAGGTGCTATTGCGCTGAACTGTATCCCCAGAAAATTCCCATTTTCTTTATCCGTTCATCTGTTGATGGGCCCATGGGCTGTTTCCAAGACTTAGCTATTAAATTGTGCTGCTGGGGGCCAGCGAGACAGCTCAGCCGACTAAGAGCCTGCGTAGGCAAGCACAGGGACCAGGATTTGATCCTGGCACCACAGGCCTTGCTGGCCCTGATCCTGGGTGTGCTGAATGGGCCAAAGAGACTGCGCATGGTGGCACACACCCGTAATCCCAGTGCTGCGGAGGCTGAAGACGGGAGGATCACTATGAGTCTGAGCTGCATAGTGAGACCCTGACCAAATACATTTAAAAAACAATTGTGCTGCTGTACTCACAGGTATGCATGTTTCACTGTGATACGATGGTTTAGCTCTTTCAGGAAGATCACAAAGGACATCCAGCTCTGGCTCTCTGGCTTCCCGGCAGCCATGTGCATGGTGGCAGGTGTGCCCACTGCAGCTGCAGGGGCACTGGGCAGAGGCAGCCCAGGTGCTGGGGTGTCGCCCTGGGTGTCCCCTGTGGCTTGTGGCTCAGTCCATCGATAAAGCCATACTATGACGGTGATGTTGGGAGGCACAGGAGCCCAGAGGCCAGGCCTAGTGGGGAGCGGGCTTCGGGTATGCCTTTGGGGCCGTGTCGTGTCCCAGCCTCTCCTGTCCTGGGTGTGGGGAGCTACCCAGCCCAGCATGTTCTCTGCGTTCAGGGGGCTGATCCACTGTGGAGCTAGGGCCTCGTGCTCGAGTCCCCTTTCGCGTTGTTCACGGAGGACTAAGCCTTTGTTCATGATGCCATGGGGCCGCTGCCGTGGGCTGAGACCCCTGGAGCCCTGAGAAGATTAACCCTTCTGTTCAGCAGGTGTGGTGGGTGGCATGTGCTCGCGATCCCAGATGCTGAGGAAGCTGAGACAGGAGCATTACAAGTTTGATTCTAGCCTGGCAAATTAGCAAGACCCTCCCTCACATAGGAAAAAAAGAAAGAAAAAGAGAAAAAAAAGGGCAGAGGGGCGTGGATGCAGCTGAGTGGCAGAGCACTTTCCCAGCAGGCACAGGTCTCTGAGGCCAGTTGCCAGTGCCGAAAATAAAAAACCCTTCTTTTAAGTTGATTTTTTCCCTAGGCATGTTCTTACAGCGGTAGAAAGCTGACTGAAGCACCCGAAGAGGAGGGCCGAGTCACACTCTGAGGGCCCGTACTGGGGTGCAGGGCAGGGCAGGGTCCTCACAGCTCGCGGGAGCCCCGACGCCTTTTCATTTGTCCCTGAGATCCGCCCCTCCCAGTCTGTTTCCTGGCCATGTAGGGCGCCCCTGCCGTCCCACCGTCCCACCGCCTCTTGCCCTGCTCCTGCCGCCTGCGCTTAATGTGCTCGCCTGCAGATGAAGTCTGCGGAATTGTGAGCACTCTTTTGGAAAACAGAGAGGCTGTTTGGTGGGAAGATGATGGCTTTATTAACTATAAATAGGCAATTCACAGAGGTTTCTAGTACAGTCCAGCATCTCTACTTGCTGAAATGGGAAAGAGTCTCCCGGTAATGTCTTCGGAGATGTAATAGTCTGCAGCACATTAACAGTCTAATTTCTTCTGGAAGGTTTGGCAGCCTACTGTTTTCATTTAGGGCTGAGATATGGTTTTACAGCCATCTATTTTTTTTTTTTTTTTTTGGCAGAACCGGGGATTGAACTCAGGTCCTTGCACTTGCCAGGGAAGCGCTTATTCCACTGAGCCATCTCCCTGGCCCCATACAGCCATCTACATTAATATAATAATTATAATTTTGAACAAGTAATTTCAAACACCGACATCAAAAGTTGTTTCTGCAGCTGCAGGATCACAGGTAGGAGGCAGAACTTCGCGTCTGATCTCCCGTAAACGAGGTGCTGCTGCCAGCCCTGGCACTGCGTGCCTCTGGCCAGGCTTCGGATCTCAGGCTGGGGATAGAAATGCTCAGAACTGTCTCAGCGTGAAGGCCTCCAGGAACACATGTCTGTGAGATGGATGGGGCGTTTTCGTTTCAGAAGAGCCCTGCGCATGCAAGGCCAGGCTCTGGCATATCTGCTGGCTTCTGAGTGTGGGCACCTGGGGGGGGTCAGAGTGCATTCGGGAGCTGGCGGCCTGGGCACCCCGGCGCCATACAGCGTTGGCGCGTGTGCCCCCACAGGCGCAGCATCCATGCCTACAGCAGCAGCTCCTGCTGTGGATGTGTCCTTGTTCAGCCTGCCCAACATCCTCTCCCTTCACGTGGGTGTACCCGTTTACTCCTTCATATTCTTCATGCCTGACTGTTGGGGTTTTGGTGTCAGCAGGCTATTTGGGGTTCCATGGGCAGAGCTGCTGTGGGCAACCTTATATAGATGCAGTTATTTTCTTAGCCTTGATTGCTAGAGCTAGAATAAATGAGTCAAGGGTAAGAACAGCTTTTTTGTTTTTTGTGATACCGGGGATTGACCTCAGGACCCTGCGCTTGCCAGGTAAGCGCTTATTCTACTGAGCTATCTCCCTGGCCCAAGAAAAGCTTTAAAAATTTTTTAAAAATTTTGTTAGTGTACTAGCACTTGGAAAATAGGAAAAAGGTAGGATCAGATAGGTAAAGATGTCTGGCTGGCCCGCAGGCCCTGTGCACCACTGGGTGGCTGGGGGGTGCGCTTGGCTGGGACTCCGTAAGCAGGGCTTGTGCACCTCCAGGAGCAGGAGGTCTGGGAGCTGCGGCTGTTCTCTGTGGTGCTAAGCTGTTAGGGGCCTGGCTGCTGACCCCTCCGGGCTACCGCGCAGCGGCCTTCGTCTGCGTGAGCCTTCTTTCTCTCAGTCTTGGCCTGCAACTTTCCTCTTCCTCCGGAGCCTCTCCTGCCTTTGGCTGGATGAGCCATTTTACTGCTGCCTGCTTTTGGTCTGCAGAAGGTGTCTCCTGCCTCTGGACCCTTATTGTGAGATGTTTGTGTTTTTCCTGCCTTTCCTCCACGTGCGAGTGCCTGTGTGGGGCGTCCCGTGTGGGAGAAGCAGAAAGCTTGGCTGTGTCCGGCAGAAGAGGACTGGCCTTGGGGCCCCGGAGCCCGGTGCTTCCTGGTGGGCTTGTCCTTTGCCCACGTGCTCGGGTCTGCAGTGCCTGGCCTAGAAGACCTGGTTTGTGCCCTCTTGAGTCCTAGGAGGTGGCGAAGGGGGCAGAATCCGGCCGGGCTCGGTGTGCCTCTGGCCACTCTGGCTTGTAGAGTTTGTTCAGTGTACGCTGTGGCCGCGACCATCAGGATTTCAGGAGGCGGGCAGGCATCCCCAGCTGTCACACCGCTTCCTCGTGGAAAGGGGTTGGGCTTGAGGAGACGTGGGTGACTTGTGACCTCCTTTAAGCCTGTGGGAGAGAGTGGCAGATGAGATAATCCGACCCTGCGCCTGTAGGCCGCTAGGGTTTGTGGTGGTCAGCATTTGCCAGTTACATTGGGCCCCTCCTCTTGCTTTTTAGAGGCATAAAATGGAGTGAACACAGCCACAGCTGCGCCTCTTGCAGCATGGCTGCTGTGCTGCTGCTGGGGAACATGACTTTTAGGGCTTCCTGCAGTTACCCATCCATAAACAGCACATACAGAGATCGTGCTTTTTTTTTTGAGAGAGGGTGTCTCTGGTGTACACTGGCCTCCAACTCCCTGTGTTTAGCCTAGGCTGGCCTCAGAGTTGTAGTGATCCTCCTGCCTCAGCCTCCTAAGTGCTGGGATTACAGGCATGCACCACTACATCTAGCTGCTTTTGCATTTTAAAGATTTATATAAATGTCACCACACTCAATATCCTTTTTTAGTTTATAAAACATCCAGCATTGCAGGTTACAGTGGCACATGCCTGTAATCCCAGCACTCGGGAAGCTGAGACAGGAGGATCATTTTGAGTATGAGACCAGCCTGGGCCATAAAGTAAGCTCAAGGCCAGCCTGAGCTGCATAGCAAGACCCTGTCTTAAAAAGACAGGAACAAAAGATCAAAAAATAATCCAGCATGACATTTCCTGCAATCTATCCTTCCATCTGTCTGGTTCTTGTTTGCTTTTTTGGGGGGCTCAGGGCGTGGACCCCAGGGCCTTATGCATGACAGGCAAGTGCTCTCCCCAGCCTCAAGGTTCATTAAGGTTTTTTTTTTAATTTTATTTATTTATTTATTCATTGTGTGTGTGTGTGTGTGTGTGTGTGTGTGTGGCCAGCTCAGCCCACCAGGGGGCGGGGCTGGCTGGCATGTGGTGCTGGGGGATTGAACCGCAGTCCCTGTGCTTTGCCAAGCTTGTTCCAAGTAGGTGCTTTAGACCACTGAGCCATCTCTCCAGCCCAGATGGAATAGGGATTTTTTTTTTTTTTTTTCCCTCGAATGGCTTCAGAGCACTTTTGGCCAGCGGGAGAGTTGTGAGGTTCGAACTCCAGCAACCTGAGGCTGAGAGCTTTGTGGAAGCAGCCACTTAAAGGCCTGAGCTAGGGCCAGGCCCCCTCATTAAGTTTTAATTGCTGTGAAGCATTCCAATTTGTGCGTAGACTAGAGAAGGTTACATTATTATTTTTTTCCTGTCAATGTTGCAGGTAACTGTCCAGTTCTGTGTAACTGTGGTGCAGTTTTCATGTGTCGAGGTCTATGGCTTGGCGCGGTCTGCGGCTGTCAGTGAGTGACATGGTGCGGAGCCGGTGCCTTGCCCAGCTGGCCCTGGTGGTGGATGCTGGGTGTCAGCAGGGACCACAGCTGCACTGTTGACTGGAATGCTGCACACCGGCCTCTCCCCATGGCCTCACCATGTGGCATTTGGGGGACCACTGTGCTGAGGGCGAGAGCCAGGCTGACACTCGTGACTAAGGTTGTGTCCTGCACAGCAAGGGGAGTTGCACCTCCTGGACTGGGCAGATCCGATGTAACATCTGTAGGCACCCCTGTGGGAACTGCCATCTGTGGGGCGGACCCCGCCGGACACTGGCTGGGACCCGACCAGTGTTGCCAGGGCTGCTGGGCTGCCTGATTGTCCCTCCCACTCCCCCACCATACGAGACTTGCTGTTTCTTGGTGCCCTCTCCCCCTCTGCTGATGGGGATCTTGATTTCTGCCCCTCTGGTGGGCCTGAAATGGGATCTTGTTGTTCTAATTTTCCTGCCCACTGGTGAGGCCACCCTCGGGGCAGCTTTGTGCTCTTCCTGGCTGGGTGGCTCTGAAGGAGACAGAGCTGTCAGCATGCTATTTTTTTGGCTTCCGATGTCAGCTTTTTCAAGGGAGAAGTGTTGAGTATCCCACAGAGTTTATTGCAAACTATTATGAAGACCTTGGAGTTACTATTGTGTGAGTCATTTATGAAAAAAATAGGATTCTAGTAACTGCAGGCTGTATTTGTAATGCGATAGATTTTCATTTAATCTCTCACCTCCCTGTAATTTGCCCAATTTAAAAGTGCCTGGAGCCTGCTTTCCCCGTGTCTGGGAGCCCTGTTCATACTTAGTACGTGCTCTCACGATAATGGGAGCAGGACGGTGCCAGTATGTCTTTTCCGGTTCTTGCGCTCTCTGTGGCCATTTAATTACCCCAGCTCCAGGTTGCCTGTGCCCTGGCTGCTCGACTCTTGCAGGCCATGTGCGAGGCCCCTGCAGAGAGTGACCTCTGGTGCCCCTGCCGAAGCTGTTGGGGTTGGCCGGCACGTGTGGCTCTTCCTGGACCTGTGGGCTGGTTGGGGCTTCCTTCCTGCCCGGGCTGCACGGACACCTCATGAGATGAGCCTGTGGGGCGTAGGATCACCGGGGAGTCTATCCCCTTTAGCTCCTGGCACAAAACCTGGCACGTAGGGGTAGCTATTCAGGAAATGCACGTTGACCCAATCAATTCAGAATGTTCTGTTATTGAGTCAGTTAGTATGACCTTCTGGCTTCTCTCAGAAATACCTTGAGCCCAGAATGGTGGCACACAGCTGTAATCCCAGCACTCTTGGAGGCTGAGGCAGGAAGATTAGAAGTCTGAGTCCAGCATAAGCAGCTCAGCAATGTGAGTAACCCTGTCTCAAAAAGTCACAAAAGCAATTGGGCATGTAGCTCAGTGTCAGGGCCTTGAGTTCAATCCCCAGGACCACCAAAAAAAGAAAAAGAAGCTGTGGATAATAGCCGACTCTGATCCAGAGTTCTTGGATGTAAGCTTTCTTTGCTCAAAAAGTGAACTTTTGGCTACTTTTTAATTTAATACGGTTCCGTCTAAGCCTCTGAGCGCTGCTGGCAGCTCTCTAGAGAACGTTGTCCTCTCTGCTGTCCCCTGAGGGGCGGCACTTCTCATCGAGGGCTATGCCCTGAGTCGCATGCACCTTGGCTTCCAAGTGCCAGGGGGTGGAGCTGAGAGGGGCAGCCATGCTGGGCGTGGGGGCCAGGCCTGGGACCTCTCGGGTGCTGATGCTCAGAGCTGGGGCTGGGGGCACAGCCCCTCTGGGAATCCCAGGTGCAGCAGGTGCCAGGCAGGCCAGCAGCCGGCCCTGGGGACGCTGCATAGGACAGAGCTGGCCAGGTGCGCCCAGGACTGTCTCCTGGGCCTGCCTCCCTGTACCCTCGGGAGTGAGTATAAACAAGGAACCCATTCTCTGTCATATGAAGGGGAAGGTTTGGGGGCTGTTGGCTGCTCATCTGTGGGACAGCAGGCTAGCCGGGGTGTGTGCACGTCAGGTGGGGCCCTTCAGTGAGCATAGTGAATGCTCCTGGTGTTTCAGACCCCGGCCCAGGGGCCAGCAAATCAACAGGCAGTATGTGCGGCCCCACTTCTGAGTGGGCTCTTGGGAGCCTAACGTGCTGTGCTAACTAGGCCCCAGGACATGTTCGCATACTGGCAGGTAGCCAGGTGCACTTGGCTGCTGGCTTCCCCTCTCTGAGCCCAGGGCTCCTTCCGGTGAGGAACAACAGGGCCAGCTCCAGCTGGAGCCTTGGGGCAGGCCCTGGGCCTATGTCACCTGCAGTGCTCCACCGAGGGGCCCAGCTTCTCGTGTGTCCTGAGGACTGGGGCCTGCCCCATGTTCTGCACATGACTAGACAGGTCGAGTTGGGAACCTTCCTGGCCCAGTGTCTTGCTTTCCTCCCAGTGGGACTGGGGGGACACTGCAGCGACACTGCAGCCGCAGTAGCTGCAGCCTCCTAGTGAGAACCAGGTTGGCCAGGGCCCCAGGGGAGTTGGCTTGTCCCATGACAGCCCTCAAGCTGCAGCTGTGGGGTGAACATGCACAGCGGAAATGGGGAGACCAAGATGTGCCCCCAGTCTGTTAGTCTGCAAAGCCTCTGCCTCCCACTTTTCCTCATTGATTACTAAAAATGTTTGACAGCGGCAGATAGATGCTCAGTCCTGCCTGTGCGTCACAGCGCGTGTCTTTGGCGGCCTGACTCTCCCACGCACAGACCCATCAGGTGGCACTGCGGAGGGCGAGGCCACGCTGACGCAGGCTCAGCAGGCTGTTTTTGAAGGCCCTGTCATGATTTTGTGCTGAAGGAGTTCTTGAAAATGACAGGCTTGGTTTCAAGGGGCTTTGTTCGTCTAACGTGCTCCCAGGCTGAAGTCTGTGGACTTCTCATCGCAGCTTTGTGTGTGATGAGTAAAGACAATTAAAATAAGTACGCCTTCATGTGAGGCATGGCGGTGCGAAGTGAGGACCGCCCCTGGGGGAAGCTGACCCTGGCAGGACCTGTGGGACGCTCGGGGGGGGGGGCAGTGCTGGACCCCGGCCTACCCCGGGCTCCTGCGAGACATCCCCTGCGCAGATCCGGTGTGCGTGAGCTCATAGCGAGCGGCAAGGTCATTGCCAGCACAGCGTCCCCGTGCATGCCCTCTTGTGGCTCCCCATGGGGCAGCTTAAAAAATTAATAGCTATGTCCTTTACTTCCCCTCCTATCAGTCAGAGCTTGGGATAAGTTTCTTTCTGGCCCACTAACTCTTGTGGTTAAAAGTACAAATTAAGCTTTCGGGGAGAATCCATCACAAAGCTATCGAGAAGTCGGGGCAGGGAATGGAATGGCTGCAGTTGGCGATGTCTGTGGGCTGCTGTGTTTCTGCAATTACAGTTTTCTTTGCTTTTCTTCTTTTGTGCTTTGGGAAATAAACCTGAGAATAGGCTTCTCACTTGGAAGAGTTATTGGCCATTTTGCCTGGATGGTATTGGGGCATCTGTGCGACAATGAGTTACAAATACGTGCTCTGTGTTTTCTGAAGGAAACATGAGGCTCAGGCAGCGCTGCTGTGTCTGGGGGAGACACAGAGCTGCTGGGAGCCACGACGTCCGCAGGCCCCTGTGTGGGCCTGACCAGTGCTCTGTGTCGCTCCCCGGAGCCCCACGGTTGACCCAGATGGAGGTCTCTTGAGCCCTCCAAGTGCCCAGAGAGTCCCTCCATCCACAGGCGAGGAAGAGCCTTTGTCTTCATTGGCTGAGAACCTGTGACAAGCATGGGGCACCCAGCAACACTATGCCTGCCTGTCCCAGCAATATGCTTGGCATGGGTCTAGGGGACCCGGCTGGCCGGTGCATGACCGCAGGGGACGTGCCAGGAGGTGCCTTGTAGTCATCTGTGAGGAAAACACTGTCCTGTGGTCATGCTCCCTGTGACCAGTGAGGACTTCTCAGGAGCAGTCAGCAGTGGCTAGGACTGGGGTGGCATGTGGGGTCCCTGTTGTCACTTCCCTTTTCTTTTTTTTTTTTTAAATTTTATTCATTTCTGTGTGTGTATGTGACCGGCTCAGCCCACCAGGGGGCGGGGCTGGCTGGCATGTGGTGCTGGGGATTGAACCGTGGTCCTTGTGCTTTAGCTGAGCTTGTTCTAAGTAGGTGCTTTAGACCACTGAGCCATCTCACCAGCCCAGTCACTTCCCTTTTCTTATCCTTTTTTTTTTTTTTTTTGTCTTTTTGAGATGGAGTCTGGCTATGCAGTCTGGTAGTCCAGGCTGTTCTGGATCTCACAATGACCCTCCTGCCCCTGCCTCCCGCGTGCTGCGGTTACAGGTGTGCACCGCCATGCCAGCCCACGTCTTCACTCTCTTGAGGAGGTGCCATCAGGCAATACCCTTCATCGCTGAGGGAAACCTGCCCTGTTCCTAGGGGGCCTGGCTCAGGGGGCCTGGGGAGAAATAACTTCTTCAAGAGTTCCAGCAGGGGCTTCTGGCCAGTGGGCATCCAGACCACCCCCCTGCTGCGCCCGTGGGAACACTGGGACTGGGGGGCGGGGCCCTGACTTCTCCCAGCTCTTCCTCCTCTATGTGGGGTAAGGGCAGACACGGGGGTCTGGGTTCTCTGAGCCTCCCCCCCCCCATGCTCTTTCAGCTGGGCTGGAGGCTTCTTCCTCAGAACCCCCAGCATGCTTCTGTTCCCCTTTCCCCGAGATTGACTTTGATTAGTGCTTGTTGGCAGGACAGGGTGAGGACCCATGCCTCTGGGCGCTGGAGGCAGAACAGAACCCATCTTCACTCTCGGCTTCCCCTTTCCACATGCAAGATTGGTTTTCCCTTAGGAGGAAACACCTGTCTTGTACTCTAACCATGGTTAGAGCCCTGGGGGCCTTGTCCCCAGGCTGCCTTGCCTCCCAGAGCCTCCCCTGGGTGCCCTGCCAAGAGCCACCCCTGCGAGGAGCCCTTGGGCTTCTGTCAGTGACACATGTCTTCTTAAAACTGTGATATTTTCTTTCCAAAGTCCTGTACTTTTGCTTTTATTCTTTGCATATAACTTTAATTTAGTTGCACATTCATATTTAAAATCTCATAAGAATTAATTTCGTGATATTGGTTTGGCTTCCTTGTCACCCCTCACAAAGCAGTACCCCCAGGCTTTCTACTGCGTCTCTGCGTCGGCGTCACCACCGTCTCCAGGGGCGCTCTGACTCATCTAATACGGTTTTCTCGAGCGTGTCAGCTCTGCTTCATGTCAGCCACTTCAGATCCTGCGCTTAGTGAATCAGCGCACGCTGCTGTCACTTGGAACTTTCCACTGGCCTCAGGTGGTGCTTTGGGAAACTTCAGGACCATGTGGTGCTCCGGCCTTGGTCTGGGGCTGCCTAAGAGGCCCTGGATGGACCCTGCTCTCTGGAGGGCATGGTGGGCGTGTCCCCTTCATCTGGGCACCTGTCCACCTGCTGGGGGTCCCCCCACAGCCTGGCCCCGGCTCCTGCTTCCCTCCACGCCTCGGAGCAGTGCTGCGGCTGCTGGCTCCTGTTGGGCTGTGTTCCCACGCAGTGCAGCTGCAAGGGGGGCTTGCGGGCCAGCGTGAGGACCCGGAGGGCGGGAAGGACGCACGGCTACTTAGTTCAGATGGCTCAGGCCACACGTCTGTTCCTCTTCATGAGTCTGCTGTCTGTCCAGAGGCTTTTATAAGCCAGCTCCTCAGCATCGTGTGCCTACAGCGCCCGAGGGCTCCACAAAACGAGGGATGAATCCAGTCCTTTGCTGTTTATCACATCCAAGCTGCTTGGGTAGTACAGAAAGCGGCAATGTGTTTGCACCACTGTGGACACTGGGAGTCCAAGCTCAAGGGGCCAGCAGGGTGGTGTCTGCTGAGTCCTCCCTGGGGTTGCAGATGCATGCAGGGCGGGGAGGTGCTGGTAACATGACACTAGTCCTGTCATGGGGGCCCACCTTCTGCCCTCATTAAACCTCACTTACTTCCTTAGATGCCCCATCTCCAAATGCAGCCACTTCGTGGCTCACACCAGGCCGGACTGGTCTCATTGGCAGATGAGGACGAAGGAGCGCCGAGGGGCCTAGCAGCTGTGTCCTTTGGGGCTCTGGAGAGGCTGGGGCTCAGGACGCCCAGGTAGGGTGGGCTTGCTGCTTGCTTCCTGCCCTGGTTGCTTTCAACCATGTCCCTCATGGGGGTCATGTCACACACCAAGTCTTGAGCAGGCTGGGCCAGCTTCCCCTCCGTCTTGGCTGGGGTCCCGTGTGGCCGGCCTCAAGCAGGTTTTTCCTGAGTGCGTCAGCAAAAAGACACATTAACCACATGGACAGACCTCAGTCAGTGCCACTGTGGCGTAGCTCAGTGGCCTGCCACTCTCCTTGGTTCATTATTAGGTATCTTCTGATTGTATTAGTGTGGCTAATTGATGCCTGGCTTTAAGGTATTGACACGGACTGCCTATGGTACCTGTATCCTTGGAGTTTCGGTTAAGAAAATAACTTTTGATAAGACTGGTGGTTTTAGAGCATTTAGACTTAATTATATTTTCTAAAGGATTTTTCTGGAATCCTATAACTGCCTGGCAAGGTACTTCAGTTCCCTAGTTAACTGAAAGAAATTGGTTTTTCGTTTGGTTTTGCTTAATACAAATTAAAAGTAATATACATTTGATAAAGGCAGTTAAAGGATTATTTATTAAAGTCTCCCACCTTATGTATTGGGAAAAATCCATAGAGCTGAACTAATTTTGAAGTGCGGTGAGGAGAACCCAACAGCTGCAGAGCTGCTTGGCCCGGTCCAGAGGCGCGCTCCCGCGCTTCTGTCCTGCGAGGCTCTGCGGTTCCCTTGCGCCACGGCCCTGCCCCCCGATTTCGCGTGCCACGGCCGTGCCCCCCGATTTTGGCATCAGCAAGTTGGGAAGCGTGACTGCGGCTGAGATGGAGCGCTAGATTTCCGGTGTTTCGGTCTTGCCACGCTCAGGTTGGGAAGTCTGCCAGAGCCAGCAACGTGCACGGAAAGAAATGAAACGAAATGAAGAGGAAAGAAGGGAAAGTCCCCCGCAGGCCGCGCACCGGCGGGCACTGCCAGCCAGTGGTCAGAGCCCACTGGGAAGGGTCGACTCCTCGCGTTGTTTTTAGAAAGCTTGCGGTCGCGGTGCCCTAGTCATTTAGAAGCGTGGCCTTTGCCAAAGACTTTGCAAATAACGCTACCGAATTTACAAGCCTACACACATCTCTTTTCCTTCCTCTTTTAAGAAATATTGACCTATTTCAGATGTATAGAAAAGTTACAAAAATAGTACAACAGATTCCCAGACACCGTACTCCTAGCCAGGTACTGTAAATGTTAACATTTTATTTATTATTTAAAGAAAAGAAAAAAATAACCCAAAGAACAAAATTGCAAAACAGTATGAGGGGGTTAGCAATGGTTAATACAGTGTATATTGTTATTTTTAAAGTAGTTGTTTAGAGTACAAGATATCAGCATTTAATTGTCCAAACAATATTAGTACAACCTTTCTTTTCAATGAAGAGAAGTTAGTGGTAGTATAACTATCATAACTCATATATATATAATTTTTTTCTTTTTGCTTTTCCCTTCCTATTTTTCTCCATTTTCCCCAACCCAGTTTCTGTTTCCTTTTGAAGCTTTTATTCCCCCCATTTTGCAATATCTTTTGTATTTTTTTTTTTTTTAAAGTCAGGTTAAAGAAGCTTTTTTTTTTTTTTTTAATTTAATTTGCAGAACCAGGGATTGAACTCAGGCCCTTGCGCTTGCCAGGTAAGTGCTTATTCTACTGAGCTATCTCCCTGGCCCAGTAGAAATATACC
>NW_004524646.1:12058851-12132644 GCF_000260255.1 Octodon degus
AAAAAAAAAAAAAAGAAAAGAAATAAAAAAAACAAGCATCTCTTCCTTAATTGCAGTGCAGTTGTAAACCTGGAAACACTGCTGCATAATCTACTCCATACACCTTGGGAGAGCTTTTGGCGGTCCCAAGAATGCCCTCATAGCAAAAGAGAATTCACAGCCGTATTACACTCATGGATAAATTTCTTTAGTTTGGACAGTTCTTACTGCTTTTGACATCCGCATACTTAAAAGTACTGGCCAGTTATTTTGTGAGCTTGTCCTCAGTTTGGTCTGCATGTGATGGGATCCTGTGTGTGCTTTTAAAAATTTTTTAAAGAGAGTGCAAATTAGAATTAAAACAAAAAATTACAACTGATAGAGAATCTCACTTAAGGTAATATGAATTTCACAGTATTTGTTGTCTTCCACCTCATTGTGTGTTTTTTGGGAGGGGAGTCACGAGTGACGCTGGGTGTTCTCCACTACCCCGCGTGTGCAGGGGAGGCATTTGCAGGTTAGCCGCACTGCTGGCAGCGTCAGCTTCGATTGTGCGGCTGGGGTGGCACTTGCTAGGTCCCTCCATTATAGTTACCATTTTTTCTTTTGCAATAAGAAAGTATCGTGTGAGGGGGTCTTTGTGGAGGTCGCGCCAACAGCCTGTCATTCCCACGCTTTCCTCCACTGGTGCTGCTGCTTACCTGCTTCGCCTGTTGATGCCAGTGTGAGGTGGTGACAAAGTTTCCTTTCCCTATTAATCTATTTATCTATCGTATATCCACGTGGACTAGTGTCCTCTTAGTTCAGCAACAAGCCTTGCCTGTGTCTGAAGTGTGGCTGGCAAAAGCCCCACGCTGTGTGTCTGCCCGAGATGCCTCCATCGGTTCCCACTCGCTTCCTGCCCTTCTGGCGCAGCAAGACGTCCCAAGCGCATTTGTCTCTTTGCTGCCCCAGTTCTGCAAGGACCTCTGGATCCTTCTGGTGGAGACAGACAGTAGGAGACCAGAGTCTGGGTGTCAGCTGAGCTTATGCTGCTAGGGCGTCGTCATCTCTCAGTGGACAGACCCAGGCTGTACTGCACACCTGCTTAGATGCACATACATGTGCGCGGACACACGCAGGCACACTTCTGTCTGCCTGTGAATACCTGCACGCTCACCTCGGTAATTGTAGTTCCAGGCCTGCAGGGTCTCCCTTTCCATTTCTGTGTTGGTAGCATGAGAGCTGGCGCCCATTTTCATGGTGTGCTCACAGATGTGCTCAGTATCTAACTGACTGTGAACAATCAATTGAGAGAACTCACTACCTTCGGACCAGCCCTGGGCTCAGTATCTGAACATCAAAATGTTTCTGAGTTGCTGGAGAGAGATGTCTGCTAATCAGAGCCCCAAGCTGGGTGGCGTCCCTTTTGGCTTTAGCCTGAGGGCAAGTGGTCCCAATTTTAAGTGTTTCTTGAGTGAGTTCTTTTTTCCTTTATCCCATCATTGTGATTGTGTTATTCTCTGAAATGCAATTTGCCTCATTTGTTTCTCTGCGTTCTATTTTAGGACTTCCCCGGCATGAGCTCGTCCCTCCTGCCCTCCTTCCCTCCTCCCTGTGTTTTTCCTTCTGTGTCAACCACTAACACTTCCAAAAGCCAGGTCTGAACAAAAAATTTTATTCAGAGAGGTGTCGTCGCCCCCTCCCGTTCTCTGGCGTCTCCCTGGGTCCCCGCCCCTGCACAGTAGGTAGCCGGGCTCATTAGCCTTTGCTTTTTCCTCAAATGAGTAGGTTCTTATTTCCTCTTCCTTCTTCATAAAAAGTAGAACATTGTAGAATGGATTGTCATCTGCCCTTTGCTTTTCTTTGCTTAACAATATGGCCAATCAGGCCATGCCAGGCCCCCGAGCTCCCAGACCCTTTCTGATGGTGTGGCTGTCCGCCCTGGCCCGGCCTGCAGCCCACAGATGAGGGCTGCTGGTGCTGGTTGGACCTGCCCCACACCTGTCCTGTGGGGCAACAGACATTGACTGACTGATTAATTTTTTTTTTTTTTGGATTTCCCCCCCCCCCCTCAGGGTCTCACTACATAGCCCACATTAGTAGTGATCCTCCTGATTTCTGCCTCCCAAGTGCTGGGATTACAGGCGTGTGCTACTGTGCCCAGATTCCATCTTGGGCTCAGCGCACCTGAAGGCCGGCCCGTGCGGCAGGCAGAGCCAGATATTGAACCCTGGCCCCTGGGCTTACTTAAGCAAGCCCCTTAGTCCGCTGAGCTATACCACCAGTCCGCTGAGCTATACCGCTGACTGACTGATTAATTGATTTGCACGGCCAGGGTTGTGGGGCTCTGGCGGGAGGGTGCTGGTGGACAGCGAGCCCTGTGGCAGAGGGGCAGGCAGGCTTCTCAGGAAGAATGGGTGCTGGGAACGCATGGCAATGCGATGTGGGGTTCACTGACTTGCAGGGGGAGGCGAGAAGCCACCTGGTGTTGGTGTGAGGCTTTTGTGTGGGCTTGGAGGGATTGCAGGCCCCGTGGGGGAGCCAGCTGGAGCTGGCAGTCTCAGCTGTCTTCTTCCCTGCCCCGGGGAAAGAGGCCCGCAGGGGTGAGGGGTGCTGCGGCATCGGTGGGAGGCCAGCAGGGGGCACCCCGATCCTATGCTCTGCAGCACAGCCTGTCTTCTTCCCCACTCATCTTCTCTGTCTCTGTTGCCATACTGTGGGTGGAAAGCAGGTCTCACGCACCCTGGGGAAGCGGTCTGCTGTGAGCTGCACCCCCAGGCAGGGTCTTAACCCTTCCTAGGTCCTCTCAGCACACACCTCAAGAGTGTCCAAGCTTGGGTTCAACTTTGCACTGTGTGCTTCTTGGAGTTCGCTGATACTTGAGAAAGTGGCTCAGATTGCTTTAATGTTACATGAATGCTTTTTTGGAATTCATTTCCTTTGTTTATTTTACAGCAGTATAATTTGCAACGAAATAGTTTTACATCGAGCTCACATGTTTTAATGGTGTTTTAACGGCGCCTTAATGGTGTCTCCGAGGATTTGCAGCCAGATCTTTTGTCGTCCTGACTTCCCTGCATGATGCCACGTGTGGGAGTGTGCCGAGCAAGTGAGAGTGGTGGCCCAGGGTTCCCTCACACCAGCCGGCTGCTTCTGAGTCAGGTGTTTGGTTCTCTTGGGTGTGAGACTTGGGTGCACAGAGGCCAGGTGAAAATCAGTCCCTTGTGGGCTTGGCTTTCCCAGTGCTGGGTTATCGGGTCCTTCTAGGGATTGTTTGCTGCCAGGTGACACTGGCTGGGCATCCGGTGTGCAGGAGAGAAAGCCCCAGCCTCTCTTCCTTGGAGTCTCTCCAGCTGAGGGGGGATACCCTGCCCTCAGAAGTGAAAGCACAGGCTCCTGGGTGCCTCGGTGCACTGGGACAGCCCCGCTTTCAGTTGCTGTCCCTGTGCCACACCATATGCCGAGCCATCTGTCCTGCCTTTTTGTTTTGGAAGCTGTGGTACAACAGTTAGAGTCTTGCCTGGTGCTGCACTGAAGAGCTTTTGGCACTGGGCTGGGCCATGGCCCTTGGGTTGGTGTGGGCTAGGGTATGGTGCCTTCCACATGTGGCCTGGACTTGAGAGGATGGGATGGCGGAGGCGGGGAGGCCTTGAGTAGAGGCTGATTTTGAGTAACTTCTGTTGCTCATCCTCCAGGAGCAGGTCCCAGAGAAGGTGCTGAGGGCCGAGCCTTGAGGCAGCTGTGCGTCTCACACCAGAGAAGACGCCCAGTGTGGCGCTGGGCCTGGCCTGGCCCTCCCAGCTGTGCGACCCAGGCAAGGTGGCTCCCTGACTTCTGGCAGCCTTGGGTCCCTTACCGTGAGCTCGCCCAGAGTGCTCCAGGGGCTTGGGGCTTGGGGTCACCGCACCTGGTGCCCACAGAGGACCTCTCCATGACTGTGTTAGTGCCGCCCCACCCCGCCCTCCGCACGCGCACTTGGGGTCCCTGGCTGTGCCTGCAGGGCTCGTGCCCCCCACCCCCGTGGCTGTCTCTTCCTGTCCATTCCTACCACATCACTGTCTTCTCACAAGAAGAAAAGCAATGGTTTGAGCTGAGGAAAGAAATCCTCAGGGGCCTGTTTCCCATGATTGTCCTATTTCTAAACTTGAGTTAATAAGAATAAACAAAGTAGTAGGTCCATTTGCACAGGAGACGAATATTATTCTGACGATTATGTAAATATTTATGTGTCCTGGCGTTCTCATTTTGTTACTGGTGTCTAATTTCCGAGTCTCATAATGAAGTGTAATTTGGAGAAGCTTTGCAAAGACAGGCACAGCAGTGAAATAATTGGATTTGTTCGGTAAACTTGGTTTCAGTTACTCCTTTTCATGAGTTGTTTTTCGAGCCCCTTCAAGTTCTTTGTGATTTGACAACAGCTTTCAGCCTGATGAAGATATGACTCTTAAACATTGCCAGGAATCCAGAAGAGGTTTATAATATTGTCGCTTAATAAGAAAATGCATTCATTGGCAGGATATAGAGTTTATGGGCTTCCAATGGATTCCAGCTTGGAGTTTAGCCCTCTGTGCTCCTGCCGTTCTTGCAACTATGAGTAAGGTTTTTTAATTAAGTCAAATTGAATTGAATGGGCTTTTATTGAACGCCCACTCCATGCCAGATACTGGCTCCTTAACCCTTGTGCTGCCCCATGTGCGGGCTGTGGAGCCTGCAGGGAGGCCCTGCCAGGTTCTGCCTGGCCCGGTCATCCAGCTGGCAAACCCAGGGGTGGGTGTGGGGTGAGGCCTGCTTCTTGGGCTCTTTGCTCTGGAGCTGATTGTCAGCAGTTGATTAAGAAGGGCCAGGTCGAGTGACTTTGCCTGTGATTTCATTTAATCTTGTTTATTCTTTTTAACCGGCCTGGACTATTTCATTACTTTTTATATCTAGCAGAGCACAGTTCAGAGAAGTGCAGCAGTGTGCTCAGGGTCTCAACAGTGGTAAGAGGCAGAGCTGGGATGTGAACTCAGAACAGCCTGGTGCCAAAGCTGTATTTCCCCCAGGAGCCCCTGAACTTGCTCTAGCACCAGCTGATTGAGTGCCAGTGTGAACGTGGCCCAACCTGGTTGCTGGGGCCCCAGCTTGCAGGCAGTGCCAGAGATCAGGAGCAGCATGTGTCTTGGGCATGTGCTGGCTTTGCCTGGGCAAGTGACATCTGCCTTCCCCGACCCTCAGTTTGCACTTGGTAGTTAGCAGCAGGTGGCACAGTGCTGCCGTGGGTGTGTTGTTAGGGTGGCCAGTGACACACGGCAGGTACCGTGGTGTGTTGGCTTGTAGTGGGCGCCTGGGAAGTGGGGGCCCTGGCCTTGCTGTCTCTCGCTGGTCATCAAGCAGCTGAAGCGCCCACCTCGGCTCCCCGGGCTCCTGTGTGTCACTGGAGCTGATTGTCAGCGGGGATGGTGACTCATCCCCTGGCATTTTGTGTGGTGTTGTGAAGTTCAGCCCCCCCCCCCCTAAAAAAAAGTTTTTTTTTTTTTTTTTTTTTTTTTTTTTTTTTTTGTTCCTCCCCCCCCCCGCAGGTATTCAAGAATTCAAGAACCATTAGCGTTTATGAAGGCGGCAAGACTGGCCAGATGGAGAGAAGCCGTCACAATAAGAGCCGGTGCTTGTCTCATGGAGATGAACTTGCAAACCTAATGACTGTTGGGCTGTCGGAAAATGTCATCTAGATTTCTCACTAGAGGGAGAACTCTCTGGAAGGACAGTCGGCAGGCAGCTCGAGTGAGCGAGCAAGCGAGCGAGCGCAGTGCGGGGGCGGACACTTTATGTGACAATGAGCTGGAGGAATTAACAGTGGTCTGAGCCGTGCTGGGCTTAACCCTTTGCTGTGGCTCCAAAACTTGTCCTGCAAATAGTTGTGGACTCTTGGGGTACATTTTTTTTTTTTTGAAAACAAAAGTGGCTTTGAACAGTTGCGGATGTTGTAGCGTAGATGCCTCCTGTTTGTAAAGTGTGCTGGGACGATGGGGGTGCAGGGCTGCCGGTGAGGGAGAGGCTGGCCTGGGCCTCCCAATCCGGAGCCCAAGAAGGGGCGCATGGTGGGAAGGTTCCGGGCAGGAGCGCAGACACTTTGCAGTGGAGGCATCATGGAGGCGGACGATGCCTTCTGGGTGGCGAGCGTGAAACCCGGCCGCGTCCCCCTGTGTGCTGTGGGCTTCGCAGGGGTGTTTTGCTCTCCCTGCATTTGCACCTGTCGATTTGAACTTACAGGAATTCCTTGACCGTAAAATAGCTCCTCAGAGTGCAGAAGCCCCGAGCTCTGGGAGCCCTGAGGCCACAGGCAGTAGGTGGCGCCAGACACTTGGTTCTGAGTCCCTGCGGAGGCGGGAGCGCTGCGAGCGGCCTCGGTGCTCCTTGTAGTAGGATAGCGTGTTAAGGCCTTCGAAGGGGACCCCCCTGTGGGGCCCCCGCGGGCAGGGAGGGGCGGGCCAGCCCGCCAGCCGGCTCTCGGCTGCTTGCCTGGTGGGGTGGGGGCCTGCGGAGCGCGGAGAACTCGGCTTCCGTCCTGGTGGGGGTGGGCCCCTATGCTGCCCTTGCCGGCCATTGTTGCCTTTGGTGGCTTTTGCAGCCTCGGTTCCCGGTTATTCCTGTTTCTTACTTAGGGAGCGTCAAGATAGAGTGTGCTGGTCAGGATTATTTGAGAGATCCATATTACTTCTGATTATTTATGAAGGGACAGGCCAGGAGGAGGGAACCAACTCGATTAATTCGTCAGCAAGGCAGCTGGAGGGATGCGCAGCAAGCAGACCAGACTGTCATTTGGCCAGAGATTGTCTGTGGTGGGATTGTTCCCTCAGGATAGTGATGATGACAAATGTAATTGACATTTTTTATTAACCCTGAAATGATTAAAGATGCTGTGGCTGAATTTGTGTCAGAGTACCAGGTCCTAGGCATTTTGAGCAAGGATTCGGTTTGGCGCCCATAAACAGCCTTGTGTTTACTTCCTGTTCATCACTTTAATCAAGCAAGGCAGACAGAGCCCTGGCTGATTTGGTCTGGAAACCAAGCCAGAGAGACAAGACTGCCTCCTGGCAAAGGTTTCTGGAACACTGAGGCACCCATCACAGCGGACACAGGGGAGGCACCCCTCTGGTCCCCCCTGAGCCACTCCACTTTTCCCACTCTTAGGTGCAGTATTGGGACCCTGTCCTGCAGAGGGGGAGGACATCCCATGCACGTGTGGGATGATTAAGTTGCATTTTGGGGACAGCACTGGGGCCCCCTTCCTGCCAGGGAATGGGTTGGCAGTGCAGGAGGGGCTTAGGGTCTCGCTGCTGGAGCTCCCCGAGTCGAGGCCAGGAGCAGCCTCCAACCTGGCAGACAACTTGGCTCAGCCTGTGGGCTGTGACTTGGGCCATGACTTGGCAGGAGACTTCATCTTTGGGTTCTCTGGCTAATAGAGGCCTAGCTGCTTCCTGGGCTGCCACTTGTGCCCCTGAGGCTATTGGTCCCTGCCTCTGGGGTACGGGTCAGTCATAATCTTACCTGTGTCACAGGGCTGTTAAAGAGAGACCTGACAGTCAGAGGGGGCTTCTGATAATCGGTTTGTGGCCTCCCAACATCGTGATGGGGTGGAGTGGCAAGGGGGCTCCTGGCACCTCTTCCAGGGCCTGTTTTCTCCTTGGGGTTGCAGACATTTGCTTGGTCATTAAGCCAGTGTTTAGTAATTGCCTGCGCTAGGCCAGGACGTCTAAGAGTGCTCGGTGGGTGGCAGGAACCCCGGGGGCTCCCTGGCTGGAGGGAAGGGATAAACAAGCTTTCAGCCTGGGCCAGCAGGTCTGTGTTAGGAAGATTTCCTATGCCACACCCCTCAAGCTGAGCCAGCTTGCCTCAGTTGCCCCCGACAGCGTGGGTTTACAGTGAGCCGATGCCCGCTCTCAGACCTGTTGCTCTGGAGTCTTTCCCATCAGTTTAATTTCTCTGCCTTTTCAGTCCCAAGGCTGGCAGGATGTTGCAGGGGCAGTAATTTAATAGAAGGATGCAGTTTGTAAAGCAGCTGCTCTTCTGTGTACTAAGCACACTGCCAACCTTTTCAGGGAAACCTCCAAGCTGTTCTTGGAACTTGGTGATATTGCAGGGGGAAAAAGTTATATTTAATAATATTTCATCTTTGGGTTCTCTGGCTAATAGAGGCATAAACACAGGCTATGTCTGAAAGCTATTTCTTTATGTGATTCAGAGAATTAGGACACAGCAATTACACCACACATGAGATTCATGAAAACATAAATGCCTGACGAGGAGAGAACATCTCCCTCGGTTACTTAATTTGGAGCTGGCTGCTGGCTGCCGCCTCGGGCAGCCTTTCTGTTACCATGTGCTCAGAGGCCTGGCCCAGCGCGGGCCTAGACGGCTCTTCGGGACTCTTCCCTAAGGTGGGGTGTCCGGGAGCCAGGTTTGAATCTGACCAGCCAGCGCTATGTTCTGTTGTACATGACGACTTCGTTGGGGTTGTAACAGGCAGCAGTTGCGTGATCCACCAGATAGGGGACATGCATTTAAAAAAATGTATGTGCTTTTCCTTTCTGCACCCCCCACCCCAACTGACAGAGAGAGGAGAGGCACACAGCGGATGTCAGAATGACTGCTGCGCTCTGCCTATCAACTGGAGCAGGCGGCGGCCACTGAACACTCCAGACTCGCTTCTGTTATGGCAGATGTGGGGAGGGGGCGGGCCGGATCTTCTACTGTTTTCCCTGATAGCTGAAGCCTTAATTCAAAACCAAATTGAGTCCTTTAGCTGTCACTTGGTTGTTCCCTGTGATCTTTGGGAATACATATCATTGCCCCCACCTCTTCTCTTTTCTCTCCTTTTCCCAAAGCTTTCCCCCCTTTATTTTTCTCCCTCTCTGCCTGGAATTCAACATTTCTCTGACAAAAGCATGCATTATTTAGAGCCTGTCGCCTCTTGAAGTTCTTTAATTACAGAATTAAACCAAAGTAATGACAGTTTAATTTGTTCTCTCATTAATTGGGAGTGCTCCGGGCTGATGCGCAATGAGTGTGCTTGGAAGGCACGAGGAATGTCTGTTGACTGTGTGGCGTGTGAGCGGTACTACCTGCTGGTGCCCGGCTCCAGTGCTGGGCTGGGTGGATGTCCTCAATTTACCCTCCCAGCAACCTGGAGGGCTGGAGCGCCTTCTCCGCCTTCCATGCTAGGGTCTCAAGGTGCTGGGAGCTGAACCCACAGAGCCATGGCCTCCCATGCAGCCCAAGGGAGAGCTGGGCCTGGCCCTGGCTGTCCAATCCATGGGACCACGGCCACCAGTGCCTCAGAACTCTACAGAGTGTATGCAGGAAGGTGGACCTGCCTGGAGGAGAGTGCCTGGGAAGCACATAGCTGTGACTGGCTATATTTTTTTGTTTGTTTGAGCAAAGGTCTGGCTCTGTAGTACAGGTTGGCCTTGAACTTGTTTAGGTAGCCCAGGATGGCCTCAAACTCACAGTGATCTTCCTGCCTCAGTCTCCTGAGTGCTGGAATTACAGGTGTGGGCCACTATGCCTGATGGTTAGCTGTATTTTGAACCTGTTAAAGCAAAAGGAAAGTGGGGCTGGTGGCAGATTATTGCTTTTTTAAATACCGGTTTCTCCCTCTGGGAGGCTTGGCAATGCTGAGGGTGCTGGGAGCTGTAGGGTGGCAGCCCTGTAGCATGTGGTGCCAGGCAACACTGCCCCCCCCCATGCTTGCGGGGCCGCTGCCTTCGCAGGCATCCATGTGCAGGTGCTACCCTGTTTGCATGGCCCCCCCTCACCCAGCAGGTGAAGTGCTGCGATCCCAGTCTGCCCCGATCTGTCCCAGTTGCAGGCTGCATTGGCCTGGGGCTGGGGCTCTGGTGTCAGGACTGAAGCCCTGGGACTGATGAGGGGCCTCTGGTGCACCCCACACACTGGTGCCCCATCCAGTGGGTCAGGTGTAAGGGAGGCGGCAGTGCAGCAGTCTTCCCCCGTGCCCCGTATACCAACTCTGTGGCAGACAATGCGGGCTGGGAAAGAGCCAGTGGTCACCTGTGCCTTTGGGTCGCCTTGCCCTTGTGGTCTGAAGGCACTTGCAGTGCCCCTGTGACCCTGGGAAGTATGAGATTAGCCCTGTTTTCTACCTGGGAGTGGAGACCCTGAGACTCGGTCATGTGCCCAGGCCACATGGGTGGATAGATTTATGGGAATGGGGTCTTGAGTCCTCCTGGCTGTCGTGTGCTACTCTCGGCCGCCAGCAATCTCAGGGTCCCCCCCACCCCCGCCCCAAGTTCTCCTGTAGAACTTTGGCGGGTGGGCATTGTGAATGCATTTCTCTGTGGGCAAAGTCTGATGCATTTAAGATTAGAGGATCCTGTTACATTTCATTATTATTTGTCATTAAAAGTCATGCAAATAAGCTACAGAATAAAGCAATTTGTGGTGCTTTGGATGTGAGATTTACATATTTGCTGGAAGAGAAATGATATGGAACCCCTCAAGGTGCAAATGGAACTTTGTCCCAGAGGCTCAGCTCTGCAGGTCTCTGCTGTGTGTCGGTACGACTTCCAAAAGAGGACAGAAGTTGACTGTAGCAGCTTGGGCACCACGGGTCCGCTTGTAAACTTAGTAGGAAGCCAAAAGGAGGACCCGGGGTTGTGGGCTTCTCAGTTTGGGATTAGTGAGAAACTGCAAGGCACCTTGCTTGCCTCATGGGGCATGTTGGCGCAGAGCCCATGTGGGGCAGCCGTGCGGGGCTTTGCTCGTCCTAACCTGAGCATGGCTACCCCAGGGAGCCAGTTTCTGCTGCTGTGGGTTGGAGTGCCTGGTGTTTAGCAGCTTGCGATTCTGCTTCCACCCTGTCCCCTCTGATGACACAGGCAGCCTGCATGGTGTCATGTTCCTTAGGGGTTTCAGGCTGGCTGGCCACGCTTGGAATTAGCTGTAGATGTGAGGCCGTGGCTAGCTGCGCGCTGTGCTCAGCAGCACCTGTCTGTGAGCCTTCAAAGTAGAGGACAGGCCGTGGCTTGGTGAGTGCCTTATCCTGGGGTCCTAAGTGCTGTTTATAAATGACAGAGCCGTGACAAGCGCCTCGTGAGCATTGATGATCAGAATCAGTTAGAGTGAATAAATGACAGCTGATAGACAGCACAAGACCGGGAGCAATTCATTTCAAAACCAGCAGCTTATGAATTAACCGACACTCATACAGTTGGGTCCTTTTTTTTTAAATGGAAGCTGCGGGTCATATCTGAAAGCTGGGAGTGGGAAAGTTGCTCAGAGCACGCTGAGGCCGGGCCCTCACTGGGACAGGAACTGCTGAGAGTGCAGCTGGCTCTCGGCCAGGAGCTGGTGGCCATGGCGTGACAGCGTGCCGCCCGCAGCCTGGGCACAGGCGGAAGCGCTCCTGCCTTTGAGGCTCCCAGCCAAGCCGCCTCTGTCAATTACAGGCTGTGTGGCCACAGAAATGATTGACTTGGGTGCTGGAGAGCCATTATCTCATTACATAATTCTCATCCTCTGGACTCTCGTCAAACTTTTACATGAAAAATAACTTTGTGCCTATTGAGTCAATGTAATTATACTAATTCCGCACTCTTAGAAATTTGGGGGCTCCATTTCTAATGCTGCCTAATGTGTTCAAAGCGCAGTTTGTTAGGGAGTAATTCATGTTTAAACCAAAGGAATGAGGTGAGCCCAGGCTCTGGGGGCTGGTGGGTCACCTGGATCAGGCTTGGGAGTTGTGGCTCAGAGTTGAATGAGAGCCATACCTGGACTCCAAGTTCTGTTTTGGGCAGCAAACTGGAGCCTGGAAAGAGCATTTCTGGCACGTTGGCTCCGGCCCTGGGAAGAAGAGGCATTGTCACGGTGGCGTGGGTGTGCGGACCCCAGGGGCAGGCTTGCTCTTTGCAGTCTGCAGCTTCAGAGCTGAGCGGGTCAGGGGGTGGAGAGCACTTCCAGTTTGTCTTTTAGAAGAGGTTTGGGGTGTTTAGCCTCAGCCTGCTCCTTGGGCTTGAGTATTCTGTGCTACCTGATGTAGTGACGTGGGCTTGTGTGGCGCGGGGCGGGGGAAAGCTGCAAAAGCCGGGCTGCAGAATGGCATTTCTGTGGCCTAATGATTTTCAGAAACCATTTGTGAGATTGAGGTAATGCGTTTCCCAGACTCAGGCAATTTCCTCCCTCCTGCCGTGCCGAATCAGGCTGTTAAGTCCCTTGCTGCGTGCATGTAGCTGTCGGCACCGGGGCAAGTGGCCAAGTTCAAGTCTCCTGCCATATCTGCGCTTTCCTCTTCCAGAATTGATGTGTGACTGTACTTTTGAAAAATGAAGTTTTTAAGAACATTAGGAAATGTTAAGTGAAGAAAATAGAGTGCCAGATTGTATATTCAGTGGAATCTGTGGAAAAACACTGCATGCACAGAAAAATACTGGGTGTGAACTGCCTGCCGGTTCACAGCACCTCACCTGCATTCTAGTGTGCAGGTTGGACCTAGTGTCCCCCTCTGTTCTCTGTAACGAACTTCTTGGGTGCCTGCAGGGACGACCCCCGGCCCCAGGTGAGAAGTGCGTGGATGCTGGCCCTGATCCCCGAGCTGCCCCGGGCTCGCTGCCTAGCCTCGGACAACTTCCCTTTCGGAGCCTCTGTCTCTACCCATGAAGCCCCTGGTGACACCCTAGTGACACCCATCTCAGAAGGGGCCCAGGGTTCCATCGACACTGTGACACCTCACCATGGCCTGCAGTCGAGTCTAAGTAGGTGACAGCCCTTGAGGTGATGATGGGGCTTATTCTAAAATGCAGAACATCACAGATAGCATAGTGGGGTGGGAGTGAGGGCCAGGGCTGAGCAACAGTGCACCCCATGGGCCCCTGGGAGGGGCCGCGGTGTCACCTGGGCCTGCCAGAGGGCATGTGTGGACACTGTGGGGATATCCGTCAGGCCTTAGCCCATCCTGGGGAAGTCAGGAGGGCTTCCTGGAGGAGGGGGCATCTCATTAGAGACCAGAGAGCAGCCCCAGGGCACCCATGTGGTGCAGGAGTGGGGGCTGCTTCAGGCAGAGTGATGGGCTTCCAAGGCCGTAGCAGCAAGGTGAAATGTGAGAAGGCTGGAGCCGAGAGGCTGGGCGGGTGGGGCTCCCCTCGGGGTGCACAGCGTCCCATGTTGCTCAGATGTGCCTGGTGGCAGCCCACGACTAGAAAAAGCTAGATGGATGATTGCCTGTCCTCGGCTCCCAGGGGGAGCTTTGGGCTGATGGGCGTTAGGGGGCTCACGTTTGTGCGGGGACGTCTTAGGGCGTCCTAGTGACAGTGGTTGCCGCCCTCCCCAGCACATCAGGGCTGGCCGTCAGGGAGCGATGTCTGTTGGAGCTGCCCGCGGCGCTATCCTGGGAGGCCTCTTGGGGGGCTGAGGAGACGCCAGGTCTGGCCTGTGGTGGTTGCCATGGCAGCGGAGCCTGAGCAGCCTCACTTTGGAGCTGGTCTTCTCCACGCTGCCCTTGCTGGGTGTCATGTGGCGGTGCGGGGGGGGGGGGGTGACTCTGCAAAAGCCAGGGCCGGAAGGGCTCGTCCCTGGACGTGGCTGTTTGCGACAGCAAGACCTTGCCTGGGCCTTCAGGAGGAATTAGCTGGCAGCTGTCGCAGCTGAGGCAGACCGGGGCTGGGTGCATGTGTCTCGCAGTGCTAAGAAGGGGAGGCCCCGCCCGGTCAAAGTGTGCCCCAGGGGCGCCCAGTCCGAGCAGTCCCAGTCCCTACACGTGAGGACACGGGTGTGAAACTGAGGTCTTGTGTCCGTCTGTGCAGACTTCTGCCGTCACTGGTGGAGGTGGAGCGGTGACGTTGTCCCGTTGAGGCCCTTTCTCCGGCCTGCCCGCCTCTTCCTGGCTTCTTCTGTAGCAGCCCTGCAAAAGCAAATGTGATTGTCCTTCCGTGCTCTGCTTATAGCCTTCCAGCGGCCTCCCATTGCACAAGGAGGTGCGAGATGGCCTCTGTGCCAGGGTCTGCTGGCCCACATGGCCTGTGTTTTGCCCACTCCTGCTGCTTTGCAGCTTCGTCTGGGGCTCTAGGCCCTGTTTCCCTGGCTGCCCTGCTGTCTGTACTGCGGTCCTTGTGCACACCCTCCGCCTCAGGAGGACCCTGTGCCTACCTCCAGTCAGAGTCGAGCTGAATCTGCTTCACCCTGTTCTGTTCTTTCATGGCGTGTGTCTGCTGTGAGGCCTTCACTCCTTTGTCTTCTGATAGTGCTCCCTGAGCTTGTGGAGTGAACCCCTGGAGCCAAGGCGAATTGCCCGGTCCTCCCAAGTCCATGCGACACAGAGGCAGGAATGTTGCTGGCTGTGCTCATGCTTCCTTCTTTAAGTTTTGTGCAGTAGGGAACCTCTAGTTAACAAACAGCTCTTTCAGTACCTAGAAGTAATTAGAAGATTTTGAGTGTTTGCCTACAAAGAAATGATAAATGTTAGAAATGGCAGGGATTGAATCATTATGTAATGTTTACAGGTTTCAAAACAGCACATCGTACCCCATAAATTTGTACAGTTATGAGTCACTTAAATAAATGAATACAATGAAAAAATTGTAAAAAGTGAATAACTTCGCTGGCCATTTTGTGAGTCTATGTGAGGATTGCATATTTGTAATTTGAAAAAGTGTGGTGGGACATACTGTACAGGAATAAAGATGTCACAGTTTTGTTTTCCTTCGGATCAGGTTGAGCTGTTCCCCACCCAGTACTGAAGGCAGGAGGACTTCTTGGGCTAAAGGAGGAGGGCAGTCCAGAGGCCTCTCCTCATCTGTATTTAGAGCAGAGCTCTGTGGTCCATGAGCAAATGTGACATTCAAACAAAAAACTCCAAGCAAACAAAACCCAAATGTGACGTGCCTGGAGTGGTCACTAAAAATACTTTGTCCACTCACTGTCTTGTCCACCCATCTGCCCATTTATCATGCATTTCTTTTTTGTTTGTTTGCTTTGTTTTTTTTTTTTTTTGCGGAACCGGGGATTGAACTCAGATCCTTGCGTTTGCCAGTCAAGCGTTTATTCTACTGAGCCATCTCCCCGGCCCTGTTTGCTTTGTTTTTGAGATAAGTTCTCACTATGCAGTTCAGGCTGGTCTTGAACTCTGTGTAGCCAGGCTGGCCTCAAATTTGCAAGGGTCCTCCTGCCTCTGCCTCCCAGTGCTGGAATTAAATGTGTGGGCCTCCACGCCTAGCTATCATGTATGTCTTTACCCTTCGCTGCTCGCTCTTCCTTCCATCCTCCATCCTCTCTCCATCTTCTGTCTTCCCACCCCCATCCGTCCATCATCCGTTCATGCCATCTGTGCCTTCACGTACCCCGTGGTCACGCATTGAGCTTTGTGTGTGCCACACACTGCTTGAGACCCCGAGGGTGTGAAGAAAGCGGATGCCAATTGAAACCATCCTGACCTCAACAGGATCACAGTTTAGTGGAAGAAGCAGACACCCACCCAGCGTGTCAGCGAGTTAAGGAAGAAGTTGGAAAGTGCTGCGGGCTTTGCTGAGCTGTGGCGTGCTGGCTGACGTGAAGCCCAAGCCAGCGGGGAGGGGGTCTGGCGTGCAGGTGGGGCAGCAGCCTAGCGAGGTGGTGCTCCGTGTGCCTGGCGGGGGCTGGGGGAGTGGGAGGCTGGTGTGGCTGGCATGGGTATATTCCCAGAGTGATGGGACCACGACAGGGTTTTCAGCAGGGTGGAGACACCTGACCTAGGGCTCAGGGACCCCTCTGCTTGCTAGGTGAGTAGATGGGGGAGTGAGGGTGGAAACGGGTGTTTTTCTCCAAGTGTTCTTCATAGTGGAAAAATGCAGACTGTGCACTATTGTGACCCCTCCTGAGTGTGCAGTTGGTGGCACTTAGCCGGCTCCTGATGGACAGCCTTCACACCTGTTGCTGGCGTCGCCTCCTAACCCTGTCTGTGCTGGAAACGCGAGGCCACGCAGGCTGGCTCGGTTGGACCAGGGGCTGAGTATGGCTGTGAGCCCAGGAGTATGGACCTTGGCTGGAGAAGAGAACCTGCAGCTCCTCCTCCCTGGCCTGTGTCCCTGAGAGGTCCTTGCCGGGTGACCTGAGCCACGTGACCTCTCTGTGCCCCACCTTGGCCCTCTGGGCCCTGGAGCTGATGTTTCTGACTTCACAGGGTCCTGGCAGGGACTGAGTTACTTCCTGTACCATGCTTCAGGGCCTTCCCGGGTCACAGTGACTGCTTGCTGGGGGATCATTGCTGCTTGAGCTGGGAATGAGGGAGTGGAGTTTGGACAGTGCAGCCCCCACCTCTGGGCAGGCTCCCCTCCAGCGGGCCCTGGGCCCTGAGCCGTGCCCCACTCCGGGAGCGCTCGCCTGTGACCCCAGCTCTCCAGGTACTCTTCCTTCACTGTGAGGTTTTGCTCTTAATCCTTTGTACTCCAAGAAACCTCTTCTCTGCCCTTTTACGTCTTCTGTTGACATTTAAAACTCCTTCTCTTTGTTCTGACCTTATTGAGTAGGGAGAATAATTTCTTGGGATTCTCTGTATAATGAATGTTCATGTACTTACAGACGCTAATCGAGTTTCTCCGCAACCTTTACTCAGAGAGGCCTTGCTATCTTCTGGCCTAGAAAGCATCTTAGGAGATGCTTCGGAGGGTGGCGTAAAGAGAACGTGCTGCTTTTGCTCTGGCTCTTTCTGCCGCTGTGAGCCTGCATCCCAGATACCATCTGGGGTGCGCTGCCCTTAGCAATTAAGTACACTGGATTGAAACCCGCTGCCATGCCCTGTTGGAGACCTGCAGTCTTCGCAGGGTGGGGTGAGGGGAGCAGCGCTGGGCGGATCACCTCTGTCTGCATTCCTAGCTCCTAGTCGCCTGCAAGGTCATGATCAGCATGTAGCTCACACCGGCCCCTCTTGTTATTCGTGCCCCCAGCAGAGCAAATCAGCAGCCCCAACACAGAGTGATCCATCCCCTGGCTCTACACACTCCTCCCAGAAGGTGGGATGCGGGGATGATGCTGTGTACCGCCGGGAATGAGGTCATGGATTGTGCATGCGGCAGGGGCCAGGTGCAAGGGGGAGGAGGAGGTGAGGCGGTGGGTGCAGGTCCAGCAAGAGAAATCGAGCCCCAGATTCTGTAAATAACTTCTTCCTGAATAGAAATTCTGAATGTCCCTAAACCTGCCTGTTGGGAGGATGCGTGGAGCTCAGTGAAAGCCAGGAGGTCTGAACAGAGGTGGCTGCTGATGTCCACCATAGGAGACAGAGCTTAAATGTGAGTGCAGTCTGGTTCGCTACCGGGGTCATCTAAATCAATATTCTTTAAAGAAACATAACAGAATCCAGAGCTACTGCAGTGTGTCTGGTGTTCCATCCCCAATCACTAGGTAAAGCAAGAAAAGGAAAGAGAAAAGGTGTCCTTTCCCTGTGATTATCCAGATGTTGAAATTAGCAGACAAGTAGCTTAAAACAGCCATCACAGATGTGCTCGGGGCACAAAGGAAAGCAGCAACACCATGGTGAATAAAAATATGGAAAATCTCAGCAGAGAAACAAAAACTAGAAGTAGGACATAGAAATTCTAGAATTGAAGAACACATTGTGTGAAATGCAGAACTCACTACTTAGGCTACATTTTAGGACAGAGATGACAGAAAAGAGAGTCAGTGAGCTTAGAGACGGACCCATAGAAAGCGTTCAGCCTGAGAAAGAGAAAGGGCACCGATGGCTGGCGGGTGGAGGACGATCCCCTGTGTAAGGCATCGGAGGTCTGGAGGAGAGAACGGGGCGGAAGAACATTCTGAGTGAGTGACGCCAGAGGGCTGCTCTGCTCTGACAGCACAGTGCTGCCCGGGCCGTGAGCTCAGTCTGCTGCAAGCTCTGGAAAGGGTGGCCGCCGCCCTGTGTGTCACCCAGTGCAGAGTTCGAAAACAAACAAAATTTTGCCAAATGCCTCTGTTTGCTAACCAAATTGTTCATACACAGGAGGGTTTGTGAACCAAGGTACTGCAATATTAACACATTTACCGATTCAAGAGGGAAAAATGACTGTGTGAACTCCGAACAGGACAAATATAAAGAAAGCCACACCTAGGCACGTCGTGCCACATGGCTGGAAACAACAGGTGAAGAGGATGTCTTGAATTCAATCAGAGAAAAAGAAGTATCACTTGAAAGAGAATAATGCCGTGCAAGCCACTGACTTTTCACCCAAAATAATGGAGTACAGAGACAGTAGAATAGTATCTTTTAGGGCCAGGGAGATAGCTCAGTAGAATAAGCCTTTGCCTTGCATGCACAAAGGCCTGAGTTCAATCCCCGGTTCCACCAAAAGAAAAAAAAAAAAAAAAAGTAGAGATGGAAAATTAAAACTCAGGTTCTGTATCCAAGAACAGGGGTGAAGTAAAGACATTTTGGCTAAATGAAAACTAGGTGTTAACTCATTGCCGGTGCCGGCAAGTGCAGAGAAGGTAAAGGAGACTCACCTAGTAGGGACGAGCCACAGGGACTTGGGGGCCCTCGGCGGGGACATGCATTGACACACTCATAACTTTTCATCTTTTTTTGGGGAGTAGGTACCAGGAATTGAATTTAGGACTTCGCACTTGCCAGGCAGGCACCGTGCCACTGAGCTATATCCCTGGTCCTTATTTTTTTTTATCATAAATTTAAAAGTATGTATAATATTTAGAGCCAAACCATAGTCTGCAGGCTGCAGTGTGGGTTTTAGGACATGTGTGAATGTATTATGCGTTCCAATTATGAGTAATGGGTGTGGGTCAGTAAAAGGTCACTTAGTAGTTGCAAACTTTTAAATCCAAATTGGCATAGTATTAACTGTAATAAAATATGAAGGGTGTATACCACAATTTTTATTTTTATTTATTTTTATTTTTACCACAGTCTTTAGAACATTCACAAAAGAATAAAGTCAGGAGATGTAACTAGTAAATACTCAATTGCTCTAAAGAAGGCATTGAAGGAAGAAGAGAAAAATAAAGTGACAAAAATAAAAAAAGTATAACTCTGATCACACCCACAACTACATTTAAACAGACCAAATATTGCAATAAAAAGTGTCAGAATGCATTCAAAAGCAAGACTAAATTATGTGCTGTTGAAAAGTGTTACAGTTCAACACGAAGAAAGAGGCTGCAAGTAAATAGGAAAGAGGTAGTAGCGCCTAAATAGTAATTATAAGAAGTGTTGTGATACTAAGCAGTAAAATGCACTTCAGCAGGAAGAGTATTAGCAGAAATAAACAGACATTTCATAATGATAGAAGTATCAATTTATTGGGAAAACAGGCCATCTCTGCCTCTACCTCTATCTCTGATGACAGAATATCTGAACACATGAAAATGTTTTCACAGAATTAAAGGGACAATAAATCTGTAATCATCGTTGAAGATTTTAATACCTTCTTCTAGGCAGTTGACAGAATGAACATCTAGATGAGTCAATAAAAATAGAGGATCGGACTTGTGCTGGCCACCGCTGTTTTGGTGACGTTTTCATTGAGGAGACAAAGCACCCGACACCCAGGGTACAGGTGGAGAGGTGCTTTGGCTCACAGTTTGCAGAACCTCCAGCTCATGAGCAGCTGGGTCCAGGGCAGGACCACGCAGGCAGGTACTGAAGAGGAAAGAAGCTCGTGGCGGGCACAGGGTCGCAAGACGGCAGGGGATGACCCCCGCTCTTCCTGTCCCTTGTGTCTTGCCCAGGCTGCTTGGGGCAGGCAGCACCCACACCCTCAGCCCTAGGTCCCTTGATCCTTGCATTGCACCAAAAATCAATTGAAGGGTCCCATGCTAGGTCTAGCCACTTGAAAGAGCCCAGCCTCTGGCCACATGAGGCTTTGTGGACAGCTAGTCACAGCCATGACAACCGCCTCGTTGACGTCTGTAGACCCCTGTATAGGAAGCGCACAGGGCACATAAGCTTTCTCATTTCTTTTTATTGGTAATCAAACTCAAGACCTTGTGCTTGCCTGGCAGGTCGCTGAGCTATATCCTTGGCCCTATGCCTTTCAATTTCAAATAGTACTTCACTAAAACAGGCCATAAAGTAAATCTCAATGTATTTAAAGGGATTTAGATGATAAAATAGTTTCTGATCAGAACAGAGTTAAACTTGTAATAAACAGTAAGATATTAAAGAACAAGTAAGACCCTAAATCTTTTTTTTTTTTTTAACCCTAAATCTTTAGTAGTTAAATCAGACACTTCTAAATATCTTATCAGGACTTAGGCCTCTAGTTAAGATGGATGTATATGGCCCTGATTTATGCTTCAATATTAAGCAACTGAAAAACCAGACAAAATACAGGGAAGAGCAAATGGTTTTTAGATACTCAACAGTGGTTCCGGTAAAGATCCCTGAGCAGAAAGAAACCAAATAATGGGAGCTTTGCAGTTGTTCCTGCTGAGGTCAGAAAGGAGAAATCCAGATCCCATGGATGGAGGAAGAGATACAGTTGGGGGCCCAAGAATGAGGGGGAGGGAGGGAAGGAAGGAAGGACGGATGGGGGGAGGGGAGAGGGAGGAGGAGAGGGAGAGGGGGAGGGAGGGAGAGAAAGAGAAGAGAAGGAAGAGAGGAGATGAAAGAGTTCATGTTTCCATACCCCAAATTTGTGAGCTTTTTGCCTTTGTAGTGGGATAAAATTAGCCCTAACCCAAATGCTACTCTGATTCCTGTAATTGAGCTTAGGAACCAGCCTGGCAAGGAGCACTCTGTTTCCAAGTAATTTAACTCTGTCCCAGAACAAACTGCGTGAGGAGCTGTAAGAATACAAAACATAAAACATCCAGTAAAATGCACAGTGTGCCTGGCATCCAGATAAGGCTACCAGGCATTCAGAGTAGGAAAATCGGCAGCGCGAGGACAGGAAGCAGCAGCCAGTGGGTGCAGATGTGCGGATGACACAGAGATGCCACAGCTGGGCAAGAACACTGAACTGCTCTCAGCAGTGTACATACACCCTGGATGCAGAAGGGGAGCGAGAGCACGGGTGGGAAGGGGAGCGACTCTGATGGCGGAGATCCGCCTCCTGGCGCTGAGGAAAGTCCTCAATGAAGAAGGCTCTGCGTGAGCTGAGCGGCAGATTGGAAGCCACAGTGGAGCGCCCCGTGGGCCTGAGGGCTAGAAACTCTCCACAGTGAACAGGGAGAGTGGAAGCTCGAACAGCGCAGCAGGGGGCTGAGGGACAGCTTTGGGTTCTCCCGGGGAGCCTGGCAGTGGAGCCTTCAGAGCAGGAAGACAATGGCGCAAGGCTCTGGAAACTTTTATTTATTTATTTATTTATTTATTTATTGTCTTTAGTACACAGTCGACAGGGTCTCATGGCGTAGATTGGGCATGTGGTGATCCTCCTCTTTTTAGCCTCCCAAGGGCTGGGATTCCAGGTGTGCGCCACCACGCCCAGTCTCAATCCCTGTCTCAGTGCGCCCCTCAGGCAGGGCCGACACGGCACACCGGGGATTGAACCTCGGTCCCTATGCCTGCCTAAGCAGTCTGAAAACTTTCTATTTGACGAAATTCATAAACCCTCCAATTTGGGAATCTCAGTGAACTCCTGGCACCAGAAACACAATTAAAAAAAAAAAAAATCCATGTAAGTGGATCATGATGCACTTTATTGTAGCCAGTGATACGTCGGAAACCTAAAAGCAGCCAGAGGAGGGGAGAAGGCACCTTGCGCTGGAGGAGCAAACCAGGGGTCGGCCGGGACCGTGCATGGGAAGGGGCGGCAGAAGGTGCAAACTTATCTTTAAAGTTCTGAAAGGAAAAACTGAAACCAGATCTCTTCCAGCCTCCATTTAATACTTCGTGATGTATCCTTTAAAAGGCAAGGCAGAATACTTCTTCCGACATCTAAACGCTGAAGTGGTTCCTCAGCAACAGATTTACATTATAAGAAATGTTAATAAAAGGTGTCCTTGAAGCAAAAGGAAAATGATAGCAGGTAGAAATGTGCGTCTGCGCGGAGGAGCGAGGGGCTCCAGCGGCAGCGCGCAAATGGAAAGTGCCTCTTGTGCGCATTTAAAAATCACTTTCAATGATGATTGACTGTTTAAAGCAAAAACAAAAATATATTATGCAGCTTGCAACATGCAGGGATATAAAAATATGATAAAAGCACAAAGGCTATGATGGGTAAATGCTGTGTATTGTTTTATGGTTCTTACATTATAAGCGAAGTGGCAGTATTACCTGAAAGTAGACTGTGATGAGATAAAGATGTAGGCTGTACACCTTGAAGCAACTAGTAATAAGACAAACAAAAAAGATTTATGGTTATAGGTCTAACAATGGGAAGTAAAATGAAATAACACATCCAGGAAAAGCCCCCCAAAAAGACAAAGAAAAAGAAAGAACAAAGAGCTGGGTAGATGGAAGGCAAGCATAACATTTATTCCCCAACCTAACAATGGATGACAAAGTCTAAACACCCCCTTGGAAAGGCAGAGATTGTTATGTGGACAAAGGATACGCAATTACACAGTGCTTAGAAGAAGCCCACTTAAGTATACAGACACAGAAAGGTTAAATGTAATAGGATAAATGGAAAAAGAGAAATGGCATCGTGCTCACAGTGATAAAAGAAAGCTGTGGCGACTGTCTGCTCAGACAAAGCGGGTTTCAGATCAGGGATAAAGGAATTATCTCAGCAAAGGGGTCCTTTCACCAAAAGACCTCCCTGGTGGGTGGATCACATCAGGTGTGTGAACTTTAGGGACATAAATATTTATATTCATGTGGGATAAAACAGCTTTGGAACACGTACATGAAGCAAAGCCAGAGGAGTAGAATGGAGAAACGGCCCACAAGCGTTGCTGGAGATTTTGACTCCACTTTCTCAGTAATGAACAGATGAGTGGACAGAACATCAGCTAAGAAAGAGAGGACCTTAAGGACATCGTCACGCACTTGGCCTAAGCGACGTCTGCGGAACGCTCCACTGACGGCCACCGATGCACCTTCACGTTGTCCACCAAGAGAGGCTGTGTTCACGGCACCAGCCCGGGTTTGTCAGTAAATTCAAAATGGCTGAAGTCATTCAAACTGTAGTGGGATGGAATTGAAAATCGTAGTGAAATTATCTGGAAAATTCCCAAACGTTTGAAAACTATGCAGTGTTCTCCCCAACAGTGGGTCAAAGACGAGATGGATAGGGATCTTAGAAAGTATTCTGAGTATGGGGGCTGAGGAGATGGCTCAGTGGAATAAGCGCTTCTCTGGCAAGCATAAGGGCCTGAGTTCAATCCCCAGTTCCGCAAAAAAAAAGAAAGAAAGAAAGAAAGAAAGAAAGTATTCTATACTTGCACGAGTAGAGGAAATTTTCAAGTCCTTGAGCCAAGTTTCTGCCTTAAGATACAGAAAACGGAGAACGTATTAGCTCACAGAAGCAAAAGGAAGGAAGCAAAGAGTACAAACTATTGAAATAAAAAACAGAAGCACAGTAGAAAAATATCAGTGAATCAAGTAGCTGGTTCTGTGAGACCAGTGAAAGCCGGGGGAAGAAAGGTACAAGTTACCAATTTGAAAATGTTAGAAGTGAGTTACACATCCTACCAGTACTAAAGGGACACTGAAGTTGTGTGTCATCAGCTTTATATCAGTGAATTCTGTAAATTAGGTGACATGAATAAATCCCATGAAAGACATAAATAATAAAAGATTAGAGCTGGGGTGGTGATGTGGGGCTGTGATCCCAGCACTTGGGAAGCAGAGGCAGGAGGGTTGCAAGTTTGAGCCTTCCCCCAGGCCCTTATCAAGATCATGTCTTAAGAAATTTAAAAAGACCTGGAGGTGTAGCTCAGTATAAAGGCCGTAGGTTTAATCCCCATTATGGGGTGTGTGTGCATATGTGCATGGGCACGTGCATTTGTGCACGTGTGTTTGTGCATGTGTGTATTTTGATATCTGTTAAAGAAATTGAATTTGTAGTTTAAAATTTAGACAGAGAAAACACCAGGTCCAAAGGGATTCACTAGTAAATTCTAGCAAACAAGAAGAAACTGTACAGATTTGTCACACGTGGAGCAATATGGCCTGCCCTCGTGACCACCAAATTTGTGTTTTTAAGTCCTAGCCCCCCCATCCTTCAGAATGTGGCTTAGTTGGAGGCGCGCCATTGCGCAGGTGTCAGGTGAGGTGGACCATAGGGTTGGCCCTCGTCCTGTGTGGCTGGAACCCTTGTGAAAGGAAAGAACTAGAGAAAGATCCCTCAAGAGGAGGGCGCCGTGGGAGTGCCCGGGTCCCTGCGATGCACGGCTCAGTTCTTCCTTCTCAGCCTCAGAAGGCCCTGCCCTGCCTGCACCTTGGTGTAAGACTTTGCTCTTCCAAACCCTGAGGTCACATGTGTCTGTCCCTCAGGCCACCCCATCTGTGGCACTTCATTGCAGCAGCCATAGTAAACACATGCATGACTTTACACAGCCTGTTCCTGAATATTACAGGGGGGCACTTCCATTGTCACGAGAGCAAACCAAGAAAAAGTAGAGAAGAAAGCAGTTGACATACATCTCTCAGAAACACAGAAGGAAAACTCTTTAAGAAGAAAAAGTTAGCAAATCAATCCAAGTATTTATGATATCAAGATTGGTAGGATTTGTCCCAGGAGTGCAAGCGCTGCTTCATAGTTGAAGGTCAGTGGGTGTAATTCGACATTAGTGGCCAGGCTGCATGAATGATGAGCTCTAAAAGAAAACCACACCATCACTTCTACTCGCAGATTTTGACAGTCTATCCAGCGTTCATTCCTGATTTTACAAATATGAAAATAACTTTCTGAGGACTAGAAATAGAACAGAGTGACCCAAACTGTAAGCAGCTCGGATGGGAACCCCAGTGTGAGTCTCCCCCGCTTCCCTACCACCAGGAGCCAGGTGGGCAGTGATAAAGCAGGAAAAGGATAGCCTCTGTATTGGGAAGGAGGAAGTCAAGTCAGTGAACAGAAAGTCCCAGTGGATCTGTGAAAAACTTCTAGAACTAAGCCGTGAGGTCAGCGAGGTTGTGGAAGTCAAGGTCCATATACAAAACGACTCACATCGCAGCACACTAGAAAAAGAGTCTGACATTCCAAGCCCATTTACAATGTCATCCAGCTGTGAACCGCGAGGGCTGCATTTGCTGAGAGATGTGCAAGGTCTTCGTTTAAAAGCTACAAGAGGAATTAAAGAAGACCTAAATAGAGACCTGTATTCTGTTCTGGATCGGAGGACTCGGTGTCGTTGAAGCACCTCCCCAAATTGGTCTGCAGGTTGAAGGCAAGTCCAGCCTTTGAATACCTACGCCAGGAGGATCCCGGAGCCTCTGTGGGCATGTGGGTGATCCTCCCCTCTGTGGGGCGCATGGCCTGTGGGCAGCACAGCCTTGTGCAGAGTGTGGGCATTTAGGGGTGGTCTCCAGAATCATTTTCTTTCCAGATGTGGAGTGGAGCCAGGGCTGAAGGAGGAGGGGGTCCCTGAGGCAGGGGCTGGCCAGGTGGCCCTGTGCAGGAGGTGAAGGTCCCCCTACCCCCAAGTGTGACTGTTGTTATCTCCAAGGCTATGGAGTTAGGGAGACTCTTGCTGCCTTCTTTGTGTTTTTCTGTTTTTGACAAATATTTTTTTGCAGAGCTCTTATTTCCAATGTAATCAGAGAAACAACAATTCCCCGGTGGATTCCTGTGGGATTTTTTTTTTTTGTTTTGTTTTTTTGTTTTGTTTTTTTGGCTTCCATACAGTTCAAATATTTTACAAGAATGTTGTACTTCTCTTACAATCAAAAACAAAAGGCAGGCCCTCAGAAAGGCTGTTACCTGTGGCTGCCACAGCAAGCCCTCTGGCAGCCACAGAATGGTAGAAGAGCCCCTGGGGGACGTTCCCGAGTGGCCGCCCCTCAGAGGGCAGGTGAGTCCTCAGCTGCGTTTTGCAAGCCCCTTAGATCGGCCCATGGAACGCCTCTCCAATCGTCTCGGAAGGTCTGACAGAAGGCTTGACTCCTTCCTTCTGTGAAGAAGACGGTTTGGGATCTCTAATTACTTCATTGAGAAAAGGCAGACCCTAGAGGCTGCTGCAGTGATTGGGAATTAATCTTTAAAGCCGGACGGTGACGGTAAACTCAGTTCGGGAGAGCAGCTGGCAGCGATGCCTTGGCCCTCGCCCCGGGTCGCCTGCAGCAAGCCCGAGTGGCCGCCACTGTGGGCCCGGGGACTGCGTGTGCTCTTCACTGCTGTGGGCAGTTAGCGTGGTCTCCGGGACTTGTGGACAGCCCTGGCGTGGCATCCCGGCGTGCCTGGGGACTGCCCTGGGCCTCGAGCTCTTGGTGTCCACGCAGGCACCTCGCACTCCCGCCCCCCCTTCCTCTTCATCCCTCCCTTTTCTTCTTTTGAAGATTCTTGGGGCTGGGGAGATGGCTCAGTAGAATAAGCGCTTGCCTGGCAAACACAAGGGCCTGAGTTCAATCCCTGATTCAGCCAAAAAAAAAAAAAAAAAAAAAAAAAAAAAAAAGATTCTTCTCTCCATTCCCCCATTCCCTCCTCTCTTTCCTCCTCCCCCCACTCCTCTAACATTTCCTTATTAATTTAACGTTTCATTTTATTTATTTTTTATTATTGCTTTTTTTTTTTTAAAATTGGTTACAGGGTCTTGCTACGTAGCACTGGCTGTTAGTGCTCCTCCTGTCTCAGCCACCCCAGCACTGGGATGACAGGTGAGCGTCACCGCTCCTGGTTTCCCCCCCTGCACAGCGCAGGGCCAGCGTTGCATGGGGTACTGGAATGGAAACCTTGCGCTTGCCAGGCAGGCGCTTAGACCGCAGAGCAATTTTCCCAGCTCCTACCGGTTCATTTTAAATTACGAACTATTTGTATTTATTCATTTAAAATGAAACTGCACGTTTCATTTTAAATTATGAACTATTTGTATCTATTCATTTCAAAATCATGGCCACCTGTGTGCCTGCCACGGAGGTCTTCCATCCAGGGCCCTCCGCAGGTCTGGCCCAGCCTCCAGCAGTGTGGAGCTCATGACCAAGCGCTCCCCAAGACGCCCCTCCCTCATCTCTCCGGTGCTTTTCCCCCTCCCTGGCTCTTCTCAGACCCGTTTTCTAGTTCCTCCTCCTGGGAACCCTCTCTGCGCTGTCCATATTCATCCCCTTGCGGAGAGCTCAGCCTGTTCAGCTCGCCTTCCAGGACAGCGGCTGCAGAGCTCTGCCTCCCTGGGCCGTTCCCTCCTGCCCCCCCCCCCATCTGCTCGGCAACACTTTCTGTCCCCAGAGCAGAGCTGCTGGGCTCGCAGGCCGCTGGCTCCATCGCCTGGCACTGGGGTTGTTGCCCCGGGCTCTTCTCCTCATCTCCAGGGTATTCTCTTGCGGTGGACGCTTCTCCGGGTCCACTTCCTCTCCGCCCCACATTCTTTCAGAAGCTGCTCCTCAGCTCGCTGTGTCCCCAGGGCCCTCACTCTGCCCCCTGTTAGCTGGAGCCGGCCCTTGCTGCCTTCCGCCTGGGCCTGCGCACTGTACAGGGTGACTTTCAGCTGGCGGTCGCCTCTCCGAACCTAGAAGCCCTGCCCCCAGGCCCAGTTCTCTTTCTTACTCCCCCATCTCCGTGAAGAACAGTGGGGTGCAGAGGAGGGGGCAGCAGTTGCAGCCTCTGTCAAGCCTGCCTTCCTTCCACGCTGACTGCGAAGACTGAGCGCCACTGTGAAGAGGCGCTCCTTCCAAGAGGCATGGCCGCGATCAGGCTTCTCCGACGTAGCCCAAGCTGCAGAGTGGCGGGATGAAGACGGAGACCTCTCCTTGGAGGCGGGCGCAGAGGTCTTCCTCAGCTCGTGCAGACACCCTTTTGGTGCTGAGCCACTCTGGGGTGGGCCGGCAAGGGGATCAAGCTAGGGATCCAGCCAAGTTTCCGACATTTCAAGTTGACATAATTTGTCAGCCACCACACTGGGTCATCTAGGAATGTGCGTTTACTTTTTTTGGGGAACCATCCTGCAGTTTTCTGGAGTGGCCGCAGTTTTCCATCTTTGCTCAGGCTTGTTACTTTGTCCTCTTTGATGGTGCCGCTGCTAGTGCCGGGGTGCCTTGGTTCACGAGCTGAATTCTTCGCATGACTCTGCCTCTACACTGAATTGGATGAGGCTGGAATCAAATTCAGCGGTTATGTTCAATGTTGAATTTACTAGGAAACTGGATTCAATTCTCGTCTAATTTGGTTTGTGACCAGAATCATGGAAAGAATTAAGTTTGTGAACTGAGGCAGCACTGTAAGTAAGAAGTGGCAGTTTGTGTGTGCATTTTAAAGTGCTTCACACTGTATGTTCAGCTTGGCTTCTGCACTCAATGTTTTGTTACTACTTACCCATGTTAGACTTATAAAAGTAGTTAATTTATTTTACTTCTTTGGGGGGACAACCAGGGATCGAACTCAGGACCTTGTGCTTGCCAGGCAGGCACTTGTGCCACTGAGCTATCTCTCTGGCTCCCTAGTTAATTTATTTTATTTTACTTTTTCTGCTGTCATACACAGTTTTGAAGAAAACAGCAATCTGCTCTCTGCTGCACTCCCACGACTTTGCACTCCACTTTGAAGTTTCCTAACCATTTCTTCGATTATTTCTGTCTCTGCTTCTGAGTGTGAGTACCGCTGTTCTTGGTTTCCCAGAGTGAGCCCTTGCTGTTGACCTGCGGCATGGAAGAAAGGCAGGGAGCTTCTGGGCCTTCTTTGCGGGCTCCTCTGGGCCTCTTGTTTTCTTCAGCCCAGACATTTACATATTCCCAGAAAGCCTGCTCTCAGAACTCTGACCCTTCGCATTCTGAGAACTTCAGGACTTGGCAGGTTGGATATTTTTCTCCTCTTTAGTGGTAAGTTTCCCCCTAGGACTGGGCTTCAAGTTGAAGTGTGGGCGTGGGCTCTGTTTGGGCCTCTCTCTTATCAAGGAGGCTGAATCTTGGCTTTCCCGACGTGGTGGAAGGCTCGTGGCCCCAGCCCCGCCTGCACACTGTGCCCTCCCTACCTCCTCTGTCCTCTCTGCTGCCCTAGGTGACGCTTTTAGGAATTAGCTCCATTCCAAGGAGGAGCAGACTGAGGCCCACACTGTAATGCTGCTGCACTAGGTCCCTGGACGGGCAGGTAGTAGCGCCAAGGAGAGGCACTCAGCACTGTGCCGTGCAGTGACAGCGAGGGGCCAGGGGAGGCGCCCTAGCCTGCCACGCCTGGCCAGCTGTGCGATTCCACCCCGCTGAGTGTGCACGCAGCGGGGGACGGGACACTGAGCCAGTGTGCACACACCAATGGCCCTGCCTGTGGGAGCTCGTGGGCCTGTGCTTGTGCTCGTAAGTCACTGTCAGAGCTCGTTCTGTGTACATAGCACCCCCATGCCGCTGTGGAAGCTGGAGTGGGAGCCAGGGCGCCAGCGCCCTCTCCCCTGAGGGAGCTCAGCTGCTCTGCCAGCTGTTCAGCAGGTGCGGCCGGTTTCCTTGTGGATCCTAGCTTTACATATAACCTGTCAGCATCACCTGGCTGCCTGCCATGCCCCCTCCTGGACAGATGACAGGGATGCAGGCCAGATGGTGACCGGACTGTGCGTCCCGAGGGAGCAGGGCTTGTCTGATGGCTTGCAGGTGGGAAGCAGGTGCTGCTGGCTGGGTCAGTGACCAGAGAAGGAAGTGTCTTTTCTTTTCTTAACCCAGGAAAGTAAGCCTTCCCATTTCTGCAAGGAAAAGTTTAGCATGGAGATACAGTTTTGCCGGTGAGATAATGGGCCTCCATCTCCACTGGGAGCCTCTTTCCCTCACTGAGGGCACCACCAGGTCGCAGGGATGTGCCACCTGCCATTGTGCCCTTGCAAGTGCCTGTGCTGTCTGTCTGCCTTTCCCTTGCAGGTGTGGGACGCTGTGGACTTGGGACGCTGCCTGCAGACCTACACCCCACACAGCGAGGCAGTGCGGGCTGCCCAGTGGTCTCCCTGTGGCCAGCGCATCCTCAGTGGCGGCTTCGACTTCACCCTGCACCTGACAGACCTCGAAACAGGTGTGTCCCTCTGCCCTTGCCCAGGGCAACTGGTGGCTCCCTTGCTGGGAACACTGCCTGGAGAGTCCTAGGCCACAAGTCCCAGGCGGTGTCCTGTTGCTGGTGAGGGCCTCGGCACAGCCTGCTGTGTTTGCTGTTGGATCCGTGTCTCCCGGAGGATCGAGGTGGCCCTCTGCCAGCTGGCCCAGAGGACAGAGCCCAAGGTTGTCTCAGTCTCAAGCTGTGAGGCTGGATAAAGAGGTGGCTGTTTAATCAACTTCTGACATGCAATTTGTACTGGAATAGGTTTAACTTTATCACGGTGTCTTTGGTTGGCGTCAGTTTAGGATTCCTGTCAACTCATTACTGATGAAAACTGTAAGAATGATTCCAGCTCATCAGGAAAGTCCTCAGACGAGTTCTGCTTTAATGGCCATGCTGAAAAGGCATCTGAGTAAGATGGATTTGTGTTGGATCTGAAGGGGCCCCTTGGCAAGCAGGCAAGCACAGAGAAGCCTTGGAGAGAATTCTCCCATCCCCAGTGTCCTGTGTGCCAGCCGTAGCTCCTGGGTCTACAGCCCAGGTCCTGAGGCTACCCTGTCCCAGGGATGGCGGGCAGCATATCGGACGGGTAGACCTGGGATGCAGTGGGCACGGCCTGCCCTGTCTCAGTGTCCATGTGGCCTTCTGCTCCTGACTGTCCTTGGTCGCTTTGCTGCCTGGCACATCCAAAGGGAGGTGGAAGGACCAGAGTTCACGCTGGTGTCCCAGGCCGCTTCTTGCCCTGCTGGCCGCATAGTGGCAGCCTTGGGCCTGCCTCTCCCAGGTTGTGGGAGACAGGTGCTCACTGCCAGGTCGGACCTGTGCAGTGCTCCCAGCAGCTTGGAGTAGACACAGCACAGGGTGGGGGTGGGTGTGGGGGAGAGTACCTTCTGCTTTGGCTGCACCTCCATGTTGTCCTCTTCTCCTGGGCCAGAGGTGGGCTTGAAGCTCCTTTGCGCCCACGTATACTCAGGAGCTGGCCAACGAGGCTGGTGGTTGTGGAGACCCTGCGGTGCCAACGCTTAGGCTTTGCCCACAGCATGTCACATTCTCATCAGTGCTGGCAGCGATTCCATTTTAGGGGGAGGAGATGAAGGAACCTGCTCAGGGCCGCCCCGTGGTAGTGCATAGCCGGCCAGGGCCAGGGCCAGGGCTGTGTGTGGGCTCCATACCTCACTGCAGCGGAAGGGGCTTCTTTTGCCTGGCTGTGTCCCTGGCTCTGTGGTCTTGCAGGTCTTCTCAACCCAGTGAGGTCTCCAGGGCCCAGGGAGTTGGTGTCCCTGGGTGATGGTGACGATTTGGCTGAGGACGGCAGCAGGACTTTTCTACTGACCATGTCTGCAGCCGTCCAGAAGGTCTCCTGTAAGCCCCAAAGTGTGGACCATCCTGGGATGCAGTGAGGGGCAGGATACAGAGCACTGGGCTTAGACAATCAGGGAGGGCCTCCTGGAATCCGCAAACCAGAGCTGAGCCAGGAATTGAGTGGCCAGAGGACCAGGGCGGGAGAGGTCAGGTGGGCTCTCAGCAGGCAGAGCAAGGGCAGAGTTGCCCTGGGTGGGGTGTGTGGAAACTTGGCAGCCTGTCTCGTGGGGTGCAGGACACTGGAGCCGAGGAGGGCGTCTCCAGCCCGTGAGCACATGAACTGCGAGGGTGCCACCGTGTGGGTGGAGGGACAGCCGAGACCCTGGCCCGCGTGTCATTACTTCTTACCAGTTGATGGTGTTAGTAGGCTCACTGTGGCGCTTTGGCCTTGTACTCTCTGTGAGCAGATGTTACACACAAGCCAGTGTGTGTGCATGTGTGTGTGCGTGCATGCGTGCGTGTGTGTTGGGAAGGGTGTGCTCTGAAATTCTTGGGTGTTCACAGGCGCTGTGGCCTGTCAGGTGCTGCTGCAGCGGGGCTGGGAGGGGCTCATGATTGATGGGTGGGCAGGGAGAGCTGTGGCGGGTTGCTTCGCTTTTGGGTCAGGGTCTCACTGTGCAGTCCAGGCTGGCCCTGAACTCACTGTGTACCCCTGGCTGACCTCCCACTGCAGCGAGCTTCTTGTCTCAGCCTCTCGAATGCTGGGATTAGAGACGTGCACACCAAGCCAGGCCCATGGCTTGGCTTGTGCTTGGGGCAGGTGCTCCACGTGATTGTGGCCCTGAGGGGTGGCCAGAGTCCAGGAGGTGTTGTCCTCTGTCCAGCTGCAGTGGAACTGCCCTGGAGGAGTGTGCTGACCAGCTCTGGCCTGCTAGGTGCGGTGAGAGAGAAAGGTATGGCTCTGTCCTGACATATAACTGTGGAGGTAGGGTGACTGGGGATTCCCCACTCCACGCCTTGGCCACCAGTGGCAGCTGCACTGGCTTCATCTGTCCAAGGCACGATTTTATTCATCATGAATGACTTGTTGTGCACCTGCTATGCACCAGGCCTGGCGTTGCCACTGTGGGCCAGGGTGTCGGGTGTCCTCCATTCCAGGGAGGCATGGCTGGGGTCTGGATGGGCCTGTCCTACTGAGGAGAGTGCTTGGCTCTGGTCCAGCTCCTGGCCTGCAGGAGCTCTATGAGAACAGCCTGCTTTGGTGGTACCTGAAAACTCCTTCTGTGGCCAGATGCAGGTAGGAAAGAGTGCTGGGGCCATCGCTCCTGAGAGTGAGGGCCCACATGCCCACCTGCATCCCGGGTTGTGTTTGCCGAGGCTGGGTGGGCTCGAGTCGCCCAGAAGCTTCCCTCCAGCTTGGCCTCGTGCCATCTCTATGGTGAGTCTGGACCCTGTTTCACTTGTCCGTCCTTTTCCCACCCTCGGTGATTTGGCTTTTTCATTTCAATCTAATTACAGCTCCTCTCCTGAATCGGGTGGCACAGGCGTCCTCGCCACAGCGCTGTGGGAATTCATCACTCGGTGCCCATTGTCATTAATGGGCATTTGGCGCCAAGGCCATTTATCCTGGTGTCCTCAATCAATACGGTTAGAAATCTGTGCATTCTAAAACGTCAATAGCGGGCCGGGAAGATGGAGGGCCAGCAACATTGTATCTCGTTAATTTATAGTTCAGACGGGCTGTTGGCTTAGGGGGAACTGTGAATCAACACTTAATAAAACCTGCTCACAGATTAATTATTTTTGGCGCTGCCGTTTCGGTCCAGAATCTTCCTAACAACCATCGCTGGTGCCTTAGGGTGAGGCTGTTAGGGCCCCAGGCTGTACAGCCCCTCTCCTCAGCCCTTGTCTGTGGCTCAGGGTTTCTCAGATCCCACAGCCAGCACCTGCCCTGTGCATGGTCACCTGTCCTCTGGCTTGTCCCATGGAACCACCAGGCCCCAGCTCCTGGGTGTGGTGGGAGCCCGGTGGGTGGGCAGAGCATCCCCCTCCTGGTGGTGCGGTGGCCCGGGGCCCTTTCTTTTGAGCACCAGGCTTTCTTTCTGGGAGAGGGCTGCCCTCTGTCGCAGAGATCCTGCAGAGAGAAGCCCTGGCCCTGGTCCTCGCTGTGGGCTCTGGCTGCCTGGCCGTGGTGTCTGGCACTTGGAGGGTGTCTCAGTTATTTTTCTCTCATTGCTGGGACAAATACCCAACACCCGGAATTAAGGAAGGAAAGGCTTAGTTAGTTCATAGTTTGTGGAGGCTTCAGCCCATACTCAGCTGGCCCCAAGGCAGCCTGGCATGTGGCAGAGGACAGCTGTTCATGGAGGTGGAAAACAGCGAAACAGCAAGAGCAAAGGGAAGGCGTAGCAGCGACACATGGCAACAGCGTGGCAGAGGCAGAGAACAAGCCCCTCTCCCTTGCTTCAAATTACCTTCAGGCTCTCCGCCCCAGGCACTCACACCCATAATCCCACTGGATCATGAGTTAATCACAAGCTCTAGAAGTCTGCCCCATGACTGCATGAGGCTTTGGGGGGACAGCCAGACACAAACCATAACACTGGGTCTATGGCTGATGTGCGTGCCAGACCCTTGCTGCTGTGACGTGGTCAGCGGCCTGCCAGCCCGCTAGGCCCGTGTTTTGGCCCCTTGTCATGGATACAGACACTGAGGCTTTGAGTACTCGGGGACCGTCTCAAGGCTCCCAGGTGGGGCACAGGCCCCTCGTGCATGGCTAGGGCAGACAGTGGTCTCAGCCCCACTCTCAGAGCTGGCCCGACTCATTATGGGGCCTCCGCTGAGGACCCTGAGCACTCCCCCAACTTCATGGCCGCTTCTCAGCTTCTGGCAGCTGTGCTCCGGCGGGGAGAAAGAAGGTCAGCCCGAGAACCTCAGGACACTTTGTGCAAGAAGGTGAGGAGTGTCTGTGTGAATGCCCGGGCTGTGGAAGGAGCCCGTGCCTGGGGTCCTCACTGCAAGCGCCCGCTGCACACGCCCGGTCTCATCCTCTTTACTCTGGGTGCCAGTGCCATGCCTGTGGCTCAGTGCAGCTCAGCAGGCCTCGCTGGCCCTGTATCCCTGGGTAGCCCGCACCGGCCTCGTCTTGTGCTGGGGCTTGTTGCACGCACAGCATCGTGTATTTCTGTTTGCTCCTAGTGACCTGTGGGCTCCCTGCGGTAGAAGGGAGCCACAGGTGGCTCCGTGTCCCAGCCAAGCCTGAGCTGGCTATGCCCTGCAGCTGGCGTCTTCCAGATGCCTGCCAGCCTCTCCGCCCCCCCGTGCGAGGGGCCTTTGTGTCCAGGTCTCCCTCCTGGGGCCTCAGCCAGGCTCCTGTGTTGTCCCAAGGCCGCACCCTGGGCAGCCCCACCCTCCGTCCACAGCACCTGGTCTCCCCTCACCTTACCACTCTTTCCATACTGTGGTGGAGGTCGAGGTTTGCCTGCTCTTCCCAAGTTCCATCTTGGTGCCCTCCGAGGACCTTGGCTAGCCCTCTGGACCACGCAAGGGGCTCTAGGCCGCAGCACTATTGTCTCTGTTTCCACCGTTGCCTGCGGCGGTGTCCCCTGACCATGTGTGCACTGTAGCTGCAGGTAAGTAGCGCTTGGCTTGCTTCAGAGGTAGGCCACCTTTGTTGGCGGGCTCTGGAGCCTGACCCTAGTTCCAGAAGCCTGCTGCCAGCATGGTGCCTGGTTCCAGGAAACCCACCCACACCAACCGCAGGATGCACCTAGCTCGCAAGTGGAGAGCTCGTGTTTAAAAAAAATTATGTTTGCAACATATGATGTTTACATCCACTTTTAGGGGGTACATACATGTATTTATCTTAAGTTCTTTCTGTCCCTCTCCTCTCTCTGTCTCTCTCTGTCTCTGTCTCTCTCTCTTTCCCTCTTTCCAAGGTCTCCCCATGTATTTCAGGCTGGCCTTCAGCTCACCACGTAGCCCAGACTGACCTCCAGCTTACAGTGATCCTCCTGCGTCAGCCTCCCGGGTGCTGGGATTATAGGTGTGTGCCACTACACCTGCCAGTATTTTAAATCTTCTCATTGTCTTCCCTCTCTTATCCCTGCCTTGTCTGGTTCCCCTTTCCATTTGCAAAAGATCACCCGGTTTGCCATTTTATTTTTATTGATTGTTTATACTTTAAGCTTTTTCTTTTTCTTTCTTTCTTTTTTTTTTTTTTGTGGAACCAGGGATTGAACTCCGGCCCTTGCGCTTGCCAGACAAGCACTTATTCTACTGAGCTATCTCCCTGGCCCCTAAGCTTCTTGTGTAAGAGAAGTTATGTGGTGTTTAAACTTGTGTGATGGTTCATGCAGTTGTCAACTTGAGAACTGAGAAGTTTAGAAAGTTAACCAAGTGACTGAGCAGGGGCCAGGTCCTCGCTTGGTGGACTCCCCGAGCTTGTGGAAGAGCACGCAGGGAGACGGTGTGGGTGGGAGCCTGCGTGCAGCACAGGGAGTGGCGAGCCTCGGCCCATCCTGCTGCTCCCTTCCGCAGCCTCGAGCCGTTGTCCCTCTGCCGTGCACGCCATCCTGCCTGGGAGCCAGCCGACTATGGACTAAGCCTCCCCAGACTGTGGGCTCCGTGAGCATTTCCTTCCTCCTTCTAGGTGTCAGGTGTGCTCTGTCTGCAAGGAGAGACAGCCTGTGTTTCTGCCTTGTTTCCCGTAGCGTTACGGTCTCAAGGTGCATCCCTTTCCACCCTTTCCCCGGCAGAATGGCGCTCCGCTGCATCTGAATGCCACGCTGCCTTTGTCTGGCCATCTGTCGGTGGACACACAGGCCACTTCCGAGACTGCCATTGTGAGTTGTGTTCCCATCAGCACGGGTGTGCGTCGCTGTCGTGGGGCGGCACGCACCCACAATCCCAGCACTCTTTGCCTCCTTCCAGAAGATGCCTAGAAGGGGAATAGGTGGATGAAATGGAATTTCTAATTTTAGCTTTTGAAGAACCTCCATGCTGATTTGTACCAGTTCATACTCACCCAAAGCCTCTAGGGCCCTTTCCCCTCTGGCCTTGCCAGCATTTGTTAGTATTAGATTTCTTTTTTTTTTCTTTTCCTCTTTTTAAAAAGAGAATTAAAAAAATAGTAAAACAAAAACAAAAACATGAGAAATGACACCATTTCCCTAAACAAAATTACAGAAATTCAACAATGGCTATTCCACTGCATATTGTTTTCTTCAAATTAGTTGCTCAGATTATCAGATATAAGCATGATTATCAGATATAAGATTATCAGATATAAGTTGGTCAAAAAAGTTAAAAAGAAAAAGAATTTTAAGCATTGATTGTTTCTTTCAATAGACCAGCAGAAATCATCAGTGCAGTTATCCAGGCAATCCTGTGTATACACATATGGATTTCTTTTTCCCTTCTTTCTTTCTTTCTTTCTTTTCTCCTTTCCCTTATGCCAGTTGTTTCTTCACTTTGAACAGTTTCTTTCCCTTTTGCAGTATCTGTGGTACCTTTTAGATTTTAGTTACTCTTTCAGGTTCTTATATTAGGGAAACAATAACATGCTGGAGGGGCTGTGGGGCAGGAAGGAGTCCTTCTGCACTGGTGGTGGGAGTGCGGACTAGTGCAAGCCCTGTGGAAGTGAGTGTGGAGATGCTTCCGAAAACTAGGATTAGAGGTCCCGTTTACCCAGCTGTTCCCCTCCTTGGTATTCTTCCCGAAGAACTGAAAACATCGTACTACAGCGATATAGGTGCTCCCATGTTGACAGCGGCGCAGTTTGTCCTAGGTAAATCTTGGAAACAACCTAAATGCCCATCACCTGAGGAATGGATAAAAGAGATGTGGTACTTTTATACAATGGAGTATTACTCAGCTATAAAAAGGATAAACTTGGGGCTTTTATAGGTAAATGGATGGCAACTAGAAGACTGTACTCTTAAGTGAAATAAATCAGACCCGCATGTGTAACCATAGTGTTAGATTTCTTGATCAGGCCCATTCTTTGGGGAATGAGACAGAATCTCAGTGTGGTCTTAATTTGCATTTCCCTGGGGCCTGCGATGTTGCGCTTTCCTTCTTGAGTTTATTGACTGTTTGTGTTTCTTCTCAGGCCTTCTTTTTCCCCCTTCACTTTTAGAGACTTCAGTCTGGGCTAGAAAACTGAAAGCAGTGTCTGAACTTGGCGTGAAGGAGTTTATCAATAGGAAATGGAGATGGAGTGGGGGCTGAGAGGTGGACGGAGATTATTGTTGCGCTGTGCCCTGCCTCTGGCTGGGCCTTAGCTCCCTGTTGTACCTGTCATCCCCACAACCCCTCTGAGGGCGGCTGCTGAGCTGGACTTTACTGGGCAGATCCCAGGCTGTGGGGTGGCCCGGTCCACACCCTTCTAGACCTTGGTTTTTGGTACACTGAGCTTGATTTGAAAGTTAGTAAGCTTTCTCCCCCTCTCATTAACTTTGAATCAGGATGGTTAAATTCACAGCTGGCTGAATACTTCCCAGAAGATGAGGGGAACAGTATTGATTTTAGCGAAATGAGTCATACGCCTGCTGTCTGGGTGCGCAGGCCAATTACCTCCAGCCAGCAGCACAAGCTCTCCCCTGTCAACATTTTCTCTACTCGTTCATGAGGCTCTGGATGCGCAGAGAGCGGGGAAGGGGGAACGGTCGGGCCTAGCTGGCGGGCCGTGGGGCTCTGGGGCTCTGGGTTGGGAGGGTGGGGTCCTCAGTGCTGCCTCCTTGGGGGGCTTAGCTGTGTGAGGTGGGTTCCTGGCCCCAACCTGCGGCCTGTGGGTGACACAGGCAGGCGGTGGCAGGAACTGTGAGTCATAGCCAAGGGGAACTTGCCGAGAGCAGGACTCGATGTCCCTCTTTCCTGGACCCGCGCTTGGGTTTTGACTGACCTGAAATGGTTCTGGGTGAGGAACTGGGCCAGGACCAGTCGCTGAGCAGAAGAGGAGGAGGGCCTCTGAGGCCTGAGGCCCTGGTGGCCATGAGGTCCCCCAGGGCAGATGTCAGGGTAGACAGTGGTGTGGACAGTGTGGGGGCTCCCCCAAGACAGGGACCTGCAGACGGGAAGTGTTGGCAGGAAGGAGGGTGTTGAGGGAACACATCGAATGTCTGCATCGCCTTTTAAGCACGTTTTTGTGGTGCTTTATTTATTTTGGGTCTGGGGATTGAACTCAGGGCCCCATACATGCTGTGTGAGTGCTCTGCCGTGGGGCCACACTCCCGCTCTGATAATTTATTTTTTACTTGTACTGTTATTGATTCAAGGAGGAAAAGATGTAATCTTTCTTAACTCCAAGAAGATCCAAACGGCTTTTATATTGGTTGAGCTCATTATAATCAGATCAATAAAGCCAGTTCCAGAGGATGAAATGTTTCAAAGCTCCATTTCCTATAATAAGCGTACAGTGAATAAACAGAATGTCTTATAAGCTCGCAGACAGACACTCAGGACAGTGGCAAGGTTGATGGTTCTGGAACAGCTCCCCCCTGCAAGTGGGGGCTCGCCCAGGAGGAGATGGCAGCAGATGAGAGTGCTCCAGCCCTTCCCTGGACCCCTCCCGCCGCCACTGCAAAGGGCAGCCCAGGGCAGCCTGTCCCCAGGGCCTCCCGATGGGAGCCCAGGAATCATTAGCGTCTCCAGGTTCCCTGGGCTTTAGCTTTTAATTTAAGCAAGGATACATCCAATAGGTTGGGGCTTAATTTTTCAGACTGTAACAGCTCTCTGTTGCTGGCTCTACAGAGTGCATTAGGGGCTACCTAAACTTCCAAAGTCCCGACGGTATGCGACAAGCATGTGATACAGTGGGTGACTGGGCTGGGTGGGCCCTGGGGTCTGTGTGGCCTTTGCTCCTCAGCTGTCCCATCCCCGCCTCCAGTGCGGTGTTTTGTGAGGGGGCCCGACTTCTGAACCGAGGTCTTGCTTGAGACCTCATTACTTAGCCGGAATTTGCTCTCGTGTTTCTCATGAGCTAACCTGGCAGCTTATTAAAACCTTTAAAAATCTTTTGCTTTTGTGCCCTGTTAGCACAGAAAAATAGTAAAGACCTAATTATTAAAAGTAGAAAAAAAATACTACAGCTTGTCTTCTAAGTGGAAAATTTTTGTACTTAGAAGACAGTTTCTCCGTCTCTCTGGGAGTTGAGGAAACATAACATTCAGAAATACAATTTTCTTTTAAACAGAAGAATTTCAGTCATCATCTCTTAGCACCTCACCTTCTCCTCTCATCTTCTTCCCCCTTGCTGGCAGGGTTGGATCATTGCACTTTTTGGAAAAAAAAAGACAGAATTCACTGCTGTTTCTGAAGTCAAACACATGGTTGTGTGCTCCGGTCCAAGAACGAGGGAGATGTTTTCTCCAGGCAGGCCAAGCTTGCCTTCCCTTTTGGGTCTGGGGATTTTCAGTGGGTTCTGAAAGAGCACAGAGCTGGCCACTGAGGGGAGCTCTCAGGGGTCCCCTTAGTGCTGTGGGGGTGCAGCCTTGTGGCACTCTTTCTCTCTGCTGGGGGGATGTCATGGTCACCACCTGTGGCATCCCCGTGGTCCCCAGCCGCCTGGCTGCAGTGGGCATCCTACGATCTGTGGGGATCGGATGGGCGTGCGTGGTCTCCTGTGGCGCTTCTGTAGCGGGAGCCCCGGTGTCACTGCAGACCCTGCCTGGGAGGCCTTTGCTGTGTCCCCTAAGCAGAAGGCACGCCCGTGGTGCCTGCCCCTCAGAGCGGACGGCGTGGCTGCTGCCGTGGATCCTGTGGCCCTGCAGCCGCCCTTTGTGCCGCCTCCATCTTGAGGCAAAGTAGTCGAGGGCTGGTGCAACTTGAGAGGCAGAAATTTTTCATTTACGAAAAGTCAACTGCTTCTAGAGTTTTCTCTGATGACAAGTGATTGCCAATTTTGGTCCCTAGATGATATTAGGAAAAAAAACCCAACACACTTAATCACCCATCAAGCTAAAAGTGACACTTTAACAAAGGGTGAGAGTAGCTGCTTTCCAAAAAGCGTGTACTATGGAGAGAGCATCTTGAAGGCAGGTCTGTTTGGTGCCGAGGATGGGACTCGGGACCCCGTGTGCCGTGCGCCGCTCCCCCACAGCCGCGCCCCAGCCCACGGAAAACATCACTTAAATCGTTCTATTGTTTGTGCTTTTTTTTTTGTTGCCAAGAAGTGATGTTAAGAGTGTCATTTGTTAAAAACCTATCGCAAATACCTACGCCCTTAACTTGGGATCAGTGTTTTTTGAAGCTTTTAAAAATCCTTTTATGAAAATTGCTGTGGATTTTGAGCTGGGCTGTTAAAAACAGGAGATGAAACAATGATACCTTCTGATTGGTGTCGAAGCCAAAATGTCACATTAGCGGGGAGAGGAGCTTTACGAGTAAAATGTTCTCCCAACTCTTCACCCTGGGTGGGTGGAGGTGGCAGCGAACTCCCAGGCAGAGGGTGAGCGGCATCCCTCCCGGTCCTCGTGTTCCAGGAGGCGCGCTGGTCGGCCTCGACACAGCTCAGTGGGGAAACTGAGGTGCCACCAGACGGCTTTCACATTCCTGAGTTGCAGAAAGTTTGTATCAGTGAAAGCATCTTTGGTTCTGTTGCTCTGAGGATAGCATAACTCTTTGTTTTAATGATTTCAAAGAAGTTGGTTGATACTCTTTTTTCTGTTGTTGATATTTTTAATACCATATTTATAAACAGCACATTAAAATATATTTAGAAATATTCATTACTTTATTCTTGCTTTCATTTGTTCTGTTTTGGCACCTGTAAAATGTCCACATTCTGTGGCTTTGGCGCAAGTGGGCCTGTGTTGGTGGCATGTGTGGAAGGGCTTGGTTGGTGGGGTACAGTCAGAGGATTGCATGCCTCCGTTGTAGAAGCAGGGTCTGTGTGGGGACTCCTGGGCGCTGATTGATGGCCTCATTTTCTTTCCCAGGAGCTGGCGAGGCTGCACTCGGCGTGTCACAGCACACAGAGCAGGGTGTCCCTCAGGGTGGCCCCGGAGCAAACACTGCCTCCCGGGGCCCAAGGGGAGGGCTGTTGTGATCTGGAGGTCTTGGCCTTTTGTCTGTCTCCATGTGACTCCTGGCTTCTCATGTCTGCAAGCTGCCACTGTCCTGTCCCGTGGAGGAGTTCTGGGTGCCGGAGGCAGTCCACTGTGGCAGCCCTGGGGCCATCTTGAGGGGAAACCGCCTTCTCTGTGTTGCTGGTCTGGCCACACGCACAGCCCTGGGGACGTCCAGGGTGGCACACGAGCTCCACCTGAGAGTCCCCGGGCACCTAGTGTGAGAGGTGAGAATGGAACAGGAGGAGCCCTGATGATTGATGTGTTGGAGGCTGATCTCGCTCTGCCTGGGAGATGGCAGCGACAGAGGTGCTTTCCACACTGTGTGTGTGTGTGTGTGTGTATGTGCGCACGAAGGCGCATGCCACAGTGCCACAGGCACTTGGCATGGCTGTGACAGCCATGCGAGGAACCAGGGCTGTCTTCTCCTTAGGGAGCCCAGTGAGATCCCCGGGGGAGCACGCCTGATGTCCTTCCATGGCTCAGGTTGCTGTGAGGACCACTCATCGTTACCCATTGTGGCTTCCACTCCTGTTGCTGGCTTTGTGGCTGAGCATGTGTCTGTCATGATAATGTCATGGCTGTAAGATTAGCGATTCTGAGAACAGCCTTCAGAGCAATCCACCTGTATGGTTAGACTCCCAGGTCCACAGCCTCCTGCACGGACTGCAGCCTGGGAAATGTTGCCAGGTGTTCCCGAGACTCCTTGCTGTCTGCCACAAAGTGGGTTTAGGGTTGCTGTGTGGCTTATGTGAATTATTACCCACAGTGCACGTGGGACCCAGAGCCAGGCTGTCAGCATGGCTTTCTGGAGGGTGCTGAGAAGTGTGATGTCAGGTCCCAGAAAGCCCCATCCAGCCTGGAGAGTGCTCTTTGTCTGTGGGCTCCCAGTTTGGTGGCATCTTCATTACATGATGTTTGTCTTGTGACCTAAGTGTTTTCTGACAGTCTCTTCTCTGTCTGTGTTGTAGGAACCCAGCTGTTCAGTGGCAGGAGCGACTTTAGGGTCACCACCTTGAAATTTTACCCGAAAGACCACAACATTTTTTTATGTGGAGGCTTCAGCTCTGAAATCAAGGCTTGGGACGTAAGGACCGGCAAGGTAATAAACACATAGCGTCCTCCTTGGGCTGGCTTCTCATGGGAGAGCGTCCGAGACCCTGGGACAGGGCGGCATCCTGTGTAGGACCCTTGAGATGCACCAATCCCACCTACCGCGCAGGCAGTGCCGCGCCCTTCTGGGAGTGTTGGAGGAGCCTTCTTGAATGGTTGGGCTGGGTGCGGGCTGGGTGCAGCTCTCTGTGCCTGCATGCGGCACGCTCACGCCCTCTTGCTCAAGCTGTGCAGTACTTTGCGCTGATGAGGAGGGGCTCTGCCTCAGCTGCCTAAGGAGATAATACAGGGATGTGGAGAAGACAGGCCCAGAGAGGAGCTCTGTGCGCACGTGCGCAGTAGTTTCCTCCTCAGCGTCGCCTGCCCCAGCACCTTACGGCAGCCAGTGTGGTCTGCTGTCACCCCAGGGGAGATTGTTAGTGGTCCAGTGCCCACCTCAAGTGCAGTAGGAGCCAGCAGCCTCACACTGGCCTGCAAGGCCTAAATGCTCTCCCCGCCCCCCTCCCCATTCTCCAGTCCCACTGGCTGCCTGCCTTTCCTGCTCCCCTGGGCGCACCCCTGCCAGGACCCTTGCACGTTGCTCCTCTGCCTGCCTGAGGTGCTCTTTTCCAGTTTGCTGTGCCGTCAGCTCCCTCCCTTCACAGCATGTGGCTCAGATGCCACTTCTTGGTGAGGCCCGCAGTCCTCTGGGCTGAATTAGTCCCCTTTGCTACATTGTATTTCTGTACCTTTTAACATCAGCTGGTATTCTGGGATGTTTTTTCTATATGTTACATTTTTTATTTTAAGACCGGATCTTACTAAGTCACTGGGTTGCCCAGGGCGGCCTTGAACTTGTGATCCACCTGCTTCAGCCTCCTGGAGTTCTGGGACTACAGAGCCACTGTGCCTGTTTCCTGTGGGCTTTTCCTGTTGACTGATTTGCTGGCCCCCCACTCATAAGTTCTCAGAGGACAGGGTGGGGTGGGGCAGCTGGGTGGGCTTGTCTGCTGCAGACACCTTACTTGTAGAAGCTGGGATTACAGGTGTGTACCACTGCACCCAGGGGCAGGGTGCCACAGCAGGGCGCAGGGCTGGCCTGGCATGGCATGTGGTACCAGGGATCGAACTTGGGTCCTTGCGCTTGTCAGGCAGGTACTTGGACAGCTGAACTGTCTCCCCAGTCCACTTTGTAGAACTTTTAGAAAAGCCCATTGTTCGTTCGAGCAGATGGGGGAGGACAGCCGTGGAGCGTGCCCTCTGGGAGGGGGTGTGAGGTGTGTGTGGCTGGTGCCCAGTTGCAGTGGTAGGAGCAGGGACATTCTGTGCTATGCTTCGGATCCATAGCACGGCGGAGCTGGGAGGTTTGTGAGCAGAGCCAAGGGCTGGCTCTGTGGTGGCAGGAAGGATGCCTGAGCTCTGGAGGCCCATTTCTAGTCTGGAAGCACCACCGGGCTAGAGGGGACACAGGCACAGGTGCCACAGAGAGCTCGTGACACCCTGTGCAACCTACACCGAGACTGTGAGAGAAGGGGGTGTGAAGGTCGGAGTATCCTCTGTCGGGGTCCCGGGGCTGAGACCTCATCCTGCTGTGTCTCTGTCCTCGAGGACGAGGGGCTTCTGACCCAGCCTGGACTGGCTCTGCCATTGGCCAGACCTTGCAGGGAAGGCGCAGCAGATCCCCAGCCTTGGCTCCTGGTGTCCTGGAGGCCCTTCCTGGAAGGCTGGCGGTTCGCCTTCTCCTGTTCTGCTTCGTAAGAAAAGTAAAACAGGAGGGCCGGGGAGATGGCTCAGTAGAATAAGCGCTTGCCTGGGAAGCGCAAGGGCCTGAGTTCAATCTCTGGTTCCACTAAAAAAAAAAAGAAAAGAAAAGGAAGAAAAAGTGCCTTTTTCTTTAGACAGAATGGGACATTCTGTCCCCAGATGAGCCCACACTCTGGCACTTCAGGAGGTGGGGACTTCTCAGGAGCCAGGCAGGTGCTTCAAAAGCAGTAGTATGGATGCATTTACTCATTAAAAGCACACCCACAAGCACCCTCTTTGACAAGGATACTTGGAGAAGAGAGGAAAATTACCCAGGAAGGAGTGGATGCAGTGGAATTTAAAACAAAAAACAAAAAACAAACCCATAGTGCTTTATATTTAGGGCATAGAGGCATGGTACGTGAAAGCGAGCGTTAGACTGCATCGTGTGGCCCGGAAACTCTTAGGCCATTCGAGGTGGGGCCACGTGGCGACCAGAGCAGACCTGATGGCTGCCCCTAACGGTGAGCCCACAGTGCTTAGCTTCAGAGACATAAGAAATTACTCACTCTGGACACCATCTGATTTAAGAGTTTGTTAAAAATATCGTATTTTCTCCCGGGGCAGACGCCAGCTGACAGGCTCCAAAAGTGCTGGGGCAGAAGCAATTAGAAGCAGATGTTGCTGTGACTGGTGTGGGCATGTTTGCGAGTCTCTCCCCAGCTAATAACGTGGGTAAAGGGATCTGTGCGGTGTTTGTTTTCACTTCCTGTTAACCAACAATCCTCCCCCGCCGGGTCGCGCGGAGAGGGGGTGGCGGATCTGTTTGCGTCCGTTGGGTTCAGGGGACGGCACTGCCTCTGCTTCGATCAGCCCAGCGTTACCTGTGCCTTAGGGGGACTCGGCGAGCTGCGCGCGGGGAGCCTGCGGGGCCTCCCGGAGCCCTGCCCCTGCCTCTGTCCTTGGTGCTGACCTCGGTGCTGGCCCCAGCAGCCTGGCGTTTTGCGAGCGCCGCCGGCCTGGGCAGCAGAGGCCCGCAGGGGCAGCAGGAGGCTCCCGGGCAAGGAGGCAGCGCGCTTCTCCCTCCGGCTCCACTGGGAGGAGTGTGTGTTATACAAGTGAAAGGGAATGGTACAGAGAAGTTGGGAAATTCAGGGGAAGAAGGAGGGGAGGAGGAATCCAGCCAGCCAGAGGGACACAACTTGGGACCTGCTGATCTATTTCTCTTATTGTTATTTCCCCCTCTGGTTTCTTTTTTAGTGTAAAAATGGTTTGGTCATGCTTTTGTATTTTGCATGGATTATAGGAGGCTCCCTTGCCATTACAAAGGTGTAAAATGTCAGTGATAATCCCCTTAACTCAGCGTGCTTTCTTGATTGCTCCTCCCTTAGGTCCAGTTCTCAGAGCAGTGTCTGGCATGTGCTGCTATGGGTAGAATTAATCGGATTTTTTTTTAGACTTGTTAGTGTCATGCATGCTGTGATCAGAATGCACGGTGAATGTCCAGATTGTTAAAAAGATGCGCTGCTATTGATGCCTCTTGGAACTTCCTCCTCACTTTAGTTTTAAGTTTATTTTTAGTACAGGGTCTACAGCATCTCACTACACAGATAAGACTTGTAGTGATCCTTCCTGTTTTTTTTTTTTTTTTTTTTTGCGGAACCAAGGATTGAACCCTTGTGCTTGCCAGGAAAGCACTTATTCCACTGAGCCATCTCCCCGGCCCCTTAAGTTTACTTTTATTTTTATTTATTTTTTTGTGTTGGGACTTGACCTCAGGATCTTGCGCTTGCCAGGTAGGCGCTGTGCCATTGAGCCACATCCCTGGCCTCCTCACTTTAAACACACTCCCCCCTCCCCCCCCCGTTATTCTCGCCACTCCTGGAGCAGTTCTAACGTTCTCTTTCCTGAGTGTCTTTAAGCGGCACTGCTGTAGCCTCGATGTCCTGGATTGACTCAGCACTTTGACCTTTTTGCGTTCATGGTTGTTCTGGGTTAGGGGAAGGGCCAGAAGGTGCATGGTGCTGTACCTAGCAGATGGTGGGTGAGGACACTGCTGCTTCAACTAGCCTGCCTTCCCATGGGATGGCACATGGCAGCTGTATTTCTGGTATTTGCTATCACACCTTGAAAAGACAGGCAGGAAAGAGGCTGCACACACCTGCTTCAGCGCAGCAGTGGCTACAGCAGGGTCAGTGTGTCCGGATGAATATGCGAGTGTGTGTGCGTGCGTGTATGTGTGTGTGTGTGTGTGTGTGTGTGTGTGTATTTTAAGGAAGATTAATGGCAGTATATCCTTGACAGTAATACACTTTAAAAATTTAGACATTCATTGTACTTTTCTATTATACCTCACATGTTGGATGTGTAGGAGCTTCCAAAAGGCTCTTTTTTTTGCATTTAAAACTAACAGATGTGAGTTGGGGAGACAGCTCAGTGGTATAAGCCTGGCATGTGCAAGGTCCATAAGAAAAAAAAAGGCAAACTAAAACTAACAGATGTGAGTGTAGGTACCCGGGGCCAGCACGCTGCAGCCTAAAGCAGAACTCCAGCTGTTTTTGTCAATAAAGTTTTATTGGAACGTACTTGTTTATGCATCATCTGCAACCACTGTCACTGTGTACGGCAGACTTGAGACTACATGGTCTACAGAGCCAGAAATCTTTAGTCTTGGTGGCTACGCTATGGAGAACCTCTGTTGTCCTGTTGTTTGTCAGGGCTGCCTGCCAGATCTGGCTGCTGTGGTGGGTGCTCCATCCTTACCCTACTTGAGCTTCCCTTGGAGATGCTGTGCGCTCAGGGTCTGTAGGGTCCGTCTTTTCTAGGGGGTTATAAGTCTTTCCTTCCCTACTGTACTCTGTAAGCAAACCACCAAGTTTATTGTTACATGTATTCCACTCTAAGAAACATGGTTGTGCAACTTGCTTTTTCCATGTGTGAGATTTACTTCTTTAAGCCTGAGTCCAAGAACTCTTTTTTTTAGTTTTATGTTTTGTATTTTAGGACAGGGTCTACAGTGCCTCTCTGCATAGATTGGACTCGTAGTGATCCTCCTGTTTACAGGCACGTGCCACCAAGCTATGTCTCAGTCGCTGTCTCACTGCGCCCCAGGGGCGGGGCTCGCACGGCTAGCAGGCCTAGGGATTGAACTCCCATCCCGTGTCTGCCTAAGCAGGCACTTTAATACACTGAGCTATTTGGCCAGCCCCCAAGAACTCTTAATTGCTGAGTCAAAGCTAGCCAGCACTGTGAGGGCAAAGAGCTGGTTCCCAAGAGGAAAGAGGCTAGTGAGTCCCTCACTGCGGAGAATGAATGTGGCCTCAAGATCATTGGGTGCATGACCTGACAGTCGACGAACCAGGTGACTTTTAGCTCCATCCCGGGCATGAGATTCTGTGACTTCTTGGACTTGAGCGGATGACAGATGCCAGCGTTCTGGCCCTGTCAGCCCAGCCCAGCTCATTACGGAGAGCAGCTGCGTGGCTCCCCTGTCGTATTCTCTCAGCTGATTTCTGCCTGAGCGTGATGACTGCCCTGCAGCTTGTCACTGCAAAGTACCCGACTTTGTGTCCAGCAGGTCAGCAGGGCGCATTCTGCGAGAGCCAGCTCGGCTCACTTCCTCAAAGCTGCCTGAGTGCTGTGCTCTGCGCTCCCGCCCGCTTCCTCCTGGCAGTGTGCTTGGACCCGGCGTGGGCCGGAAGCCAGGGCGTCTGCATCTGTGATGCAGCTTTTCTGGTGTCCAGGGCCCTCTCTCCAGACTCCCCACCCCATGCCCTGCCCAGCGGCCTGAGCTGCAGGAGGCCAGCGCGTGCCCTTGCCTTCATACTGGCTTCATTGAGCTCTGTGGCAAGAACCGCAGCAGACCTGCGTGGCCCCCACAGCAGTGGCAAAGGGCATGACAGGGCCTTCTCTAAAGCCAGGCTCTCAGACTTGCACAAGTGCAGGAGGGTGCTTGGGCTTCCTTTAGCGTGCAGATTCTGTCTCAGCAATTCTGGGTGGCAAGGAGACCCTGCCTTTAGCGGGCTTTGAGAGCCAGAAGGGAAGTCTGTACTTGGAGAAGCCTGGCGTGGAGGGCTTCTGCACGTAGGAGCCCCTTATTTCACTGCCATGGGGGGCCTGCACTGGCTGTGACCCACCTCTGTGGTATGACAGCTCTTGACAACCTCTCCCTCCTATAAGGACCTCACTCACAGCTGGTTGTTGCCTCTGTGCCCCATATCTCCCATGGGGCCTGGCCAGAGAGGTTCCCAGGGGAGCCTGTGACAGCACATAGGCAGTTGTGGTAGAGCCCTGAGAGCCCACAGGGCACCCACATGCCCCATTCTGTGCCAGAGGCCACTTGCTGGCTCCTCTGGGAAGTGGGATGTGAGGTTAGCTGCTGTTCCAAGGCGCTGCAGAGGCAGGAGGGCATGGCCTGTGTAAATGAGGTACGCTGGGCAGAGCCGGGCACCACGGCTCTCCACAGTGCGAGGCTCTCAGTTCCCCGGTGTGTGACAGTTTCTGGCCTCCTTTGTTTCCGTCTGGTGGTGTCTGGCTGTGTGCCCAGTGCAACCTGGAGCTGCGGAGTGGATGGAAAGGTTGGACACGAGCCTGGGGCTCTGGGACTCAGCAGCACCCTGGAGAATGGTCCACGGTGCCACCCATAGATTCTCTTTATGTGTTTTGAGATAAAAGTTAGGGTAGCTCAGAAAAGCGGTCCCCCCTCCTTAGGTCGTGCATCGTGTTTGCTAAGCTCACACAGCCTTGGGAACAGCATCAGGTGTTCGCCAACTCACCTCCTCTGCAAGACTGAGCCGTGGAACCCCAGCTTCAGTGAATCACTTCTCAGGGAGGGCAAGTCGGGCCCTGCAAACTGGAGCAGCCCTGGAAATCTAGGGCACCAGCTCCCGGAGCCAGGAACCTGGATCCTGTTGCTCTCCCTTCTCAGCTGTGAAGCTGACACTCGGTGGCAACAAGCCCAGTGTTCTTTTGATGTCAGCCTCTTACCCTGCCCTTGAGAAAGGCTCATTCATACCTGTCCCCTCTGGGCACAGCGGGTCCTCTGAAGTCCCTGTTCCCTCTGCACCCACCCTGGGATCCTTGGGATAAAATCCGCTGTGACAGGTGGCCAGCTCGTTTCCACATACCCTCGTGTAGCTCTGATATGGGTCATCAATATTACATGCTTGTTCTACATCTTTTCTTTCTAAAAAGTCTTCAAAGGGACATCTTGACGTTCAGATCTCCACTTGGTTTCTCACCCTCCTTCTGGAGGTCCAGCCCAGACCCTTGGCAGGAGTCCTGATGGGTGTCCTGCCTCTCTAGGTGACGAGACCCTTGCGCAGCTGCATCCTGTCCTGGTGGACTTGACCTTCCCCTGCCTGGGGCGGGGAGCCTGCCTTCTCCCCACTGTCCTTCTACCACCTAGCACAGTGCAGAATGCATAGTCGGCCCCGGGGGAGGAAAATTTGTAAGAATGACTAATAGCTCTAATCAACACTAATTTAAAAAACCCCAAGTAATTAACCTACCCAGTGGAAGTAGCACAGAGCCACAATTCATTAACCTGCTTGTCTCGGGCCCTGACTGTGGGTGTCCCTCCTGTGTGGGGCTTGTTTCCTGGGTGGCAGCACCAGCCGCCTGGCCTGGCCCGGGGCCCGCCCGGGTCAGAACCTCCCTGGGCGGAGTCTAGCCAGCCTCAGGGTGGGCAGGGGCTGGGCACGGAGAGTTTTGAAGACTGTGCAGGTGAATCTAGCATTCTGCCTGTGTTAGGAGTCACAGCCTGGGGCTGGGGCTGGGGCACCTAGGTGAGGGTCCTGCGGGTCGCTGGGGCTGTGCCCTGGGTCAGGAGCACCCTTGCGGCTGCATCTCCCAGCAGCAGCTGTCTGGAAGGCACGGCCTCGCCTACGTGGCTCTCAGGGCCGTCCGTTTCTGTGGCACTGTAGGCAGACTGCTTATTTGCCCTAATGAGGTTTTGATGACTCTCCATTTGTCTCTTTCATCCGTTTTATATTAAAACACCTTTTTATTTGGACTTCTTGTACTTCGTGCAGTTCTGAGAAGCTTCGCTGCAGTGAACTTTTAAGTAGATGAGGGCAGAAGACTCCTGGAGCCCGAGAGACAGGGGAGGAGGACTCACGCTGCTGCTCTGGCCAGGCCTGGATGCCACAGGATGCTCCGGTCCCCACAGGGCTCCAGGCACTGCCATGAGCTGGCACACGGGGGAGCTGCCGCGCAGCTCGGGCACACACTGCATGCACAGGGCTGGTGGCAGTGGCCTCAGGTTCACTCTCCAAACTCTTGGGGGCCCTCCAGTGCATTCACAGAGTGAGGAAAGCTTTGGTCTGGGACGTGGTGGAGTGTTGTCGCTCAGGCTGCGCATCTCGTTCTTGGAGATGCCTACTGGTGCCCATGCCTCCCTCTGCAGGCAGCTCTGCACCTGCTGTGAGGCTGGCTGCGGTGGGACAGTGGTGGGCCCTGCTCTAGGGAACCATAGCACTGTGGCCTCTGGCCTGGCCTTGTGACCCTGACGTCTGTGTAGGGGTGGCCCCGCTGCTCCCGGTATGGGTGAGGAGACAGATAAATAGGCCTGGCTCTCAGTGTAGGAGCCAGGCAGCCGTCAGCTCCACACCCAGGTTAGGTCTAAATTCCATCTCTCCCTGTCCCATTTGTGTTATGAACCCTTGCTGAGCTCCAGTCAGAGGCCAGGCTTTGTCCTGCAGCCTGGGGACAAAGATAGTCCAGTCCTTCAAGGGACAGCAGAAGTCACCATGGAGAGTGTGCTTCTGGTGATATTTGGTGAATTTCTCAGCCTGCTTGGCCACTTTTGCATGTGGCTGGGGCCCCTGGGTGTCTCCTAGTTTGTCCCAAATCTTGCATGGAAGCGGACAGCTGACTTCCACGATTCTGAACCTCAGGGGCTGGGCTGTCTTTGTCTCTGGCTCACACCCCCTCTCTGCCTCACTGTGTCCCACTTCCGGGACAGGGTCAGAAGACAGCTGCGCAGGTGCAGCCTGTGAGCTGCCCAGGTGTGCGCATGCCCAGAGCCCTGCAGCCTGTGCTGCGGGCAGTGTTTCCCTTCCCCACGCGCAGGGCCTGTCAGAAACATCAGGTGGGGTCTGTGGACCTGTAGAGACTCTGTAAGTAGTGTTACCTAACTATAACAGATGAGTCCTTCGTAATACAGTTGCTACTGACATAAGGTCTGGGCTACACTGGGTGCTTCTTCCCTTGAGGTTTTTACAGAAATGAAATTGGGCCAGGGAGATGACTCAGTGGAATGGGCACTTGCCTGGCAGGCGTAAGGGCCTGAGTTCAATCCCCGGTTCCACCAAAAAAAAAAAAAAAAAAAAAAGGGAATTAAAAAATATACCTTGAGACAGGGTCTTGGCATATTGTTCAGGCTGGCCTTGAACTCACTTTTGTAGCCCAGGTTGGCCTTAAACTCAGAGATCCTCCTGCCTCAGCTTGCCAAGTGCTGGGATTATAAGCATGTACCACCATGTTTGGTTAATTTTTTTAAAAAAATATTGATTGACAATTGTTTTTACTTGAAAATTTATTTTAGCTTTGCCGTAACTAATATTGTCCCTTCAAAACGGGCTTGATGCTCAAGTGATTTTTGTCTTAATATAAGTTAAGTACTTCAAGTATATTTTTTACAGCAGGTTTCTTCACATACCGTACAATTCCCAAGGTAGCGTAGCCATTACAGTCAATTTAGAACCTTTTTTTTTTTTCACTTCTAAAAGAAACCCTATGTCTTTAGCAGGCCCCTGCTGGACTAGCAACCTCTAATCTCTAATCTACTTTCCATCTATATAGATTGGTTTATTATGGGCACTTTATATAAATGTAATCATACAGCACCCTTTCTCTTTCTTTCGCTCTTTCTTCCCCCCTTCCTCCCTACCTCCCTCTCTCCCTCCTAATTTCTTTCTCTTTGAGTCAGACTCTTACTGTGTAGATCAGGTTGGGTTTAAGCTGGCTTTGTATCCCAGGCTGGCCTTGAACTCACAGCTTCCGGAGTGCTGGGATTGTAGGTGCGTACCGCCATGCCCAGCCATGCAGTGTCTTTTGTGACTGGCTTGGCTTTTTTTTTCCTTTCTTTTCGCAGTACGAGGGATTGAACCGAGGACCTTGGTACTGAGCTACATCCCCAGCCCTTTTATGTTTTTTGACAAAGGGTCTTGTCAGGTCGCTCAGTTGCCCAGGCTGGTGTTAATCTGTCATTCTCCTGCCTTAGTGTCCCAGAGTGCTGGGATTGTGTGTGTGCACCGTCACGCCTTGACCTTGGACTTGAGTTTCAAGGGACTGGTCCCTTTTATCTCAGTTTTCAAGTCCAAGGGTGCCGCGTCCGCTTTATCCGGTTACTGTTCTAATGAGAGGCTGTCTGTGCGAGGCCCCATCTCCGCTTTCTCATGTTAGTGATTTGTGTCCTGTCTTTATTTCTCACTTAGCCTGGCTGTAGACTTATTGATTTTCTTGATTTTATTAAAGAACAATCTTCTATTTTTTTTTGATTGATTTTTTTTTCTATTAGTTTCCTACTTTCAATTACATAGATTTCTGCTCTAATGTGTTATTTCTTTCCCCCCCCCTTCTCCCTCCTCTGGATTTAATTTGCTCTGCTGTTTTAAGTTTCTTAAGGTGAGAAGCTTAGACTGTTTATCTCAGATCTTCATTTCTTTCTTTCTTTCTTTCTTTCTTTCTTTCTTTCTTTCTTTCTTTCTTTCTTTTTTTTGTATTAGTATAGGGTCTACAGGGTCTACAGGGTCTCACTATGTAGATCGGACTCGTAGTGATTCTCCTGTTTACAGCCTCCCAAGCGCTGGGATTACAGGTGCGTGCCACCACGCCCAGTCTCAGTCACCATCTCAGCACGCCCTGGGGGTGGGGCCAGCATGGCAGGCCCAGGGATTGAACCCTAAACAGGCGCTTTAATCCGCTGAGCTATCGTATTTTCTCATAAAAGCGCTCAGTGTTTTAAGTGTCCATCTGTGCCTGTTTTTACAGTGTCACAAATATTGCTAAGTTGTATTTCCATTTTTATTTAATTCAAGCTATTTGAATTAAATAGCTTGAATTAAAAATTGTCTCCTCAGGTTTCTTCCTCAGCTCAGGTGTTACTCAGGAGCGTGTTGTTTCGTCTCTGTGTGTTTTGGGCCTTTCCAGCTGTCACTGTGCTCCTGACTTGTAGCTTGGTTCTGGTGGGATCTGAGAGCAGCCTTGTAAGAGTTCTGTTCTTTTGCCCCCGCTGAGGTGTGTGTTAGGGCCCAGAATGCGACTTTCTCCAACGCTCCATGTATACTTGACAAGAAAGCACGCGGTTAGGCCTGGATAAGTGGCCTGTGGGTGGCAGCTGTATGCAGTTCTGTCCCGGTGATGGATGGCACTGTTGGGTTTAGCTTCGTCCGTACAGATTTTCTGCCTGCTGAATCTCTTCATTTCTGATAGAAAAGTATTAAAGTCTCCAAATACAATAACAGATTACCCATTTCTCTTGCAGGCTATCAGTTCTGGGCCCCTTGTGTTTTGATGTCTTCCTGTTAGGCGCCTAGTTTTTAAAGCTTACTGTTACATATATCTAGAGAATCGACCCCTTCATCATTATGTAATGCCCTTCCTTTTTAAATTTTTAGCTTTCTTTGTACCTGCTCGCAGTTCCTGTAGCTCCCCGTGGTCTCAGGACTGCCCACGTGTACACGGGACCCTCCCTCCCCCTGGTGCCCTGTCCCGGTTTTCATTGCTATTGATGTGATTGTCTCAGCTTGTGTTATGGCCCATAGTGTTTCCATCCATTGGAGTCACTGGGCTCCCACACACAGCTCAACTTTATTCTTCTCATTTCGCCACCCCTCCGCCCCACTCACCCTGTTCCCTTGGAGCCCTGCCTGTTGGGAGAGATCTGTCCCCATCCTTTTCTGTCCATCCTTTGTCATTTTCTTTGTTTCTGCTTTGCCTCACCCAACAGAGACCTCATACAGTGTTTCAGCTTCTGTGTCTGGTGTATGTCACTCAACATTACAGATACTTTTGTTTTTTTGGTACCAGGAATCAAACTCAAGACTTCACGCTTGCCGGGCGGGGGCTGTGGCGCTGAGCTACCTCCCCGGCCCCTCAACATTACATTTTCCACGTGTATCCATTTTTCCTACAGGTGTCTCAGATCTGTCACTCTTGGCATCTGAGCAGTAGTCCACGATAAAGGTGCCACCTGCTCTTCATCTAGTCGTTGTTCTGGTGGGTGTCCAGGCTGCTTCGGGTTTAGCTGTGTGATACCCTTCTTAATTCCTAATGACTTCGCTTGCCCTGAGGTTGGCTTTGTCTCAGATTAAGAGAGCTGCTTCTGCTTTCTTTTGGCTGATGGTGCATCTTTCTCAATCCATTTACTTTTCCTGTTGTGCTTCACATTGTTATTTGTTTATCTGTCTGTGCGTGTTGTCCAGGACAGTTGCGTCCTGGGTGGGGAGCTCGTGCCCGTGAGCGATGCCCTTCAGCTCACTTTGCTGCCCCTTCCCTCCTGCTCCATCCGTCCTGTGCTTGCTGTAGCTCTCAGGTGTGCAGTATGTAATTAGACAGCATTTTTCATTTTTTCTGGCAATCTTTGTGGTTTTAATTGGTGCATTTAACCCATTGGTACCTCAAAGTAATTATTGATATAGTTGGATTAGTGGTTACTGTATTTATTGCCACTTCCTATTTGTACCCTCATCCTTTGTTTCTGTCCTTTTTGCCTTTTTGTTTTCTATTCGTTCCTGTTTTTGTCTTTCACTTTTCCCCTGTGCTGAGAATTCAGTATGAATTACATGGGTAGGCAAGCACTCCATCAGGAGCCCCAGCCCCAGCCACGCTTTGTAATTCTATCTTACTTGATGATTACTTTTTCTAGTCAGCATCTCACCATGTAGTTCAAGTTGTCTTGAACTCACTGTGTAGCCCAAGCCGGCCGAAACTAACTTGAGGCGGTTCTCCTGCCTCAGCCTCCTGAGTGCTGGGACGATAGGCATGCGCTGCCACACCTGGCCCCCTTTTATAGTTTTCACGGAGCATTTAGTTGATTCAATTTTCTCTCTTCTCTTAGCACATCAATTATATTACTTTAAAAAACTCTGGTAGTTGCCCCAGTTCCTTTTCTCTTTCTTCTGCCAGAACCCTGAGGGGACTTGCCTAGTCTTCACTTTGCCGGCAGCTAGAGCTCTGGAGGCGAGGCTCATGGAGAATTTGTGGCCCCTGAGGCTTTGTCCCCAGTTCCTCCTCAGACATGCTGCTGCTGAGTTCAGCACATCGCTTACAACTCGGGCTCCCCGGCACTGCCTCGGGTGCAGGCTCCTTTCCTGTAGGTGGCGACTTTGTCCTCTGTACCCCAGTTCTGGGACAGAGCTTTGCCCAAGGCCTTCTTTTCTCACAGGTCTAGGAAGAGCTGTCCAGTTCGTTTGGCCTCAGGACAAGGACAGACAACAACCGATTTCCGGTTCCGAGTTGACCCCACCCCAGTGCTGTCTCATGCCTGGGGCCTGTGCGTCCTGTTTGTCCACTGCTGCTCGGATGTTTGTTTGTGTCTTCTGCCCTTTGGCTGTCTTGAACAATGCTCTTAGGAACTTCCATTTATGAAGTTTTTATTTGAATGTGTCTTAATTTTTCTTGGACTCTGCCTAGGAATATTTTCTAATTTCTTAAGCCAGGTTAAGATATTAACTCGAATCTCCTTTTTGAAAAAAAATTTCATATTACATACTTTCTTTCAAGGACTGCCTCAAATGCATCCTACAAATATTGATAGGCTGTTTCAATTTGGGTTTCCCCCCCTAGTTTTATTTTGATTTGTTCTGTGACACGTAGGTTTGTGTCAGGTGTTGTGTTGATCTCTTTGGCTAACTTAAGGGCTTAGAAGCACACTGTGTAACTTCCACAATGCAGAGATTTTCCAGATGCCTGTTTGTCGTTAATCTCTCACTCTGATACAACCTAAGCATACCTGGTCTGGTTTCAGTTTTAGGGTTTGAGGTTGGTTTTATCGTCTAGAATGTGGTGCAAGCGGCTGAACGGTCAGTCAGTCCTTATGCTCTTGGAAGGAAGGTCCTGGCCGGCACTGGCCGCTGTCCCCCTGATGACCATGTGGCTGTGCTGGTGGCTGGTGGCGTCTGCTCCTCTACTCTCACTGAGCTTTCCTGTGTGTGCTCATGTGGTCCTGGGGGAGGAGTGGGGGCAGCTCTGGCCATAACTGGGTGTTTCTCTTCCAGCTCTGTCACCTCTTGCTTTGTATACTTAGACCCCTGCTGGGTCATCCGGGTCTGTCCAGGTCCATCAGCAGGAAGTCTGTGTGATATTTCTTTTTTGATTTTTTTTTTTTCGATACCAGGGATTGAACTCGGGACCCACGCTTGCCAGGCAAGCACTTATTCTACTGAGCTATCTCCCCAGCCCAAACACTCCAGCAGGAAGTTATTTATTTATTTACGGTACCGGGGATTGAACGCAGGGCCCTGCGCTTGCCAGGTAAACACTTATTCTACTGAGTCGTCTCCCCAGCCCCTGTGTGGCACTTCTTGGTAGGCCTAGCACCAGCGTGGGAGGTGCCGGGTGTCGTGTGGTACCGTTAGCCACGCCAGGTGGTCTACTCAGTGTGCCATAGTCACAGTGGAAGCGGGGGTAGATGACTTTCCTTACCTCCCCCTCATACCCAATATCAGGCTTCCTGCTTTCAGTGATAGCTTTGACTTCATTTTTTCAGAACATCGCTCTGGTTCGCAGGGCTTGCAGAGGCCACCAGCAGTGCCTCCTGCCGGGGAGTGGCTCCGCTTGTCCTGCTGCTGCCTTCCCTGCAGACCCTGGCGTGCCTCCTCTGCATGTGAGGTTGTGCGGGTTGTACAATGCACACAGCATCTGGCTGAGGCGGGGGTGACTGGGCTGGAAGCCACCCTGCCCCTGGCGTGGGGTGGCTGCCCCCTCATGGGTGCTTGCGAGCTGACAGCAGCCAGGTACCTTCCCCTTATGCCTGTGTGTGGGGCCCAAAACTGCTGAGATGCCTGTGGTGGGGCATCCTTGGGGTGCCAAGAAGGTATAGGATAGAAGCCCCAAAGATCACTGGTAATCCCGGGGCACTCCACGACTTTAGAATGCAGGGGGGGGGGCACTCTGACTTTAAAGACAACGATCACGCTTTTGGCTGCTTGGACAGCAGAAGGCTATAAAGAGGAAATAGCTTACTAAATTTTAGCCCAGTCCCGGCCACCACTAACAGTTGGTATCCTTCATTCCAGCTTTTTTTTTTTTTTCATTCCAGCTTTTTAATGCATATATATTTACATTTTTATATAATTTCTCCCCCAGCTTAATATGATATCATTAGCATTTCCCATATTCTTAGAAAGGTTTTGGATGCTATAATTTTTAATAATTACCCAATATGCCACAATGTATTTAACTAGTCCTTTATTGTTGGCTATTTATAATATTTCTAGTGCTTGCTTTATTACAGCATCAAGGCAAACATCTAATTTCCTAGACATGGAATTGATCAAAGGGCTCATGTGGGCTTGAGGTTCTGGATAGCACTGCCTGCTGGCTTCCACAGAGGGGGCTGGGGTGAGGGTGGCGGGGGAGCTGGCAGGGCCAGAGCTCCGGGGCACAGGCAGTGGACAGCGAGCGGTCCTGTGGCCTGCAGCCTGTCTGTATCAGGGGGTCCCAGGACCTGGCTTCTGGGTCCTCATTGGGCCCCCGCACATGTGCACAGGTACACGACGCTTCTCCCCATGCCAGCCTTGCCAGTTCCCTGTGCACCATCATGGTGACTGCGTGAGGGTGTGGCCGGCTCACTGTCCCTCTGTCTCCTCCAGATTGTCCCTCCTTCAGGGCTGGCGGGCTCCTTCTTCCAAGGAGCCCTGGCTTTGGAGGGTGCACATGGGGCAGGGTGATGTCCTGGTGGCAGGCCGGGAACAGGGCATCTCTGTGGTCAGCCCAAGAGCTCCATCCGAGACCTTGTTTCTGGTTCATCAGCTCTGCCCTGCTGAGAGCCCCAGAGAGCCCTGGGGCCAGGTGGGGCTTTGCGTGTTGGGGTGACAAGTCCTGAGTCCATCCCTTCTGCCTGTCTCCAGCACCTCCCCTTTGGCTTCTGTAGCTTTGGGGGTGCTGAGGGGCTGGCATGCATGCTGAGGCTCCTCAGCAGGGCTGCTGGGTGGGAGCAGAGCCTGCGCTGTTAGAATCTGGGGTTAATGCTGCGCCGCTGTGGAGCGAGGAAAGCCAGCTCCTCACTGGAGCGGATCAGCTGCGCAGATACGTGTGTAACCGTCTATTTCTGCCTTCGTGCTTCCCTCACCTTCTGCATCCATCATTTAGAACTTCACAGTCTGTAGTGTGATGGTTTCTCCGTGCGGTTGTTCCTTGCTTGCCAGACTCAGCAAGCGCTAACTGAACAGCTACTCTGTGCCTTGTGCTTGGTGGTTTGGCCTGGGGTAGGCACGGAGGGCTCGGGGCCAGCGTTGAGCTGCAGATGGGTGTAGCGGTGGTAGTGCTTGCAGCTGGCCGTCGCTCTGGGCAGGACACTGTGCTCTCTGAACCCCTATGGCCCTGCCATCTGGACTCCCCGGCTGGCTGTCAGGAAGGACTGAGTGAGTGCCCTGAGGTTGCTCCCAAGTGCTGCTCACCCTCTCCATTTCTCCCCATGGTGATCACAGCAGAGCCTGCCCTCTGCACCCTGGTGACGATTGGCAGCTGGGAGCCGAGGCTGGGTGGGTGTGCGCTCCCCGTGCAGGGCTGCACCCGTGACCGTCAGGCCAAGTACCTGAGCTCCTGGCAGAAGATGTTCTGACCCAGTGCGTGACACGGGCATCTCGCAGGCTGATCAGAAGCCCAGAGAGACATGCTCCTGTGTCTTTGATTAATTTTTAAAGGGAAAAATGAATTAATTATAGCTGAATAAGTGTGGGTGCTCCGAATGCAGGGAAGGAACCAGATACGGGAGCTTAGTGTCATGGTGGGAGCCAAGCCCCAGGTGCCCCCAAGCAGTAGGAGATCTCAGGTCTCATGAGTCCCACTGTGACCTGGGCCAGTACCTGCCTTCCCAGCAACGGGCCAGGGAGTGACTCAGGCCCCCCAGGGGCATTCTGGGCTTCCCGGCTGGGGGATGATGTTGGTTGCTTTTCTCTGTGTCCCATCCAGCTCCAGAGCCCCTGCAGAAAGCTCTGGGCTGTGTGTGGAGTCATTCCCAGTGGTCTGTCCTAGGGATGCTGCGCTGCTGCCGGGCCCCTTGACGTGAAGGGAAGTGTGCAGGCAGAGCAGGGTGCGAGTGGCTGTCCTTCCTGGGCTCATGACACTGCCCTCAGGGCTGCCTGCCCACTCCAGGGAAAGCCATTGCTGGGTCTCACCTGGAAGGACCACCTCATGAGCCAGCCAGAGTGCTGCGGAGCCCCAGCTTGAGCAGAAGGTGCTTCCCTGGGCTCTGTTCTGGGGGCCTGCTCCCTGCTGAGGCTGGGTGGTCACACGGGCTCCTCGCTGTGGCTGACTTTGGTCCTACTCATGTCCTGAGCTGTCACTGAGCTTTCCTCATCTGGGGCTCTGAGCACCTCCCGAGGTGGAGAAAGAGGAGACCTGTCCTGTGGGGCTCCAGCCTCACCATCACAGGGGCAGCAGTGGGGACAGCATGCGTGCAGTGCGACGGGGGCTGCTGTGGAGGCGAGCTGCTGATTCTGGGTCGGGTATTTGGGAGGTTGGGCTTGTCGAGTGTTTTCAGGGATGCATAGGAGTCTTCCAGGAAGTGAGTCCAGCCTGAGGAATGTAAAAGACACAGTGGAACAGCAGGGCCTGACGGAGAGGAGCCTGCGAGCCCCTGTAGCCATTCCAGAGGGAGGAGCAACAACAAGGTCATCTTGGTGTTCTCAGCTGGCTAGGGCAAGGCCTCAGCCAGGTCCTTTCAGGTCATGACTCAGAGCCGAACACCCTGAGGGAGGTCGGGGAGACCAGGGAGACCCTCCCAGGAGACACTGGGGTGCCTCCCCTCCTGCCACCACCTCTGAGCCCGTCCTGCAGGAGCCCGAGCAGCACGTCCGTCACTCCTGACTAGGAAAGGGGAAGGTTTCCTCCCCAGCATATGGTTATTAAGCCGCGCCATCTTTAAGCCTCATTAAGGAGTGTTAAATGCTAATGAATTTAGAGAGGGGTGTCTTGGGGCCTCTGTTTCCTTGGAAACGTTTGAGAGCAGGTGCCTTATAATGAGCTGTACCTATTTTAAAAGTGAGCCGCCAGGGCTGCTTTGATAGGCTGGATCCCAGATGCTGATGGGCAAGTGTGAGCAAAGCCGGTGGAGGCCAGCGAGGTGCCGTGTGCTCTCTGAAGTATCATTTCTCTAGTGGTTTCTATAGAAACCACTGGCACCTAGGTAGGAGAGGCGCCGAGCACCAGGGTTTCACTTACACAGCACGACGCTGGCCTCAGCCTCATCCGCCTCAGCCCCAGTCTCTGGGCAGAACAGGACTGATAAATGTCACCACAGACATGATGCTGCTTCATTATGTCCGCTCTGTGCCTCCTGCTTGAGTTCAGCCGGTCCGGCTCTGCCTGCTATTCAGGCCCAGCTGATAAGAGAAAGAATGAGCATTTGTGGAGCTGATTCTTCCCCACAGAGCACTTCAAAGAAACTTTTTGTTATTGAAAAATTTAAATATATACCAAAACAGAAAGAGTGTTTAATGAACTTCCATGCTACCAGCATTCTGTTTCAACTGTTGGAAATTGATGCCAACTTTTTTTTTTAACCTGTGATCCACCCTTCTCCTGACAACTATCAAACCCTCACCACTGGATTATTTTGAGACAAATCCAGATGTCCTATCAGTTCATTTGTCAATATGTTTGTTTCCTTACAAGGTAAAGATTTGGGAATGATTATAATACCATCATTCCTTTTAACAATGTAGCAGCTATTCCTTAATGCTGTCAGCATCCAATCTGTGTTCACATTTCCCTGGTTGCCTCATAATTTGCTTTAAACAGTTGCCGTGTTCACAATCCAAACATTTGGCTGATAAGCCTCTTAAGTCTTGTTTAATCTAGATAGGTTTCTCTCCTACTTGTTTTCTTTGGAATTTATTTAGTGGGCAATAAACCAGTTGCTTGTTCTTTATTTTCCTGATTGCATCCCCGTGGTGTCATTTAACACATTCCTCTGTTCCCTGTACGTCTCCTGAATAGCTTCATTCCAAGCAGCTCCCAACACTACAGCTGCCTGTGAGCTGCCTGAGGCTTGTGTTCTGTTGCTGTGTCAGTTTTTGATGTGCCTCTGAGCTGTCACGCGTGCCCTGGCTCCCCTGGGTCATCCATTCACTTTCCAAGGTCCCAGTTACCCATTGTCCCCTGTGGCTCCAGAGTATGAAGTGGGACATCCCAGAAGCAAATGATCTGTGAACTTCCAGCTGCCCCGCCCTTTCTGGTACTGTCTCCTCCATCCCAGTCCCTTCACCTAGTGCATCCACAGTGTACTCACAGCCCTCCTGTGAGTTGCTTGGTAGCTGTCTTGGCTACTAGATCAACTTTAGTGTTGCCACACTCCTTGTTTTCAGGGAACATTTATTCTGTGCTTGATCTTAGCCAAAAGGCTGAGAAGCGATGGGGAACAATTATTTTAATTTATGACCTCAAGTTTAAGAATAATGATACCAGCAGTTCAGGTATGCCAAAGAGCAGCTGCAAAACTCTTCCTTTATGTGAAAAGGTAAAAGTTCTTAATAGAAGAGAAAAAAAAAATCATTTGCTGAGGCTATGACACTCCATAGTGCAGTAAGTTATTTTGAGAGAGACATAGTAAAATGTGTTATAATATTCTATCTTATTATTGTTGTTAATCTCTTACTGTGTCTTGTTTGGTTTTTTTTATGTGTTTAGTACAGGGTCTTACTTGTAGTGATCCTCCTGTCTCAGCCTCCCCAGTGCTAGGATTTCAGCTGTGTACCACCACACCCAGTCTCAGTGGCTCAGGGAACCTCGGGGTGGGGCCAGTGTGGCATGTGGTGCTGAGGATCAAACCCTGGTCCCTGGGCTTGCTAGGCAGTTGCTTAGTCCACTGAGCTGTCTCACTGGCCCTAGTGCCTGGTTTATAAGTGACACTGCATCATAGATGTGCGCTGTGATACGGTGTGGATGTGGTTTGTCCCCTAAGGGTCCATGCACTGTAAATGGGGTTCTTGGTGTGTGGAGAGGTGAGGCCTACTGGAGCTGGTTAGGTATTGGGAGATACATTCATGTCTTACTCTAGGATTCTAGACCATGAGTCAAGTAAAACCTCTTTATTGAGGTTACCTAGACTCAGCCATTCTTATATAGCGGTGGAAAATGGGCTTATACAGTGTACATGAAGAGGAACAGCCAGTATGTAGAGAGCTCGGTCCTGTGTGTCAGACAATACTGTGGAGGTTGGAGCATATTCTCTGGAGAAAGGGGACCACTGTGCCAACACTCCTTGTTACCTCGGAGGCAGTTGGCTGTGTGGATATTTTGGTTTCTTTACCCATTTACTTCTGATGGACATTTGGGGTTGTCTCCAGTTTAGCGCTGTTAGGAACGTCTCCTGTGACCATTCACGAACAAGTCTCTATAGATACATTCATCCCTTTGGGTAAGTGAGAGAATTGCTAAGTAGTATTCTGGGTATATGTTTAAATTTGTAACAAGTTGCGGAGTGATTTCCCGAGCAGATGCACCAGTCTGCCTTCCCAGTGGGGAGGTGATGGAGTTTCACTCGCCTCGTAGCGTGCTAGCGCCGGGCGTTGCCAGCTCTTCCAGCGGGGTGTGGTGCTGCCCACGTATGGCTCACCTGCTCTCCTTGCTGACCAGTGATGGTGAGAACCTGAGCTCTCAGCCATTTAACGTGGGAGGCGTCCGTGTAAACCCGCTGCCTATTAGAGAGGCCGAAGTTATTACTGAATTCTGGGGTCTTCATGGAGTCTGGAGTTAGGTTCTTATGTCTTGCAGATTTTGGGCCCTAAGAAATCTCAATTCGAAGGCTGAAAAGATTTTCTCCTCTGCTTCCTGCTATATATTGCATAGCTTTTGCTTATACGTATGGCCAGACTTCTTTCAGCTTAATGTAATTGTTCTATACAGTGTAAGGTGAGGTTGACTTTCTTCGAAGTGAACTAGCCAGTTGTCCTAAGTGCCATTTGGGGAAGATAGTCCTTCTCCAGCGATTGTTTTTGGGGCTTTGGTGAAAAAGGAAACTTCTCACGCAGGTGTGCGTCTCCTCTGGCTCTTCATTCTGTTTTGGTGAGTGATCTGTCATTTCTCACAGGCTGTCTTGGTCACTGTAGCTTTATAATTATTTTTTAAAAAATTTATTAGTGCAGTACATGTTTTCAGTAGCATTGTAGTTCTTAAAGCTGAGGAAAGCAGACCCTTCATTTTGAGATTCTTTTGGCTACTTTCACGTCTTTCCTTTCCCACCTAGATTTAACAGTCCACTGTCTCCTACTGAAAAAGCCAGGTGACGTTTAATTAGGGTAACTTCTGATCTGAGGTGAGCGCGGGAGAGCAGGTGTCTTCACGGCGCTGCCTGTGTGACCCCGGCCTGGTCATAGCGCGTGTGCCTGTGAAGACCTCTTCCGTTCTCCCCCGTGTTTTGCAGGTCTCTTGCTTCAGATTTATGTGTATTGTTCCATTTATTGCTTTAGAATTTAATGTTTCTGGACACTAGTGTGAGTGGAATTTTATTTTTGTTTTATTTTCCAATTTTTTGTTGTTAGTATATAGAAATAATATTAACTTTCTTGTACTATGTATCTTGTGACTTTTATTAAATTTGAGTTTTCCTAGCTTTTTCATAGACTGCCTAGGAATTTCAGTTTCTGTAATCATGCTGCCTGTGACTAATAACAGTTTTATAATTTCTTTCTTTTTATTTTTTGGTGCTGAGGACTGAAGCAAGGGCCTCCTGCCTCCTGGACAAGCGTTCTACCTTTGGGCTAACTCCCCATCCCGATACCTTCTTTCTGGTGTGTTCTTGGCTGCCTTTTTCTTGTTGTCTTACAATGGCGAGAGCCCCCAGCACGGAGTATAACAGAAGTGGTGAGAGCGGGTGTGTTTGTTTTGCTTCTCTCTTATGGGGAGAGCAGCCAGACTTTTACCGCCATGCATGATGTTTTTCATAGTTGTCCTAAGTCGGGGAGGAAGGGTGTGTGTGTGGGGAGAGTATTGCCCTATATTTTTAGTTTTCTGAACATATATATATATATATATATATATATATATACAATATTTTCTTATATCCTGTTAATATGTTGAAGTATGTTATTAAGATATGTTCATCCATGCATTTTTGGGGCAAACCTGGCTCAGTCGTGATCTTTTTTTTGTGGAACCGGGATTGAACTCAGGCCCTTGCACTTGCCGGGGAAGTGCGTATTCCACTGAGCCATCTCCCCGGCCCTCAGTTGTGATCTTTATCCTTATTATATATGGCTTAGGTCAAATGGCTGACAATTCTTTTTAAATTTTATTTTAAAGAGGAAAAACAAAAGCAAAAGCAAATAACAAAAACAAAGACAGAAACAGAGCAACATACAAAAATACATATGGTACAGAATTTTAAAACAAGAATACAAAATTAACAATGGCTGTTATGTATTTTGGTCACCACATCTGTTGCTCAGATTACCAGATGTAAATATGCAAGATTGCTCAAATATTTAAACATTAACTCTTCCTTTCAGTAAACCTTAATTTTTTTCTTGTCCTTTTTACTTTTTAATTTATTTTATTTTAAAGAGAGTATAATAATAACAGTTGATAAGACATTAGAAACGGTGCACATCTAGAAGAACAAGATGACAGGGATTCAACCGTGGTACACTATGGAGACATTATGATGTTTATACATGTGGGTCTGACTGACTTCACTTCTGAGGGTGGCTGCATCCATTTACCTATAAAGGCCTCAGGCTTTTCTTTATAGCTGAGTAATATACCATTGTATTAAAATACCACATCTTTTTTATCCATTCTTCAAGTGATGGGTATTTTGGGTGTTTCCAAGATTTGGCTGTAACAAGTTGTGCTGCAGTGAATGTGGGTGGACGTGTGTCACTGTGATATGTTTTCAGTTCCTTTGGGAAAATACCCAGAGGGGGAGCAGATGGGTTGAATGAGACTTCCAATGCTAGTTTTCTGAGGAGTCTCCACCCTGGATTAGTGGTTGTACCAGTTTACAGTGGAAAAAGTTTCCCTTTTCCCCACAGCCTCTTCAGTGTTTGTTATTAGTTGATTTCTTTATGACAGCCATTCTTTCTGGAGCGAGATGGAATCTCAATGTTTTAATTTGCGTTTCTCCAATGGCCAGTGCTGTGGAACATTTTTTCATATATTTATTTGCCATTTATATTTCTTCCTCTGAGAAGTGTGTATTCATCTTGGATGCCCATTTTTGGGTTGGGTCTTTGAATTTTGAGGACATGATATTTTTTTTTTAGTTCTTTATATATTCTATATATAAGTCCTTTGTCTGTATGACTGTTGGTTAAGATTTTTTCCCAATTTGTGTGTTGTTTTTTCACTCTGTTGATGATTTAACTCTCTTCCTACCCCTGTGTCTTCAAGATTTCCACATTTCTCTTCCAGTAGATTTAGTGTGTCTGTTTTAATGGTTAGATCTTTAATCCATTTTGACTTTAGTTTAGTGCATGGCAATAGACCTGAGTCTAGTTTTAGATTTTGGCATGTGGAGAGCCAGTTTTTCCAGTGCCATTTGTTAAAGAGGCTATCTTTCTTCTAGTGGACATGTTTGGTCCCTTGTAAGGATAAGGTGGCTGATTGTGTTTGTACTTGTATCTGCATCTTCTGATCTGTTCCATTGATAATCAGGTCTGTTTTTTTTTTTTTTTTTTTTTGTCAGCACCATGCTGATTTTATCACAGTAGCTTTGTTATATAATTTCAAGCCAGGGACTGTAATGCCTCCTGCTTTTCTTTGTTGGCCAGGATTGCCTTTGCTATTCTAGGTCTTTTCTGTTTTCTTTCTTTCTTTCTTTCTTTCTTTCTTTCTTTCTTTCTTTCTTTCTTTTTTTTCTCTTTTCTGGTTTGAAATAAGTTTTAGGAATGTTTTCTCTAGATCTGTGAGGTATGTTGATGGTATTTTGATAGGGATTGTATTAAATCTGTATAACAATTTTGGGAGTATAGCCATTTTCACAATGTTCTTCCTATCCAGGAACAAGGAATATCTTTCCATTTTCTGAAATCCTTAGATTTCTTTTTTCAGAGTATTGTAATTTTCATTGTATACATCTTTTACTTTCTTTGTTGCATTAATGCCTTAGTGTTTCATATTTTGGGATGCTATTATGAAGAGTATTATTCTTCTAATTTCTCTCTTGATGAGTTCATTGTCTATGTAGAGAAATACTATTGATTTTTGGGTATTAACTCTGTGTTGTGCTATACTACTGAATTTGTTTATTAATTCTTTTTTCCCCATAATTTTATTGATAAACAAATAGCAATGAGACAGTTTCAAATCAAATTGGTAGGATAGTTTCAATAATTAACACACTGCATACATTCTTCCTAGTGGTTAATTGCTGTACGAGATGCGGACATGATATCCTATTTACAAACACCATTAGAACAAATCATTCTATTCATTAAGAGAATGTGACCATATATTTATCCTAACCACTTTGAATACACAGATACAAAATAGACATTCATCTGTATACCTTTTTTTTGTTAATGTTTATTAATTCTAATAGCTTCTTGGTGCAGTTTTTTCTAGATGCTTCTTGGTCTTCCAAGTAGAGTATTATGTCATCTGAGAATAATGATAGTTTAACTTCTTCCTTTCCTGTTCTTTTTTTTTTTTCCTGTTTGTTTGTATTTTAGAGCAGGATCTACAGGGTCTCCCTATGTAGATCTGACTCAGTGATTCTCCTGTTTTCAGCCTCCCAAGTGCTGGGAGTACAGGTGTGCAGTACCACGGCCAGTGTCAGTCACAGTCTCAGTGTGCCCCGGGGGCAGGGATGGCATGCCACACTGGGATCTAACACCAGCCACTGCGCTCTGCCTAAGCAGGCACTTTAGTCCACTGAGCTATCTGGCTGGCCCCCTTTCCTGTTCTTATTCCTTTTATTTCTCTCTTTTATCTAATGGTGCTGGTTAATGACTCCAGAACTGCATTGAATAGGAATGGTGATAGTGGATGCCTTTCTCTTGTACTTGATTTTAGAATAAAAGCTTTCAGTTTTTCTTCATTTAGAATGATGTTGGCTGTTGGTTTGTCATAGATGGCTTTTATCATTTATCCTAATTTTCTGTAGGATTTTTTCATGAATGAGTGTTAGACTTTGTAAAAAGCTTTTTCTGCATCTACTGAGATGATCATGTGGTTTTTGTTTTGGCTGTATTGATATAGGGTATTACATGTACAGATTTGTGTATGTTGAACCATCCTTGCATCCCAGGGATGAATCCTACCTGGTCATGGTGTACAATTGTCCTCATGTTTTGCTGCATTCTATTTGCTAGTATTTTATTGAGGATTTTTGCTTCTGTGTTCTTGAGGGAGATTGGCCTGTAGTTCTCTTTTATGGTTGAGTCTTTGTCCAGTTTTGGTATCAGTGTAATACTTGTCTTCCTGAATGAGTTCGGGAGTATTGCTTCCTTTTCAATTTCATTGTAGATTTTGAGGAATCTTGGGATTAAGTCTTCTTGATTAAATTTAGAAATCATCTACATTTCTTGTAGAATTCTGCTGTGAATCTTTCAGGACTAGGGCTTTTCTTTGTTGGTAACATTTTTTAAAATTACGTTTTTATTTCATTGGCTGATATTTGATTATTTAGAGTTTTTATATCTTCTTGGTTCAGTTTTGGTAATTTGTAACATCTATCCATTTCTTCTGTGCTTTCCATTCTGTGAGAGTAAAGATTTTCAAAGTAATTATTGATGATTTTTTGTATTTGCACAGGATCTGTAGTAATTTCACCATTTTTCTTTCTATTGCTTGAATTTGAATTTTTTCTTTCTTCTTTTTGGTGAGGTTAGTTAGCGGTTCATCAATTTTATTTAATCTTTCAGAGAACCAGCTTTTTGAACATTAATTCTTTGTATTGTTTTCTTTGTCTTAATTGCATTAATTTCTGCTCTAATCTTTATGACTTCTTTCCTTCTGTCTTCGGGATTTTGGCTTTGTTTGCTGTTTTTCTTCTAGAATCTTGAGGTGCTGCATTAGATAATTTATTTGTTCTCATTCTGTTTTCCTAGTGTGTGAGTTCACCACTATAAATTTCCCCTTGAGAACTGCTTTCCTTGCATCCTACAAATTCTGTTAAGTTGTGTTTGAATTTTTGTAGGCTTGTAGATATTGTTTAATTTCCTGTTTTATTTCATCTGTAACCCATTGGTTGCTGAAGAGGGTGTTATTTAATTTACATGTGTTTATAGGGTTTTTGAGATTTCTTTTGTTATTAATTTCCAGTTTGATTGCACTGTGGTCAGGTAATATGCAAGGGATAATTTCTGTTTTCTTGCACTTACTTAAGGATGATCTATGGACTGGTATGTGGTCTATTTTAGAGAATGTTCCATGTGCAGCTGAAAAGAATGTGTATTCAAATGTTGTTGGGTTGAACACTCTATAAATATAATTGGTTTAAACACGCTAAACCAGACTTATTCAAATGTCTGGTTTAGTTCTGCTACCTCTTTGCTAACTTCTTGTCTATTTGACCTATCCTTTTTAGATAAAGGGGTCTTAAGGTCCTCTGTTAAGACTGTGATCTTTGTTATTAGATGTTTCATGTCCTTTATAATTTGTCTTGACAATGTTGGGTTGCCCCCATGTTTGGTGCATGCATATTTATGGTTGATATTTATTCCTCTTGAAGTTTTCCCCTAACCAGAATGTAGTAATCTTGTTTATCTTGTTTGATCATTCTTGTTTTAAATTTCCTGTTGTTTGTGAACAGAATAGCTACCTCTGCTTTTTTCTGAGTTCCTGGGCCATGTAGTATTGTTTTCCATCCTTTGACTTTCAGCCTATGAATTTCTTTTTGTGTTAAATGTGTTTCTTGTATGCAGCATATTGTTGGATTTTGTTTCTTGATCCACTCTGCTAATCTATGTCATTTAATTTGTGAATTGAGTCGATTTACATTGTGGTTATAATTGACATGTATTGGCTTATGGTTGGCATGCTATTTTCCTGCTTTTGGTTCCCTACTTCTCTCATGTGTTTAATGTTTGCCCTATTTGATGTTTTCTTTCTGTTGTTGTTCCTGGAATTTTGGTCGTTTTGATCTCATTCTAAAATATCTTTTAGTATTCTGTGTAGGGTTGATTTGGTCGTCATGAATTTCTTTAGTTATTCTTTGTCATGGAATTATTTTACTTCTCCATTAATTTTGGAAGAGAGTTTTACAGGGTATGTCAGTCTGGGTTTGAAGTTCTGTTCTTGTTGAACTTGGTATACTTTGCTTAGTATTCTTCTTGACTTGATGGTTTGAGTTGAGAAATTTGCTATTATTCTGATAGGCTTTCCTTTAAATGTGATCCAGTTCTTTTCTCTAGGAGCTTTTAGTATGTTGTTCTTATGTTGAATTTCTGGGATATTGATTATTATATGTCTGAGAGTAGATTTAATTGGGTTGATGTTAATTGGAGTTCTGTATGCCTTGGTTAGCTGAATGTCAGATTGTTTCTCCATACTTTGGAAGTTTTTTGCTATTATTTCTGCAAATATTCTTTTTATGACATTTGTGTTGGATCCTTCTTTTTCACTGATGCCTGTTAGTCTTACGTTGTTCATCTTTGTATCATCTTATAGCTGTTATTATTATCTGTTCCTTGTTGTTTTTAAGGGATCTTTCCTTTCTTGGTCACTAGCTGTCATGCTATCTTCAATGAAGTCTGAAAGTCTATCTTCACTTTCATTCAAAAGGTTTTGCCTTTTTTTAAAAAAGCCTTTTATTTATTTTTTTAGTACAGAATCTTGCTACGCAGCTCGGACTTGTAGTGATCCTCTTGTCTCAGCCTCCATAGCACTTGGATTGCAGGTGTGCACCACCACACCCAGTGTTGGAGGCCAGCACGATCCCCCTTGGATTCCAGGGTGTGCATAACATGCTGTACTGGGAATTGAACTTGGCTCCTTGTGCTTGCCAGGCAGCTGCTTAGACCACCGAGCTATCTCCCCAGCCCAGGTTTTGCCAAGTTTTAGTGGAAACATTTTTGAATCTGCTTCATGCATTCTATTTATTTCCTATGTCGATCATTCAATGTTTCCATTTTTGTTTTCCTTTATTTTTTAAATCAATGTCTCCTTTAAAAGCACTTAGTAATTCTTTCATTATAGTTATCATTTATTTTTTGATCTGGGAGTTTATTCTGATCTGATTTCCTCTACACCCTTCTGCAGTTGTTTCTTTACTTCAGTTGCTATTATTTCAGAGATTTCAAGTGTGCGACTTACAATTCTTTCCATGCTGATGTCTCCTGGATTTGTTCTGGGTGGGCTGGGAGCCTGAGCTTGTATTTTCTTTCATCGTGTCATTTGCTGTTTCAGAGAGAACTCCTGATTTTGATTTCTGTGATACCTTTCGTGAAATTTTGATGGTAGGGCACTGTATCACTGCAGTCAGAGCCGCTCTGTGAGACTCTGTTCTTTAGATAGCTCTCCTGTCAGAGATCGTTTTGTGTGTCCCATGACTGTGCCTTCTCTGTTGGTGGAGAGTGGCATATTGATTTCTGTTTGGCATTGTCCTCTGCACGTGGTGTAGGGCTTTGGTGAGGTTATTACCCAAGTGCCTCCCCGTATTATTCCCCAAGACAAAACATGTGACTAAGGCACATATGACATCGAAGTCACGATAGTACAATTAGCAGTATTAATGACAGCAAGCAAAATGTGGAGATTCACAAACTTTGGTAATTAATGGTTTTGTATTTTAGACCATAGGAGCCAACACTATAGCTATATAGGAAAGCAGATTGTAAATCAGGAATTTGTATGTAAGCTAGTTCCCCAAGTCCCATTGGGGCACCTCCCCTGCATGTACCTGGAGTCGTGCAGGCAGACTAGTTCACCCAAGTTACCTCCTGCCACCCCTGTGCCGTGAAGATCCTCTCTGTAGGTCTGGGCTGCAGTCGGAGCCCCGCTGGGCCCAGTAGTACGCTGCTGCCCCTGGGCCCAGATGCACGCCTTGGCTCCTCCTCCTGGGCCTGTACCACTGAACTTGGCCTGGCCGCGCTTAGCCAAAGTCGGCCCAGCCAGGCCTAGCTGCAAGCCTCGGCTCCTCCTCCCCGGACTGTGCCACTGGTCTCTGCCCACTGGGCCTAGTCGCAAACCTCCTAGATCCATAGTGATTGTTAGTCTATTCCTTGTATTCTGTTGTTTGGATGAGCAATGAGTATTGCCCTCAGAAAAGTGAATTGAGTGTGGTCGGTACTCTTGTTTTCTAACTGTGTAGCATTGGCATTATTTCTTCCTGAAATGCTTGATAAAATGCACCAGTGGTAATATCTAGCTATAAGTTTTCTTTATAAGATACTTAATCACAAAGAATTTACAAGTGTATGTATATAGGGTGGTTTGGTTTCTGTCTCTTTTTCATTAGTGTTTGTATCCTTTTAAGGGATTTTTCTGTTACCTGAATTATCAGATTTGTTGCCCTACTGTTGTTCTGTTAGCTGTTTTTCTTTTTAGGTACTGGAAATTCAATTCCCAGGCAGGTGCTTCTGCTGCTGAGCTCCACCACTCCCTGCCATTGTTCCATTTATCTTTTGGTGAATGTTTATCTTTTGGTGGCTGTAGGACACTTAACTGAATGTTTATCTTTTGGTGGTTGTAGGACACTTAACTACAGTGGTCAGGCTGAGTGTCACTTAGCATCTCCACCCGAATGTCCTGCCCCAGCGTCTAAGGTAGAACAGGGTTGGGGACCTGCCCATTAGCTCAGTTGTTTAAATGCCTGTTCAAACAAAGCAGTCAGGCTCAGGATGCTGTGGTTCGATCCCCATATCCTCATGCCTTACCAGACCTGCCCTGAAGGCATCCTGAACCAGCCCCCCCAAAAAAAGAAAAGAAAAGAAAAGAGAAAGGTAGAACAGGGTTGAGGGGGTGAATCCTTGTGTCTATCAGAACAGTCTTCATCTGGCCTTCCTCATGCTCATATCTTGCCCTTTCCCTTTTACATTGTTTTTGAAGATATGATTGACACACAGGAAACGACATGTTTGGAATGTAATGTTTGCTAAGATTGGTGTGTATTTCCATGAACCCACTACTGCGCTCCGGGCAAGTCATATGTGCCTCAGCTACAGAGCTGTTGTGCCCCTCAGCTTATGTCTCAGTTACTCTTCTCTCATTGCTGGGACAAATACCCGACACTCAAAATGGAGGAAGGAAAGGTTTATTTAGCTCACAGTTAGTAGAGGTTTCAGTCCATACTCCGCTGGCTCCAAGGCAGAGCGCTGTGTGGCAGAGGGCAGCAGTTCATGGTGGTGGAAAACAGCAAAACTCAAGAGAAAAAGGGAGGAGCAGCTGCAGCAATGGCTACAGAGAGCAAGTCTGACTCCCTTAAGCTGCCTTCAGGCTGTCGGCCCCAGACTGGGTGTAGCACTCACACCCAAAATCCCAGCAGCACTTATACCCATAATCCCAGTGGCTCATAAGTTAAGCACAAACTCTAGAAGTCTGCCTCATGACTGCATGAGGCTTGGCGGCGGGAGGGGGGGGGGCGGCAACTAGACACAAACCATAACAGTTTACTTCTAGAATTTGCATAGTTTGGGGCCTCATATTAAAGTGTGTGATCCAATTAGCATTCATTGTTCTAGGATGCTAGCTGTGAGTGGAGGTCAGTATTTCTGACTGATGTTTGGTACTCTCCCAGCTTTTGCTGAAAACAACATCTATTCTGTATGCCTCTGTGGAGGGATCGGAGGAATATGTGTAGGTCTATTTTTGTATTTTCTCTTCTGTTCTGTTAGTTTCTTTGTCTCTGTACTATTGTGTTTATTACTGCAATCATAATGAGTCTTGAAATCAGCTCGTGTCTTTCAATTTACTTCTTTTTCAAAGTTGTTTTGGGTAATCTAGTCCTTTTTGTATTCACATTTCAATTTTACAATCACTTTGCAAATTTCTAAAAAAACAAAACAAAACAAAACCTGCTTGAACTTCGAATGATATTATATCTAGTCTATAATTTGAGAGCCAATTGCGCTCTTAACAATTTTGAGTCTTTCAGTCTATGAGCGTAATAACCTTCTCCATTTACTTAAATCTTTAATTTCTATCAGTGTTGTTTGATAGTTCTCACAGCACAGATCTGCCACCTTCCTCGGTCAGAGCCATCTCAGTGTACTTAAACTGTTGATACTATTGTAAGGAGCATTTTAAAATGTCCACTTCTGATTGTCATTGTTAGTGGCTAGAAATCTAAAGAGTGGTTATTTGAAAATTCATCTTGAGTTCTGTAGCTCCACTAAACTCATTGTTTCTGGTTGCTTCTTTCTAATTCTGCTGGATTTTCTATACACAGGATCATGTTATCTCTGGATAAAGGTGTGTCTTAGTTACTCTTCTCTCGTTGCTGGGACAAATAGCCGACACACAAAATGAAGGAAGGAAAGGTTTATTTAGCTCACAGTTACTGGAGGTT
>NW_004524646.1:12133014-12165718 GCF_000260255.1 Octodon degus
TCTGTCTCTGTCTCTGTCTCCCTCCCTCCCTCCCTTCCTTTTTTTTCACACAAGGTCTTTGATGTCCAGGCTGGCCTTGCACTCATGGATATCTTCCTGCCTAAGCCTCACCATGGCTCGTTCTACAAGCTTGGACTACCATGCTGGCCGTTTCGTGTTTTTCTTACTTGCTGTCTCAAGCTACCAGAATGTTGTCGCCTAGAAATAGTGAATGGACATCCTTGTCTTCTTTCTGACTGTGGAGGGGAAGCATCCACTCTCTTTCACAGTGATATGTGACATTAGCCGTGCTTGTTTTGTAGATGTCCATATTAGTTTGAGAACACTCTTTTATTCCAAGTTTGCTAAGAGAATTGATTGGTTGATTGATTGATTGATTGGTCAGAACTGGAACTGATCCAGGGCATGCTGAACTATATCCGAGCCTTTTTAATTTATCTAGGCTGGCCTCAAACTTAAGATCTTCCTGACTCAGCCTCTCAAGTAGCTTGGGCTATGGACATGTGCCACCAAGCCTGGTGTCTCAGTTATTTTTCTCTTGTTGCTGGGACAAAATAACCCAACACCCAAAATTAAGGAAAGGTTTATTTAACTTACGGTTTGTGGAGGTTTCAGTCCACACTCGGCTGGCTCCAGAGCAGAGTGGCACATGGCGGGGTCAGCAGTTCGTGGTGGCAGAAAACAGCAAAGAGCAAAGGTAGGAGCAGTGACTGCTGCTGGGAAGCCTCTCTCCCTTCCCTATATTGTATGCAGATTACCCGGCCCAGGGCAGGTAGCGCTCACCCATAATCCTGGCATTAGATCATGAATTAATCACAGACTCTAGAAGCCGCCTCATGACTGCATGCCAAGCCTGCCCCGGAACCAGGTGTGATGGTGCAAGCCTGTAATCCCAGCACTTGGGAGGCTGAGACAGGAGGATCACTACAAGTCTGAACTGCATAGTGAGACCCTGTATCAAAAACAAAACGAAGAGAAAAAGGCCCCCCAAAATATTTGTTAGAATTGGTAAGTGAAGCGTCCTAACCCTGAATTTTTGTGTGTGTGTGGTGTAAACTTTAAATGAAGCTTACTTAGTTAATATTTCAGTTTTGTACTTATTGCTATGTGATATTTGGTGGATTTCACTTTCAAGCAATTCTTGCAGGCTGGGGATGTGGCTCAGTAGGAATGCTTGCCTGACGCTGGGGGCCCTGGGTTCAACCCACATTGCTGGAGAGAGGGGTGGAGGGAAAGAAAGAAGAGAAAGAAAGGGTAGGAAAAGGGTGGTGAAGAATTTCTCCATTTCGGGCTACTGGACTCTTTTAGAATACTTTGCTGAGTTTGCACACCTATAATATTCAATAACGGAACTTAGAAAAAATGGGGTATACCGATGAATGTCCATTTTGTATTTGTGTATTCCAAGTGGTTAGGATAGATATATAGTTGCATTCTCTTAATGAATAGAATGATTTGTTCTAATGGTGTTTGTAAATAGGATCACAAGTCTGCATCTTGTACAGCAATTAACCACTAAGAAGAATATATGCAGTGTGTTATTTGTTGAAACTGTACTTCCGATTTGATTTGAAACTGTCTCATTGCTATCTGTTTATCCATAAAATTTTGAAAAAAAGAAAAAAGAATTTCTGCGTTTCATCAGAGCTGAGAAGTTGTTCGGTGTTGCTGTGGCACGTGCGCGCTCGCTGCGTGGCGTGTGTCCCGGATGCTGGTGCGGGTCTTTCGTTTTCTTCCCTGACCAGCCCAGCTACTAAAGGTTTTGGTGCTTTGGTTTGGTTCTGTAGTTTTATTACTCTTCGCAGAGTACCAGTTTTTGGTTTCATTAGGTTTTTCTTTTTCTTATTTCTTTTCTGGCATCCCTCCTCTCTTCTTCCTTCCACTAAAGTATGTTTAGTTTCTCTTCTCTTTCTAGTTTGTTTTGGTGGAAGTAGAGGTCACAGACTCGAGACTTCATTCTTTTCCTGGGTGTTCAGTGCCATTCATTTTCCTCTTGGTGTCTCAGCTGTATCCACAATTGTTGATATTTTGTGTTCTTATTTTCACTCAGCTCTAGTTTTCTTTTTGATTTATTTGTAATCCATGAATTATTTAAAAGTATGCTATGTAGATTCCAGGCCCTTGAATACCTCCCAAATATTGTTGTTTTTAATTTAATCCCACTATGGCCACAGAATGTATATTGTATATTTGGGTCCCCTCCCCTTACGACAGGGTTTGACTGTGCAGTTCAGGCTGGCCTCGATCTCATGGTGTAGCCCAGACTGGCCTCAAACTCATGGTGATCTTCCTGCCTCAGTCTCCTGAGTGCTGGGATTACAGGTGCCCACCACCGCCATGCCTCACTCCGGTGTAGATTTGAACCCTTTTAAAATTCACTGAGGTGTATGCTCTAGGGCGTGGTCTGTTATATAAATGTGTTATGTGCATGGTGTTGCTGGGTGCAGGGGTTGTAAACACTGATGACTCGATTCTGTAGGGCTGGCTGGTGGCTGCAGTTGTCTGGTCCCTTTCTGAGTTTCTGTCTGCCATATAAGAGCAGTTGTCCTGCGGCTTGAGTGTCTGCCCTTCCAAGATTCACACGTCGGTGCTTAAGCCACAAGATGATGCAGAAGCAATGAGGTGATGGGGCTGCGTGGGCTAGCCCTCGTGAGTGGGTTTGTGTCTTTCTTGAGGCTGGAGGGGTTGGGTGGGTACCCTGTCCTCGATCTCTTGTGTCCCTTGAGCACTCTGAGCGGCACAAGCCCTCTCCTGAAGCTGGCGCCTTGGCGTGGGCTCCCCAGTCCGCAGAACTGGGAGGAGCGCATTTCTGTTATTTATTGTGCATCCCGCCTGCAGTGTTTTGGGATGGAAGCGGGAACTAAGATGAGCTTGGAAATTGGCGAGTGTGAGTGGATGTTCCCTCTTTCTGTTCTGTGAGTTTTCCTGCACTTATTTTGAGGTACTGTTAGCTGCATGAACGCTTTGGGTTGGGCCGTTCTCTGATGAACTCCATCGACTCTTCCTTCGCTGAGAAGGGACCCTCTGTCTTGTAATGCTCGGTTCTCTGAAAGCTACTTGGCATACTGTTCACAGAAGTGGTCCCTGGGTGTCAGGACTACGGGATGTCATCCTACTTGTACCTGTGTGTGTCTTTGTATTTCAGATGGATTTCTTTTAGGCAGTCTGTAGCTAGCTCGCCCTTGCTTTCTAATTCTAATCCTACCTAACGGCACCTCCTTTGGACTCTGGGGAATTTACCCTGAATTAACTTAATGTGGTTATTGATGTGGTCCAGTTTAGATGTGTCATCTTACTATTGTCTGTTACTGTTCAATGGATTCTTCTCCCTTTCTCGCCTAGATTAATCGAATGATTTCGTCTTTTGTGTGAGTGACTTCATCGCCTGGCTTTGCATTGTGGCTTCTTAGTGGTTGTTCACTTTCACGTGGGTTTCTAGCTCTTCTTCCGTGAGAACCTTGGCGCAGTCTGCCTTTCTCTCCCTTCCCTGGCGGGCTCTGTGCTGCTGTGGCTGGCGCGCACTTTACGTCTACATATGCCGCAGTCGTGTGCTATTATTATTGCCAGAAACAGCTATCGAGAAGCGATTTTGATAATAAAAAGCATTGTGTATTTTCTTGCAGAAGCACCATTTTACTGCTTTTCGTTTGGGTATGCGTAAACTCATATCTGCTATAATTTTCTTTGTGCTTTGAGGGCTTTCCTTAAACATGCCTTGTACTTTTGGTCTGCTGATTATGAATTAGCTTCTATTTGTTTGGAAGAAAATGTTGTGTTTATCCAGAAGATCTTTTCAGTGAGTGGGTGAAGCGCTCGGGCTAGGAGTTGCTCCTTCCCATCAGTGCTGTCAGTGTGTCGCTCGCTGTCTCCAGCTTGCCTTTTGTGGGGTGAGCAGTCGGCTGCAGTCTTGTCTTTGTTCCTCCGTGCGTAGTTTTCCTGTTGTGTGGGGTTTGGCCTTAGGTTCCGAGCAGTCTAAATAAGGTACCTTGGTGTGGTTTTCTCTGTGTGTCTTACACTTTGTTTAATTAAAAAAAAAAAAAAAGAATCTGTGGGTTTATTGTTTTAATCAACTTTAAAATTTAAAAAGATCGCGATTCCTTTGATTTTGTGTTTCCTCGATCCCCACCTCTCACCCCCTTTTTCCTAGTACTTCATTCGTGGTGGGCCTTTGGGTTTGTTCCACAGCTCAGTGTTTCTGTTCCTCCTCATGTTTACTAATCCCTGCTGCAGTGTCTAATCTTCTGTGATTAGCAGATGTGGTTTTCGTTCACTGCTTCATGTTTGGCTTGGTCTCTCAGAAGTAGCTCACCTGTGTGTCATGGCTGACGTTTCCCGGCTGTGCTCCGGCTTGCTGGCCACGCTGTGCACCATTGCTGCCGTTCTGATGAGCGCCCAGATCCACTCCATCACCTGCGTCCCTCATGGGTCTGTTTCTCTTGGCCAGTTTTCTTCATTATGGGGGAATTTTCCTATTTCTTTCCAGGTCTGATCAAGTTTTTAAAATTGTAGTGCTGGGGTACAACCCAGGGCCTTGCACATGTGCAGGTTGAATGTAGCTACTACTGGGTTACATTCCTAGCTTGTATGTGTTATTTTGACACAGTCTTGGTAAACTGTTGAGGGCGGCTTTGAAATTCAATCCTCATATCTCAGCCTCCTAAATAGCTGAGGTTTACAGATTTGAGTCCCCATGCTCGGGTCAGGGCTGGTCATTTTTGATTGGATGCCAGACATTGTGAATTTTACCTGTTAGGTGCTCAATGCAGGGTTTTTTGTGGTTCCTTTATATATTCTGGAGATTTTTTTCTTGGATATAGTTGTATTGCTTGGAGGCTTGTTCCTTGAAGTTTTGCTTGCAGGCTTTGTTTGCAGGCACAAAACCAGCCTGACTGTAGAGCTAACGTCACCTTCCCGCTCTCAGTGGACTCCCCAGCTTCTTCTGTATTGGAAAAGTCTCCCCCTCTGATTAGTAGGGATGTGAGTGGTTCCCAGGCCCGTGTGAAACCTTGGGATTGTTTCACTTGTCACTGTCTGGGGCTCTTTTCTGGCCTGCAGTTTCCCAGCATGAGGAACATACCGCTCACATGTTGTGTGATAGATTACAGAGCAAGGACAGTTAAGATCTCCAGATGCGGCGGGGCCTGGTCCCTTTCTCATTTTAGTTCTTTCAGCTTGTGTGTGGTGTATTTTGAAAGCCTGTTGTTAGGTACACACGTATTTGTGATTGTTATGTCTTCGAGGGAAGCTGACACTTTCATGTTTTCCTTAAATCCTCCTTCCTCTTGGCAGCGCTCCCTGTTTTGAAGTCTGCTTTGCCTGGTATTAATACGCCACTCTCGCTTTCATTTCATCAGTGTAAACGTGGTATGTTTTTTATGTTTTTACTTACACCCCATCTATTTCATTACGTTTAAAGTGGCTCTCTTGTAGGTGAGACTGCAGTCTTCTTATTTTTATGTATTTATTTTTGAGGCTAGGTCTCACTGTGCTGGCCAGCCTGACCTCAGACTCTGCGGTCAAGCTATCCTGTCTCAGCTTGCCGGGCAGCTGCAGCTACAGGTGTGCACTGGCTTTGCTGGATCTTTGACCCTGAAAATTTGCTTTTTCTTTTTTGATTATTTTTATGTATCTGGTACAGGGTCTCACTACAAAGCTCAGGCTCATACTGATCCTCCTGTTTTTAGCTTCCCCAGTGCTGGAATTACAGGTGTGTGTCACCAGGGCCTGTCTCAGTGGCCAGCTCAGCGTGCCCATAGGTGGGGCAAGTGGTGCCAGGGATCAAACCTGGGTCCCTGTGCTTGCCTGAGCAGGTGCTTAGTTCAATGAACTACCTTGCTGGCCCTTGACAGTAGGTTAATTTTATTAGCTTAATTTTGCCTGGCATTTTAGAGATTGCTTTTTAGGTTAGTTGTGTTACTGTGTTATATAATTGAATTTAATGAAATATGTACATGAATCCAGAAGGAGACAGGCAAAGTGCAGCCCATGGCCCAGTCTGGTCTGTGGTCTGTTTTTATATGCCCTGTGAACTCAAGAGTGATTTTTACCTTCTTAGAAAAGTTTTCTGGGACCAGAGAGATAGCTCAGTAGAATAAGCGCTTGCCTGGCAAGCTCAGGGTCCTGAGTTCATTCCCCTGTGTAGCCCAGGTTGTCCTCAAACTTGCAGCTATCCTCCTGCTTCAGCCTCCAGCATGCTGGGACTGTAGGCGTGGGCTGTCATGTCTGGCTGACGGTTACATTTTAACCAGCTCTGATACTCTTTGTCCCCAAGGGTGCAGCAGTGGTTGTGTGTGGCCCATAAAACCTAAAGTACTGTACTTGCAGATTTTCAGGAGAAAAATCTGCCCCCCTCCCCTTTCTGAGCCAAATCCACAGACCCCAGCAGGCGAGATCCCTGGCTCTTTTCCCACCCCCTTTCTGGAGGCAGTCTTGCATTCCATCACTTTTGTTTCAGATTTAACTGTTGTCTTTGGATGTTTCCCTTTGCTTCATCTCCCCCCTTCTGCTGTTCCCTGCAGCACGCCCTGGTTAGAGCCCCACAGGGCAGCACAGGGCCGCTTGCTCCCTGGGCTCCGCAGCTTGGGCAGGCATCTGACTGCCCTCTGGTCTCCACAGGGGTGTGGCTTCTGGGGTGTGTGCTCATGTCTCCTTGGGATTTTCTGGTGTAGCTTCAGGCTCCTTTCTTAGCAGTGGGGGCTGGGTCGTGTGTTCTTCTGGGTAACAGCACATGCGTGGCTTTGCTCACCGTTGCTCAGCCTGTCCCTGTGGGGATTGTGCATGTGCCCTTCTGGCAGGGGGTGTAGATGCTCAGCTGTCCTGTAACCGCCTCATGGAGGTTCGATAGGGGAGAAGTGGTATCTCAGCCTCCTGGACTCCTAGGTGAGCTTTCGTAGTTGTTTCTTGTTTGTTGGGTACCAGGGTCCTGGGGGTCCGACTCAGGACCTTGTGCTTGCCAGGGAGGAGCTTGTGCCACTGAACTATAGCCACAGCCCCCTAGGTGGACCTTTAGAAGTGCTGTCTGGAGGTGGGGTCTGAGAAGAAGAGTCGGGGCCCTGGGGCACAAGCCAGGGAGGCTGCCTCTGCCTTCCTGGCTCCTCCCTTCTCTTTCTGCCTTTGACCACTGCGAGGTGAGCATCTGCTATCCCGCTAGTCCGTTCCACGGAACTGCTTCTGCCTGTAGCCGCCCAGCCATCCGAGGCAGAGGCCCTGCTCTGTGCATGGGTAGCCTGTAGCTGGGCTGGCTGGAGGTTCGGTGAGTCAGCAGCAGGTCAGGGTTTGTGCTGGGCTCAGAGTTGCCTGGGGTTTCTGGCAGGCCGAGTGGCGGGCATCTGGTGGTCTCCATCAGCCCCGAAGGCATCATGATCCATCCTGCACTTCCCCAAGGCCACTTACTGGACAGGGCCGTGGCTGCTGAGGATGCTGAGAAAGGCTGTCTTCTGGATCCACTGACTAGACCTGGCGCAGCTGTTTGGGCCCTGGGATGGGGCACATAGGCTGTTGGTGTGATTGGGTTACTTTTTTTTTTTTTTTTTTTGGTGCAGGGTCTCACTGTAGTTTGGACTCCTAGTGATCCTCCGTTTTTTGCCTCCCCATTGCTGAGATTATAGGCTTGTGCCACCATGCCTGGACTCCATTGCCGGCTCAGTGTACCCAAGAGTGGGCTGGCGTGGCATGCGGTGCCAGGGATCAAACCCTGGCCCCTGTGCTTCCTTAAGCAAGCGCTTAGTCCACTGAGCTATACTGATGGCCCTAGGTTACTATAAATGCCACCAGCTAGCTGGACCAACCGCAGCTCCTTGGTGCATCCCCAGGTGGCCTACCAAGGCAGCAGGGTTAGGCCACCCCATCATATTTGGAGACTATCACGCCAAGGCCACTTTCTGCTTTTTGGCGTGTTGTTGGCAGGGTCGGCGTGTCATGGCATGCTTCCTGGCCATTCACCTTACAACACCCCAGGGACCATCCTGTCCCTCCTCAGGAAGTATGCAGAACAATGCCGCATGTCTCCTAGAAGCTTGTCTTGGAGCCCGATGGTCCTTCTGGTGGCCCAGGGATGTGACTGCTTTCAGACTTCCACAGCCACTGTGTGGGAGGCCAACCTCAGGCTGTTGTCCCGATGCATCAAGTGGCGGAAGGGCTCCTTGTTCTCTTGTCCTTTCCTGGACCAGTCATTGTGGGGCCGAGGTGCTGAGTTGGATGGCTGTGGCGGTAGTGCCTTCACAGTCCCTCCAGATGGCCGGGAGCTGCTTGGTACACATGGTTCCACCCGTAGCTGTGCTGTGCGGCTGTGCTGTGTCCCCCAGGAGAAGCGCCTCAGTGCATGGGCCTCATCCAGAGCTACGTGTCGGGCCACACTTGCTCCCCCAGCCCATTGTGGCCTAGCAGGTGGGGGTGCTGGAGGCAGTGGGAAAGTGGGAGTGCAGATGAGATGATCCACGCTGTGACAGAAGGAGGAGCAGGAGCCGGGACCATTCATTGTTCAGGGCCTTGCGCCTTGCCTCCTTTCCTAGTAAAGCAGTTTGCAGTTGCAGCCTCTGGGTGGTGCAGTCCCCAGAGGCACAGTGGTGTGCTGCTCCACCCCTGCTGCAGGCCGCTTCCACCACCTCTGTAGCTGGTGCTGTGCGGGGCAGGGTCACTGGAGGTGGCAGCAGGCTCCTGGCTGTGTTCAGGGGCCCACGGGCAGCCTCTCTTTTCTCTCCTGGCCATGCAGAGGCTCAGGCAGGAGTCCTTGTTAGTTGCTCCAAGAATTGGCAGAGGCAGGGAGAGGCCCTCAGGCCTCCAGCTGTGGGGCCCCGGAGGATCCCAAGCCCTGGCTGCCGTGTGGCGCTGGACATGGTACCTCCGTCTCCAAGCTCAGTAACTTCATCCCAAGAGTGGTTCCGACGAAGTCTTTGCAGAGCTGGATTTTGTACAGTTCTGGTACCATATTTGAAAGAGGACGGTAGAAATTAGCAGTCTGAGTATTTCTTTGGTTTTTGTTTTTAAACTGTCAAGAGGGCTCATGTCTTAGCTGGTAGGGCCAATGGAACCTGCTGCAGCCGCATGGTGCACCCTGAGAACACTGGGAGGGGCCCCGCAGGCACTGAGACCTGGCCACATGTGTGTCGTCACCGCAGCAGGCACAGCACTGCTGTTGGATCCGGTGTCACCACTGAGTTTGTTAAATGGAGCCTCTAGTCAGTCCCTGCTCCCTGCCCAAGGCAGGCATTTCAGAGCAAAAGTCATCAGTGACCAGCGGCTCTGAGGAAGGTGAGCGGTGGTTTGCCCTTTCCTGCGAGTGACTTAGTAGACAGGATGCTGTGGAATACTAGTTCCAATGCTCAGAAATAAAACATGTCTTTAATGTCAGAATAGGTGCTGTGATTCTGGCTTCAGGGCTCATCTCTAAGAGTTGCTCTCTGTGTCCGTCACTCCTTCGGGGACCATGGTCCGGGACCCTGTGAGCTGTGTCACGTGTTGACATCAGCCCTGTCACCTGTGTCATGCCTGTGACAGCGGATCTCTGCTCCTTAGGGGCCCATGGGCAGGCCTCGGCCTTGCTCAGCACCTTCCCCTACCCTGCCGGTGTCACTGGTGTCCCCTCATACAGGTGGTGAGAGGCTACAAGGCGACCATCCAGCAGACCCTGGACATCCTCTTCCTGCAGGAAGGCTCTGAGTTCCTGAGCAGCACGGATGCTTCCACCCGGGACTCTGCAGACCGCACCATTATAGCCTGGGACTTCCGGACCTCTGCCAAAATCTCCAACCAGATTTTCCACGTGAGTAGCCTGATTTGTTGCCGAGCTCAGCGTCAGCCTCATTCCTGTCACATTCCTGTCACCCTCTCAGGAGCCCTCGCCCCTTCCTGTGGGTGGGGGCTCAGGGGCCTGAGGTCCCCAGGATGGGGGTGACATGCTCACATGGAAAGCCTTCTGCAGCTCCCCACCCCCCAGCCACCTCATAGCAGGTGGAGCTGCCAGCCCTGATCCGATGGATGGGAAGAGGGAAGAAGACCCCCACGCTACCCCCAGCTGGCCCACCCTCCCCGCTCAGTGTCTTTGAAGGATGAAACGATTGGGCGGGGGTGGGGTGGGGGAGTTAGAGTACCCACGTTAGAGTCCTAGCCTCATCACTTGCACAGTGGGAACCCTTGCTAGGACCCTGGGACCACAAGTTACTCTCCTTGATTCCTCTGAGAAAATGGAGAATAAAATCCAGGTATGGTGGTACACATCTGTAGTCCCAGCTTCTTGGGAGGCTGAGGCAGGATGAGTACTTGAGCCCGGGAGCTCAAGACCAGCTTGGATAATCTAGCAAAAACGCCATCTCAAAAGAACAACAAAAAGGGGAAAGGAAGTTGGTGATACTACCTCTTAGAGTAATTTTGAGGATTAAGAAAATGGTCATAGAGGGTATAGCACAGCACCAAGAACAAAGAGTGCTCCTTTGTGCCTCACCTGCACACTTGTCACCACGATCCCCATCATCATTGTCGCCACCACCGTTGCCATCATCACCACCACCCTCCTCAGCACCACGTTAGCATCACCAGAGTCTTCGCCACTGCCCCCCTCCCCACCACCGCCGTCATCGTCAGCACAACCGCCACCCTCCTCACCATAGCTGTAGCATCAGCGCGACCGCCCTCACGCCCACCACCACCGTCTTCCCACACTCCTGTCTGGTGCCCCAGCCCAGGGGAGAACTGCGTCTGTGCGCACACACTGTCTCCTCCCGTCCTCGGCTATCCTCTGAGGGTTCTGGGGAGCCTGGGCAGACCCACTTCCAGATCTCAGGCTAGGCTCCGGGTGCTGCCCGGTGGGAGCGATGGGTCCAGGGGCGTGTGTGACCCCTGCTGGTGTCTGGTTGCAAGGTCCTGCTGGCCCAGGGCTGGGGCAGGTGGGGGCATGGGACGTGCAGTGTAGTGCCTCGAGTGTGCTGTCCCACTGTGTGGCCTCTGGCGTGCATGTTGTCCTGCTGCGCCCCACTGGGCTCATGGCCCGAGCCGGGTTCTCAAGACTGGACAGTGGTTAAAACAGTGACACCACCCTGTTTGCTGGACCTTCCTTCCGCCACGTGGGGCCCCGTGTACCTTAGGAGGCGGTGTGGGCATGTGGATGAGCCTTCTGCCGCTGGGTGGCAAATGACAACACACCATAGACTCATTCTCCTGTAGGCCCAGAGGCCAGCACTTCTTGATAAGTCCTCCTGTCACCAGGTGAGGTCGGGTGTTGGCAGGGAGGAGCCTTCCTTGCCTCTAGCTTCTGGTGGTGGCTGCACTCCACGCTGTGCCTCCTGTGCTCACGGCCTCAGCTGTGTGTGCCCACCTGTCTGCTCCACGCTTTAGGGGAGCCTGCGATTCTGCATTTGGGGTCCTAACTGAGGACCACTGCCTCCTCCCAAGATCCTTAAGCCAATTATATCTGGGGTGACCCTTTCACTGGCTTTATTAGGTCACATTCAGGATTAGGACATGGCTATGTTTTGGGGGCCAGTTTTCAGCCTGCAATGGGGATGGCAGGTGAAGGCTGTGAAGGGGCGTGGAATCGACTGCCTGAGCCCTGCTGACACCCTGGCTTTGGCCCCTGGAAGCCCACGTCAAACTTCTAGCCCCCAGCATTGCTTGGTAACCCCAGCGTTGCATGTGTGTTGCTCTGAGCCACTGAGTGTGGCAGTTTGTTGGAACAGCCTTGGAAACTCAGGAATCCCAGGGCACGTGCAGAGTGGGGGTGGGTGCCGATGGGAGATGCCCCCAGGAGAGCCTTCTCTGAGCCCCTGCACCTTGCTGTCCCCTAGGAGAGGTACACCTGCCCCAGCCTCGCCCTGCACCCTCGGGAGCCTGTGTTCCTAGCACAGACCAACGGCAACTACCTGGCCCTCTTCTCTGCGGTGTGGCCCTACAGGATGAGCAGACGGCGGCGCTACGAAGGGCACAAGGTACCCATCCTGCCCCAGGGTGGATGCTGAGCCCTGGCCGCAGAGCTGCGCTAGGCCAGGGGTGCGGGAGTAGCTGTGCGACCCTCCGTCTGGGTGGCCCTGGTGCCTCTCCTGGTGACTGCAGGCCTTGTGGCTGCTGTCTGCTCAGGGCCTGGGCTACCCTGTGCCCAGCTTCCAGGTAGGAGAACGTTAGGTTGGCTCGCAGTCCGGCCGCGGTGAGACAGGAGCAGGTGGGCGGGTGGGTGGAGCATCTCTACAGCCACCTTTCCTGCCCAGGCTGCTTTCCTGGGGGAGAGGGGTTGGGGGTGTGGTGACTGCCATTGAGTCTAGACCCCTGGCCAAGCTGGGACTGCTTCAGCCAGGTCCTACAGGCTCCGCCTCAGGGCCATTTTCTCTGCAGAGCTAGCCTGTGGGTCCCCGGCCCAGGAGCCTTATGGATCCAGTGAGGCTGGCTCACTGCCTTGTCTCTGGCAGGTGGAAGGCTACGCCGTGGGCTGTGAGTGCTCCCCCTGCGGTGACCTGCTGGTGACAGGCAGCGCTGATGGCCGGGTCTTGATGTTCAGTTTCCGTACTGCCAGCCGGGCATGTACCCTGCAGGGACACACTCAGGCCTGCGTGGGCACCACCTACCACCCCGTGCTGCCCTCTGTCCTTGGCACCTGCTCCTGGGGAGGTGACATCAAGATATGGCACTGACGCCAGCCCGGCCTGACCAGAGGTGAGCTGGCACTGGAGAGAACTTTGGGCCAGCCCCCTCAGCATGGACTGCCTCAGTTTCTGCCTTGGTCTCAGGGGTTGTGAGGGTCACGTAAATGAAAGCACCTGCCAGGTGTGGTCCAGGAAAGTGTGTCATGTTGTTTCTTAGGCCATCTCAGCTGCCTATGTGAAGTAGCAGCTTCCTCTGCCTCTTGGCCCCCAGGCCTGCTGTGATCAGAGGCAGCAGGCTCCTTGCCCATCCCAAGGGCCCCAGCCCCTTTCTCCCCAGGGTGGTGTGACCAGCGGGAACTTGGGGCTCATAGACTGCAGTGGGGAGGGATTTGTGCCTCTCGGAGGCCTCTGCTCACTGCCGGGCGCGTCCCCCCACCGTGCAGCGTCTGTCTGCTGGGAGCAGCAGTGTCTGGGCCAGGCTGGGTGGGAGCCAGCATAGCCCCAAGCCCTGGGGTCCCCGCCAGAGCAGGCAGGCACAGACCTTGGAGGAAGGGACCCCTCGCCTGTCTCCTGAGCAGGCTCGAGCTTAGTCTGTTGGATGAATGGCGCGTGAGCGTGCCTAGGCGCCTGTGGCCAGCCCTACCTGCTCCCACCGCCACCAGCCCAGCACTGTCCCTGCTTGGTTGTTGCTGACATTTCCCTGCCCCATGAGCAGTCAGGTGCGGACCAAGCTGCGCAGCCCCCCGTGCACGGGCTCCTCCACCCCAGCTGCTTGTGGCCTAGCAAGATCTGGGCCAGCAGCCTGCCAGCTCCCAGGCCCACCCTGCGTGTCCAGGGCGGTGCTCCATCCAGCCTGTTTTCTCATCCATCAAATGGGCCTGTGGGGCCAAGCAGAACGTTAGTGCCAAGGGCACCGTCAGTTGTTACCCTGCACTTCCGCTTGGACAGGTACCACCCAGATCCAGGCCTCTGGGGTCCGTTTTCTTCCCAGCTGACCTGTAGCCCTGACCCGCTGGGCTCCGCAGGGCCCCACTGTGGCTAGTGCTAGTGCTACATGTGATTTCTCAGCTGGGGGGCTGGCTGCCACCGTGTTTCAGGGCTGACCTGGGAAGCGTGGCTGGTTGCTCTGCATGTGCGTCTTGCCTGCCTCTCTCCAACACTTTCTTCCAAAGAGGGTTTGTGAAGCCCGACTTTGATCCTGGGTGAGGTGTGGGGGAGTTCACCACGCGCAATGTTAAAAGCAAAAGGCTAAACTTAGACAACGTGGAGCAGGAGAGATGTATGGGCCCCCTTTCGCCCACCTTCCTGGGCCACGCTTACCTTTATCCTACCTTTAAAATCTGAAATGTCACAGCTGAGGCTGTCATGGGGGAGAGACAGTTTCGTCAAGAGGTTCCCGCATGGGCCCTGAGTGCTGACTGCTGGCTGGTGCGCCAGGCGTGGCTTCGGCTTCCCTTGTGAGTGGCCCCTGTGCCTGTGCAGGGTGGCCGCGGCCCCCAGAAGGGCAAGCTGGTCCACAGAAGCCCTAGCACTTGTAGGGAGACATGGCCCCCTGGGGGCTGAAGTGGGCTGGCCATGGATGAAAGGGGGTGGAAAGTGGTGTCCAGGTGGGGCTCCCTGGGGCACTTGGGTCCAGCACTGGTAACAGGTCCATGGTGTTTGAGGGCCGAGGCCCAGGAGGTCCCTGGGAGCCCCAACAATGTTCAGAGCTCCTTGTGTTCCTGTTGTCTGAATTACTTGACGAGCTCATGCTCATCCTTCAAAACCCAGCGCAAGCCTTTCCCTCTGACCCCTGAACAGTGAGCACCTCTCCCCCGGGATGGATGTCACGGGCTGTATTCTCTGAGGCATGAGCTTGATGTGACACTGCCTGCCTTTGTCCTCCACCCCTGAACGCCTTGGGGCACGGCCGGGTCCCCGTGGCAGACGTGGCTGGACAGATGGCTACAGCCTGGGGAGAGGAGGGGAGCACGGAGCCCCAGCGCGGGGGCTTCTGGGAGAAGCACTGTGGAGCAGCACTCCAAGCAGTCAAATCCCAGGGTCCTTCAAGCCAGCTTTCAGCCAGAGACTGGGGGACAAATGAAGGCTCCTAGCGCAGTGTCCAACAGCCCTGGCAGGGGCTGAGCAGGCTCACGTGAACAGGTGCTTGCAGCCCAGGCAAGCTTCAGGGTCTGTGCCTGGGTCTGGTGATCCCTTGGGCACTAGGAGGGGCCAAGGGTGAAGCCCCTGGAGGAGGTGGCTCCATCCCACTCCTTGCAGAACCCACAAATGCATTTCCAGGGCACACGGACGAGGGGGCGGCACGAGCAGGCAGTGAGGGCACAGCCCTAGATTCCACATGAGGGCAGGAGAGGACAGGACCTGGGCTGTGCCCCCTGAAATCAGACAGGACTGGGAAGAGAGCCCTGGCAAACAGGAAGCCACAGGAGCAGTACTAGAAGTGGAAAGTGTTGACAGCAGAGTCACAAAACCTCTGTGGCTGAGTTTGGCAGTGGGATGAGCGCAGCAGAGTGAATTATGAGCCGGGAGACAGGCTGTGTGAGAGCCAGCAAGACCCAAGTGGGGAGGCGCAGAGGAGCAGGGGCAGCATGGACACAGCTGCAGGGGCCACATGGGCCGACGGGCAGAGGAAGCTTTTAAAAAGTAATAGATGAAGGTTTTCCAGAACAGATGAGATCCAGCAACTACAGATGGACTCCCCGGGACCCCTAAAAAGAGACCCTTCTTTGACACCTTGGGAATGCTGTAGAAAATTAAGTCAAAGTGAAGCTTGAAACAGCCACAGGAAGAGAGGTGGCTATGCAGGTCGAAGGAGCACCCAGTGCAGTGATTACCCCAGGCCAGCAGGAGGCTGGGTGGGGAGGGACCCGCGCCTGTGTCCCTGAAGCTCACACTGAAGAATGTACTTGGGTGGAAAGGAAGACAGAACGTGAACGAGAGGCGGTCAGCCAGGCAGGACACAGTGAGGGACGTGTCCTGCCTGGGGGGGGGGGTTGGTGGGCAGGAAGACTCAGACCCAGCGTTGACAAGAGATGGCCCCAAATGCCTTCTCCTGGGGCCCACGAAGGTGAGGAGGAGCAAGATCCAAAGGCAGATTCTTTCCACTGGTGTCTTTTATTAATGAATGCAAAATACAACACTAACCAGACAGGCATGCATCACAGAGAGGAGGGTTGGGGGCGGGGCCTCACACGTCTGAGGTAGAGCACAGTGGGGTCGGCAGGGTTAGGGGGGTGAGCACCAGCCGTGCGGGGCATCTTCCCAGCTCTACTCAGGATATGGGCCACGGAAGAGCTCGGGTGTGCTGGCCGCACGGGGAGAAACAAGTTTGGAAACACTTCCTATACACTAATGGGGTTCACATCCCCTGTGGACAGAGCTTTGGGGTCCCCTTGCCGCTGGCTTACTGGGTGTCTCCCCACCACTGTGGAATCTGGTCTGCCCTCCTGGGACAGACCCCACGCACCCTCCGCAGAAAAAGAAAGGAGCTTTGTGTTGAAAACGCCAAGGCTGCCATCCAGGGAGCTGGAGGCCAAGTGCGTTAAGAAGGACCCTTGTCCCTATAAAAATAGTATCACGTTATAAAAGGGGGGCTGCTCACCTCGGGTGGAGGGACACTGGGGTGTGGAAAGGTTCTACAAGGGCCCGCCAGGACGGGGCTGGGACAGACAACTGGGTGAGGGGCCTCCTCTCGGGCGACACGGGGCTGGGTGCAGAGGACAGGGGACCCTGTTGGCAGGGACTGGGTGTGGGGGGGAGGTTACCCCTTGGGCACCACACTGAGCAAGGGGGGCTGGCAGAGGTGCTCAGTTGAGCAGCGTTCCGTAGAGCTGGGCCTTGGTCAGGCTGTCCTTGCGGCTCAGCCCAGAGCTGCCAGTCCTCGGGAAGGCCTGCTGGGGCCCTGGGCGGGCAGCGGGGTGCATCTCTGGGGAGGCCTCCATAGAGCTGGGCTCCAGGGAGTCCCTGGAGCCGTGCTCTGGCTCAGGGCTGCTGCCCGCCCCGCACAGCTGCACCCCGAGCCTGTCCCCGTCCCCGTCACTGGGTGCGTAGCCGGGGAGAGGGTCGGCAGAGCGGCTGGGGCTAAGGCTCAGGCTGCCGCCTGCCCGTAGGAAGCAGGGCTCTGCCAGGTGGCCCTGGGAGAGGTCGTCCCCCTCCGAGAAGCTGTCGGCCTTATAGGTGGCATAGAGGGGGCTGGCGCGGCCCTCGGCCTTCCGGCCTGGGCTGCCCATGCTGCCACCATAGTAGCGTTCAGAGAAGCTGCGGGGCGAAGCGCGGCCTATGCTGGGGGCCGGGTAGGAATAGGCACCGATGTCCTCGACACTCAGTGGCCGCCAGTGGCCCCGCATGTCCTCCCTTGAGAGCCGTGCGGACCCTGGCTTGGCCCGCAGGCTCCACAGGTTTGGGGGCATCAGGGCCTGCTGGGGGCCCGGAGAGCCTGGGAAGCGAAAGGACTCAGTCGGGTATGGGGACATTGTCCGCGAGAACCCCGGGGCCACCTCGGCCTCGAGTGGTGAGGCCACCGCAGCTGCGGCCTTGGCGAAGCGAGGGCTACCCTCATAGGTGGGCGGCTTGCGGCTGAAGAGCTCATCGCGGCTGCTCAGGTAGATGGCCTGCTGTGAGGTGGTGAGCGTGCTGGCCTGCGCGTGCTCCTTCTCCTCGGATGTAGCGCTGAAGCTGGAGTAGGAGCTGGACGTGGGCAGCGAGCCCGCGTAGCCCGGGAAGGTGTCGTGGCGGAAGCTGGCGGGGAAGGCCGCTGCCTCGGCCTCCTCCTCTTCCTCAGCTGCGCTGTCGGTGGAATTCTGGGCCTGCAGGAAGCCCACGTCGGCCACAGGTGTCTCCACGCTGGGCCGTCTATCGAGCTGGGGCTCCTCGGGGTGGTAGAGGGCTGGGTCACTGCAGCAAATGTCCTCCTTGTACGGGGACCGCGGGCCAGACTTGTCCACGCCGTCTCGGAAGGCTAGGTCACGGGCGGAGGCATCAGACAAGTGGGAGGACAGGCTGGCGGGGTCTGGCTTCTCCAGCACCTTGGCAATGACGCAGGTGGGGACGCTGTCGGCGTAGGCCGGGCGGCAGAGTGGGGAGGGCAGGCTACGGCCATGCTTCTCCAGGTGCAGGCTCACGCGCTCCTGGAAGTCCGAGGGCAGCTGTAAGGGGTGCGGGGGAGGGGTATGGTTATAGCCCGAGGGTGGCCCAGCCCTGGCCCTATGGCTGAGGACCATTGCCAGCATGATGGACAGGCAGGCAGACATACAGACAGACGAGGGGAACCTCCTGGGATGGTCCTGGCACACCTGGGGTGCTGTTGGCTCCTACACCTTGCCCCAACCCACTCCATGCCAGTGGGGCTAGCCGAGCCACCTATCCCAGCTGCTGCCCAGCGGGTGGCTGACCTGCTCTCCCAGCCCTGGGCTCCCCACCCAGGTCCCACTGCAGAACAAGACAGACTCAGAAACAGATGCAACAAAGATTGAGGGGTGAGGACCAGGTGCCTTGTGGGCACCTGGTGCCACAGGGGCTGGCTGCACTACTGTTTGATCTATTTTGTAGATACACAAAAATAGGCATGGCCCACAACCAGGGAAAGGGGCAGGGACTGGGGCAGGTGTGTGGGTGGGGAAGTGGGGCAGGGTGGCCTGGCTGGAAGGGCTTCTTGGACCAGCTCTTGAGGTGACCATAGTTGGGCGAGGGGCCTCTGCTCTGGCATGAGGCTGGGTGTAGGCTGCCAGCCTGGGGCCTGGGCTCAGCCTCTTTTCCAGAAGTTCACTTCTCAGAGATGGGACCATCTGTAATAGTGCCCAGAACTCAGGGCTGCTGTGAGGACCTGGGGGTGGAAGCGCAGGGGTATGGGCCACTTGGGTAGGCAACAGGGGCTCCAGGGAGGCCGGCAGCTGTCCAGGCCAGTTGAGGTTGCTGCCCTCAGATAGACCAAGTCCCGCAGGCAAGGAGGGACAAGGGGCTCAGGCTTACCCCAGTGTCTTCCTCTTCAGGGCTGGGGAGTGGCCTCGGGAGGGGGCTGGCCCGAAAGGAGCCCAGAGTGGTCATGGGGCAGGGTGGGCCTGAGTGCGGGGCGGGATCATGTTACCTTGGACACCTTATGGGCCCTGCGTTACCTCGGACACCTTATGGGCCCTGCCGTAGGTCTGGCCACACTGCAGCAGCTGGGCCGCTAGATTGCAGTCCTTCCTATAGAGTTCCTAGAAGAAAGAGAAGGCGTCGGCATCGCCCGCCAGCCAGGGCCCGTGCCTGGCCAGCGCCCAGGGCCAGGGGGCAACGGGCGGGGGCGGACTGGAGGTGCAGCTGGCACCAGGTGACAGGTGTGTTTCTGGCTTCACAGGGCCTGCATGTGGAGGAGGGCCCTGCCAGGCCTGCAGCTGTGCAGGGGCCCCTGGGCTGGCCGCTGGGCTCCAGGTCCCTTGGCCTTCCAGAGAAAGGGTGTGCACGGCACCAAAGAGCTACAGGGATAAGTCCCAGCCCTTGCTGCCCCAGTTCTATACCCATGTGCACTGGGTGGCCTGGCATCAGGGCTGGCGGGGGCAGGGAGGTGTGTGACCCTGAACGCAGGCAGGGACTGGCTCAGCCTCTGAGCTGAAAACAGATGCAAACAGTAGGATCAGTCAAGGTGCTTTGGTCTTTGAAAATCTCTGTTGCATATGCCTGTGGTTGTATGGGAGTTTGCACCCTGTCAGCCAGCCCCTGGGACCACCTGGTTCACCTGCAGGTGCTCCCGGCCTGGGGCTGCTGCCACAGACCCAGTGCGGTGGGGCTGGATATCCTGTGGCTCTTTTCTGCTCCACCACCATCCCTTATAATGGCCAGCGGGGTGGAGGGAAGCCGGGGCTGAGGCTTCCCAGGAAGAGCAAGGCTGGCTGAGAGTGAATTGGCCACAGGCACCGGCTGCTATCCAGCCCCACAGCCACAGCCAGTAGGGGATGCCACTAGGGGGAGTGGGTGGCCCTGGACAGCATTTCACATTGCTCATAGCCCTAGGGGAAGATGTGACAGTGACCAAGGCCCTGAGCTGTCCATGTCTGCGGCTGTAAGGTTTAGGACTTTCAGGGATGTTCTTGTGGGGCCCAAGGTTCTGGCCTTGAGGAAGTGCTCATGGGGCTGTTGCAGGTAGGGGGCAGGTGGAGGGGAGAGCTCTGCAGAAAGGAATCAGATAGTCCTGAGTTCAAATTCTGGCCCTGCATATGAGCGACCACAGCGTGGCCTGGAGACCACTGATATGGCTGTGCCCCGCCTCCTCATGCACTGTCCCTGCAAAGCTGGCCAAGAGCAATGGCAGTGGTCTTACACCATCAGGGAAGGTCTCCCATCCCAGCAGTGCCTCGAGCCTCCTACCACAGCAACAGTTCTTGCAGGAGTGCTCCACGCTGGACCCTCAGCACCTTGGTTAGCAGGGCCCGTGGCAGTCAGTTACCAACCTCCACGTTCCCGAATTCCAAGGCCACTTCTCAGCCTGCCCCTCACCTACTGCCTGAGTACCCGCGGGCTGTGAGCCACCACACTGCCTGGTGTCCCCCACCCCACCCCGCCAGTCCCTTGAAATCTTCCCTGCTGGTTCTAACCCCTCCACTAAGCCTAAGGCCCTTCGTGTCCTGGCCTCTTGTCTCCTCCTGGCCACCTCAGGCTCCATTAGTGCTCTGGATTGATTCCCACTGCACCTCTGCCTGCTCCTCCAGGAGCCGGTTCTTTGCCTTCGGGCTTTGACTGTAGCCGCCACACTCAGGTCTTTCCCTCCATATCCCAAATCTTGGCCAATCCTATTGGCTGTGGCTTAAAAATACAGCCAGAGCCCTCGTGTATCTTCTGGCCTTCATGGCCACCAGCCTTCTGTCACTGTGCTGGTGGCCATGGCTCTGCCCCGTGTCTGCACACAGCACTACAGCCCCTAAAACCACGAGCGCAGGAACCCCTACCCTCTGCTCAGGACTCTACAGGACTCATTTCCCTCCAAATGAAGCCATTTGGATAGGAGCCTGCACAGCAGGGCTCCTTGTGGGTTGCTGCCACTCTCCAAGGTCCCCAGGCAGCCTTCGGCCCTGGGGTCCTTCCAGCCCGGAAGAAATGTTCTGCCCCAGACATCTGCTTGGCCTAATCTTCATGGCCCCTGGCCTCTCCTGGAAACATCCTGCTGGAATTGGAGATCCAGTGGCCGGTATCTCCCTGGTGCTGTTCCTCGCTTTCCTGCTGCCTACAGTGCCCAGAATTTCTGAGGTACCGCACTATGTGGTCACCAGCTTTCCTGTCCTCCCTGCTCAGATGTCAACTCTGGGGAGGGTCCATTTAGGGTTGGCTGATGCTCTTCACTCCAGCCAGGTAGGTCTGGCAGGAGTAGATGCTTCCTGGTAAAGGATCTTCAGCTGCCAAGGGGCCTAGAGCATGGCCAGTTAACTCCATGGGGGTCCCTGAGATCAGGCTTGTGGGTGGCACAGTTCCCATGGGACCCTGGGGGTGGCCCAAGGCAGGAGGCCTGCGTGGCCTTGCCCCACCCTGCGGTTAGGCAGCTCCACCTGATGTTGAACAACACAGCCTCAAGTGCCTAGCTGAAGTCCTTCCAGAAGGAGGTCTGCTGGGGGCTCTGGCAGTGTTACGTCAAGGAGGCCTGCCTGCCCCCTCCATTCTCCTGTCCGCTGTGGGGGCAGTAGCCCCGGAGCCACAGTCCCCTGCCTGCCTCTGATTCCTGGGGAGCCCTGAACACGCCTGGCCCCCTCTGGGGGCAATGCCTCGGCACTCACATTGTCCTCCGACAGCTTGTCGATGGTCACCTTGGCCTCCAGCAGGTGGCTGTTGAGAGCGACAATCTCATGGCTTAGGGCACGCTTCTCTTCCTCATAGTGCTGGCCCTGCAGGGTGGGGCAGAGGGAGGAGGTGCTCGAGGTGCTTGGAGGATGGGCGTGTGTGCTGGGGCCGTAGACGTGGGGGCCTCACCATGCGGTACAGCTTGTCCTCCAGCTCCTGGTTGATCCTCTGCAGCGCCATGTAGTTGGTCTGAATCCTGCAGCAAGATGCAGAGGGAGCACCATTGAGCAAAGCCTGACCTTTCCATGACTGCCAGGGCTGGCAGCCACTGAGAGGGTGGGGCAGGTCCCCAGCACCCCGGTCTGAGAGCCAGGTCTCCTCCTGGCTTCCCCAGGCCCAGGTACAGGGCTGTGCTGATCTCTGCCTCTGACAGGAATTTTATTTGCAAGAGACTGTCGGTCCTCCTTGCTCACCGGGTCCCTCACACCTCACACACAGCTCGCACAAACATGGCTTGTGTTGTATAGCTCAGCCGCACATTAGCAGGGAAGTGACAGGGACCCAACAGGTGGAGATGTAATTCTCCCTGCAAGGAGAAGCTGCCCGTTGGGGGAGAATCTGCTTCTACAGCCGGTGGCAGGGGCTGGGGCCCATGTCGGTCTGTCTGACCGTCCATCAGCTTGACAACCTTGGTGTAGTGTTACTGCCCCAGCTTGCTGTCGGAAACAGACACTAAAAGGTGCTTAAGGCACAGCAGGACCCTGCCCCAGGTCTGGCCTGGCTGTGTGGCCCATGCCGGGCTTCCACACAATTGGGTGGTGACATGCAAAAAGCCTGACAGGCTGGGACAAACAGCCTTTACGGGAGTCCTCCTCGGGGCAGCGCCAGCTGGTGCTCTATAAATATTTGAAACGAACTAAACCAACAGTAAAATTTGCATTCTCTTTGCATTTTCTGTTTAAGAAGACAGGAAAGCAAGTAATATGTTTAAAAAAAGTCCATCTTAAATGTGAGGAAATTTTGTTCTTTTTAGAAACATTTGGCAGTCCGTTAACTCAAGCTTCATTAGCCTCTGTGCCCCTCAAGGGACAGCCGCGAAACTCTAGCTCATCTCACAGGCTGGACACCGCTATCCAGCCCAGACTGTGGCGTTCCGAAGCTGGGATCCTGGCGGCCACCTGGGTGATATACGGCTGCCACACTGAAAGTGAGAGCGGGACACGGGGCCGGGTGTGGAGAGGGGCCTGGAAGAGCGTGTTCCGGGCAGCAGTCAACCCTGGGTTCACATATTAGAGGCATTGAATTTGATTTTCGGGTCACTCTCTGCCCATAGGGTCACCGCCGTGGTAGGAGCCGGGCTGTGCTTGGCGCCGCCCGCCGGCCCCGCCCGCCACTAGGCCCCGCCCCTCACCTGCGCAGCTTCTCAGTGACCTTTTCCAGCTCCTCCTGCGCACGCCGCAGCTCGATCTCTAGATAGTGGCGCGTGGAGTCGAACTCGGTCTCCAGCTTCTCCAGCTTGTGCGTGGTGTAGGACAGCCGCTTGCGCAGCTCTCCCTTCTGCTCCTGCAGCGCGCTGTAACGACACGCGAGGGCGGCCCGGACCGGGGCGCTGAGCGCGGGGAACCTGCCCTCGTGGGCCACCTGCAGTGCGCTATGGGTGCGCAGCCTGCAAACACGTGTACACACACGCACGCACTCCCCTTGAGGCGGCGGCACTCAGGACAGATGGCCCCCAGGATGAGGGCTTCTGATGCTGAGCCAGGCTGCCCAGAACCACCCTCCACCGGCATCCTTCCCGTGCGGCCCCCTTGGGTTCACCGGTCTCAAACTCGCCACCATATGGCATAAAGCACACCCTAGCCCAGCATACGCTGGTTTTGCCCCTTTTCAGCACCAGGCCCTGTCCAAGGCTGGAGTCCTTCCCTCGGCCAGAGCCACAGCCCCTGGGGTACCTCTCTGGGGAAGATAAGGTCCACACCCCGGGGGGGCAGGAGGTTCACAGTGCCAGCGGTGCTCCCCTTTCCTCTAGAAGACCCCCCACGGAGAAGGAGGGCTCCCTCATCCTAAGTCACTTGGACTGGAACAGGGCACTGGACAGAGGCGGGGCCACCCCTCCCAAGCCTGGGTCAGCGTAGGGGGCCCCCAGGGTGTTGGTTTCAGGGGGTTTGCTGTGGACGAGGGAAGTGTGCACTGCGCCCACTTGGACTGGGCGGGCAGAAGGGCCAGGCCATATGCTGTAAGACCCCTGGGCCCACACGTGGGTGAGGGGTCCCTTTCCCCGGTGTCCCGAGGCTGTGGCCTGTGAGCAAACGACACGCACTACAGCGGGCACTGTCCCAGCGAACCTCCATTAAACATTGTTGGATTCCTGCCGAGGTCTATATTTTTAAAAAATAAATAAAAATAAAGAGTTGCTTGCGTGTTTTGAGAATCTTGAGGAAGGGAGGGGCAACTTAGTCCCCGAAAGAGGATGCAGAGTAACCAGGGAAGCCCCAGGCAGGCGAAGCAGCTACCCACGCAGACCACGGCTGGGCGCTCTGCCGCCCTCTCCAGGAAGCCCTCCCGCTGCCCCGCGGCTGGGTGCCCGCCTGCCCGCCAGCCGCCGCCGAAGCCGCCACCGCCCCTACCCTGCCTCCTCCACCAGGCACAGCTGGGCTTCCTTGAGGCCTCTGTCTGGAGCCCCTTCCCCTGCCCTGTCGATTCTGAACCCCCTTTCTGCAGGGCACCCCATGCCCTCCCAGGCCAGCTTCCTTCTCTCCCATTCCCTGCTCCCAGCTCGGATGCCAAGGTCATCCACCTGACCTCTGGCGTCATCTACAGCATGTGCGTCGCCGCTCTCCCCTCCCCCACCTGCCTGCTCTGTTCCTGGGTCCTCACAACAGGCACTGGGACCTCCACCTACCCAGGGATCCTGTAGTCCAGAGGGAGGAGGTGCCCGCTGGCTAGGGCCGGCCAGCAAAGACTCACTCAAGGGACACCAGCTCCCAGCCTCAGTTTACCCTTTCAGACGGCTCTACCAGCCTACAAACAGTCCCCAACCCGCTCTAGCTGTCACTGCTGACACCTCAGACTCGCCCAAGGGAGTGTCCCTGCTGTGTCCACCCCACATTCTGGCTCTGTCACTGCCAAAGACCAGGCATGGCTCACCACAGCACCTCTCCTGTCACCTCAAAGGCCACGCCTCCTCCACACTCAGCCACACAGGGACTCTGCCCAGGCCTTAACACCAGTTGTAGCCTCTCTTAGGCTCTCCCCTCTTACACTCAACTGACCACCTCATCACACCCACTGAGTCCCAGACCACACCCCATCAGACCTCAGGGCAATGCCCACTCTAGTTCCAGCACCATGCCTACCGTAGAACTAGGGCCACACCCCAGCAGGTCCCAGGCCACGTCCCCACAGACCTCAGGGCCATGCCCACCCTAGATGACAGACCATGCCCCAGCCAACCCTGCCCTGCTAGAAGTCTGCCACAAATTCCTGAGGGCTCAGCTTGTCAGAAGCTCTGGACAGGGAGGGGCTTGGGAGGTCACCTGGGTCCAGTGTGCTTCCCTTCCAGGGCACTTAACCAAGCCCCACCTGCCTGTGACCTCAGTTTCCACCTGTAAGGTGAGTGGAACACCTGAATGAAGAGAAGAGCTGTCCCTGGTCCCTGTTCTGTGTAGGTTATAGAACTGCCCCGGACAAAGGTTTGATGTAGAGGGTGGCACTGTGTGGCAGTGGGGCCACCAGGCCACTAATAGCCGGGGAAGTGGCTGGGGTCCAAGATTTTGCCTTGGGTGAGGGTAGCCTGGGTCACTGAACTGGGGTCACAGTTCCAGAAACAGCTCCTTAACCAATGGCAGGGGTTAGCATGGAGGGTGGGGTGGGGTCACCTCACTCATCTGTCAACTAAGGTACAGCCTGGCCCTGCCCAGGCAGTGTGTATGTCCTGGTCCCCTCCGAGCCTTTGAGGAATCCTGGACACAGTAGGGGGCTGAAGGCCCTCTCTTCCCCAGGACCCTCTGGCCACTCACAGGAGCCTGGGCCCAGGGGCAATGCTGGACATGGGACAACACACTGCCAGCTGGAGACCCCTCCCTCTCTGAGCCTGCTTGCCTGTCTCAGGGAAGATGGACACACACATGGGATGAATGTCTGGGGACAGACACAGACACTGAAGAATGGAGGGAGACACAGGTGTGTTACCTGTCCCAAAGCGAGGGTGAGGACCTGGCCAGGCGGCCCTGCAGGACTCGGGGCTGCCCGAGGCACAAGGGCACCCAGGGGCTGCGCAGCCTGTGGGCGAAGAGGACAGAGCTGCTCAGAACAGGTGGAGGAGAGGGTGGGGAGGGGCAGGGGCCACACAGGCCCACCGCGGGGTGACCAGCCACAGCCACAGCTTAGCCCAAGAAATGGAGAACCCATGTTCCCTGCAGGACAATGCCTGATCTGTACCATGGCAGAGACAGGGCTGCCAAAGGCAGAGGAGGGGTCCTACCTGGGCAGCCTGCCAGCCCATAGGGCCTCTGAAGGCTCTGAGCCCACATGTGGCACTGAGTGGCAGCATTCCTGGTCATGTGCTGGGGTTTATATTTGGTATCCTGGCCCTACTCCTAGGCCTGAAGCCACTGCCTTAGTCTGGGAGGGGTCTTCCTCAATCCTGGCACCTGAAAGAGACTGGGTCCCTCTGGCTATGGATCTCAGTGTGCCAGACCCGTGAGTGAGGACGGCGGGCAGTGTCCTGGCGGCCAGGGGAGCTGGGGGATACCAGGCTGGACAGCAGACAGGTGAGAAAGGACACGGGTCTGGACAACGGCAGGACATACTGCTATGTGCTGGGTGGCTGTCCCTCCCTGAATCTCAGGGGCAACTGACAAGCTCTAGGGTCCTGTGTGCAGAGGGGACACCCAGAGCAGCCTTGTGTGGTACATGGGCTGCTGCTGAGATGGGTTGGTTCCATTCACAAAGGCGGCTCTGACGCTGGCCCAGGAAGCAGTCTTTCAAAGGCACTCAAAGACTGGGCAGATGTGCACCCGCACTGGGAGAAGAGTGTTGTAATCCCACTTAAGACAAGAACTACCACAGACCGTCATGGGAGGAAAGAAATGTTAATTTGTTATGCCTGGGTGGTAGGACACTGGGTAATTGAAAACATTTTTTATAGGTTTTAGGATTTGTCATATCTTCTACGGATGAACAAGCAGGGGGGAACATTACTAAGGATTACATTTGGCACCAAGAAAAAAAGGAAGTATCCATATGCATTGGTTTGGTGGGCCGAAGGGGCAGCAGAGGTCAAGCAAAGGCCCCGGGCCATAGCGTGCGCCTCACGGTGGCCTGGCTGCTGTGAGCCTCAGTTTCGTCATCTGTAGGATCGAGCCCTTGCCCCAGGGTTCCAGCTGACCAACAGACGTGGAGCGGGGCCAGCACGCTGGGGGCAGGGGCGGGCTTGCAGGCCTTGGGCTCTGGCTGGACTGGACTTGTGAATCTGGTCCCAGGGACCCCTTGGTGCACAGCTCCAGTGCCACCAAGGACCCAGAGGACAGGTGAGGGTGCTCCTTCCAGAGCAGCCAGAAATAACTGGTGGCCTCAGGGTCTGGGCTACGGCCTTGGGTGTTCTCCCTCCTCTGCAAGTCCCCAGCCCCACCTGCAAGCCCCTCTATGGCATCCTCTCTAATAGTCGAGCTTTCTGAAGAGTGGCACAGCCCAGAGTGGACAGAGGCTGGGTGGGAAACTGAGGCCCAGAGGAGGGGTGGGTCTTGCTCAGGCTATGAGGCAACCTGGGATCTGCGTCTGGTCACCCACAGGGTGCTTGTCCAGCACCTTGAGCCACTTGCTTGGGTTGTGGTCTCCTCAGCCCATCCTGGGGTGTGGCCCTTTGCAGCCCAGAGGGCCTGGGCCACAGTCCCTCAGGACAAGGCAAGTGTCAGGCGGATAGGCTGAGACCCAGGCCTGCCCCTTCCCTGGCGAGGACAGTGGACAAGCTTGGTAGGCAGCAGAAGGTGGAACCGCCTGCCTCCTGCCTGCGCGTATCCACAGCTGTCAGCATGGCAGCACCGGGGCCAACCAGCCCGGCATCACCCCGGTTATGTGCATGGGCTCTCCCTGCCTCTGCTGGGCAGTGTGGACGGAGGGCCCTGTGTGTGGCCACCCAGCTGGACATGGTATCTTCAGATGGGCACGACTATCAATTGGCCATCAAAGGCAGGCTTCTGCTCAGTTGGGATGTGGCCCCTTAGCAAATGTCCACTGTCTTCCTCCCCAGGGAGTCTAGCTCAGGGACTCCGGAGAGGCTCAAGGAGATCTGGGGACACCAAGGCCTTGGGGTGGGGGTGGCCAGAGCTGGCAGTGCCAGTGGTCCCCCCTTCCCCTGCTGGTAGGAGGCTGTGCCACCTGTGAAATCCTGAGCTGTGCTCTGCCCGGCCCCAGGGTGCAGAGGGCTCCGTGCCCAGTCCCATGCATGCAGCATGGAGAGACAGCTGCTGTCCAGCTGCTCTGAGACCCCAGTGCAGCCCTCATGCCCACCCCACTCTGTCCTTGCTGTCCCTCTGCTAAGAAGCCCTGGCATCCCTTCCCTATACCTCAGGTGTCCTGCTCTCTTTTGGGGGGGCTCTGCCTGATGCTGCCTCCCCCAGGACACCCACTTGGTCCTGATGCCCCATCCTGTCCCATGGGCTGTCCTTCTGGGGGACCATACCCATCTTGGCTCGATGGCTTCCTGCTGGACAGCATGGCAACAGGGCTGGGCCGGGCTGCAGAGTCACCGGGCCACCCTGCCACGCACCCGGCAGGCTCGGTGCTGCTGCCTCCCTCTGTCTCTGTGCACAGCCCGGGCAGCAGTCATGCTCCAGCAACACCAAATTGCTTGTCACTCTGCACAGGCGGAAGCCATCCCTAGTCCTGGTGACTCTGTCCTGGTGCCCCCTCAGCCAGGATCTCGCCTGCTCCCTCCTCCCCACCTGGGAGGGGGGTGAACCCAGTCCCACTCTCCACACTGGGGTCTGTGGGTGTCTCCCCTCCCCCACACTGACAAGTGTCATCAGGCTTGAGTCGCCACTGTTAGGGCTGAGTGTCAGGGTGCCCGCACCCAGAATGCCCGGAACATATCCTGCCCTGGTCACAATCCTCACGTTCTCCCTGCACCCAGGCTGTGTCCACTACTTGGGCCCCTTGGACCTGCCACTGTCCCACACTCCATGCTGCTCCTGACCACAGGCACACTGGCATTCAGGGCTCCCTGGATGTGCTCAGGGCCTCTGCCCCTGGGGTCCCCTGGGCCTGGGACACGCTCTTCTAGCTGCTCCACACCAGCTCCACCTTCTAGAAAGCCCCTGCCTAGGTCTCCCCAGCCTACCCTGACTCCTCACGGGACACTCATGATGACCTGGCCACCTGCCTGCTGAGCCTGGAGACTGGTCTGCTTTACTCACTGTGCCCAGGCATCAGCAGAGTCTGGTGCACAGCCAGGGTGTGGGCAACGGTGCTGGGGTGGTGAGGGCAGCCCAGCAGGACTGGCTGCTCTGGGCTCCTGGCTTCCAGGTCTGATGTGCTTTTCTACCCGGGGCCTCCTTTGAGGGTCTAGTAAAGGCCCCAGGACAGCCCTCCTCCGATGAAGGCTGGCAGGAAGCAGCCACTCTCCCTGGCCCAGGACCTGCCGCTAGGCCTATGTGCGCGCTCACACATCTGGCTGTCTACCACCACATAGCTCTTTGAGCTGGGGAGGGAGCACTTTCCCCAGGCATCTCCCCAGCACCCCTGTACCACAGGCCCTGGCCTGGCGAGGCTCACGGTGGCCTGGGCTCTCGTAGCTGCTCCTCTAGTTGGCTCCTCAGGGAGCTCACATTGGATCCCCGAGGCACAGCTCACATGCAGGCTGCAGAACTGTCTCTGCCCGACTGGGGCCACCCTTGAGCCTCCCAAAGATGGCTTTGTGCCACTGCAAAGGATGCTGACATCAACTGCTAGATGCAGGAGGTCAGGTGGGCAGAGATCTTCACCTTGCACCTCCTGGGGGTGTTGCCCGTGCTGGTTTCCTGCACACCCTGGAGGAGCTCTCTCTGCTTGCCCTTGCCCTTGCTTTCGACATTGCTGATGCCATCTCTGTGCCTGAGAGGATTTCTCACAAGGGCAGATGGCGCACAAGCAGCCAGCCACTGCCTCAGCTCCCACCCGGGTGTCCACACAACTGCCATCTTGTCCTCAGTCCCTCTGGAAGATGAGGAGACAGGTGCACATGAGCCCAGGGTCATAGGCCCTCACTGGAGTACCGCTCTGGCCAACCATGCCCTGGCAATGCCAGCTTCTACTCCTGGTGCTGTATACTTCTCACCGCATCTCCCATGGTGGGGCTACTACCCTAGGAGACTGTGGCTGACCACAGCAGCTGCACACATGCAAGACTAATGTCCAAGAGGTGTAGGCCAAGCCAAGGTGTGTTCCTCTCAGATCTGATGGGGCCCAGTGGACAGCAGGACAGCCTGTCATGGCTAGCACTGCTCTGAGTGCGACTCGTCCACCCAGCACCTGGGCAGCCCTGGCACTGACCTCTGCAGCTTTGTACTAGAAGGGGGACTTCCAGTGTCACCACTGTGGCTGCTGGGCTCCCTTGTAGCTGCCCCTGGGGAAGTAGACTGCGTGTTCGCCTGCGTGTGGGTGTGCATGTGGGCACACATATGCCTTCCTATGCACGGGCAGGTGTGTGTGCACTGCCATATACAGCAGGGAGTGGCCACAGTGCTGCCTGCAGGCCCAGAGCTGGGAAGGCCTGGGATGGCAGGGACACCTCCATCTTGCTGCCTGCCCTGGCCCTACCCCTCCCAACTTGTGGGCACACAGCCCAGGGTGACTGATGCGGTTGCTGTGCAGTTCCCCCCGCTGGAGACAGGAGTCAGGAGACACCGCAGGAAGCATGTCATCCACTTCGTCTTATCAGGAAGCTGCAGCCCTGTCCTGCTCCCCCTCTGTGCCAAGAAAGAACCACGTGCGAGCGGTGGGCACTCTGTGTCCCGGTGAGCCCTCAGGCAGGGGGCAGACCTGGGTGCTGGGCTCGGGCAAAGCCGACCAACCCTGGCAGGTGGACATTGGCACGGGGCTCCCTCCTACTCAGGATGACCCCTGATATATTCTTAGAGGGGCTCCATCCTCCTCCAGGGAGGCCTCCTGACTTCCCATAGGTTTGGGTGGAGGGGCTGTATCTGCTATTCCTCCTCAGAGTCCCAATGCAGGGCCAGGCAGGTGATGATCATGTATGGAGGGTCTTGGAACAGCATCACCAGCCCCAACAGCCCAGCAGCACCAGTGGGGGGATGGTGGCATGGCAGCTGGGATTCCAGCCCTAGAGAAGGATGCAGACAGTGGTGGCCAGGGGAGGAGAGAGAGGGAGGGCTGCCTAGGACAGCAGGCCAGCACCCTCACCATGCCCACTCCATGCCCTCTCCCTGCAGGTCCTGGGCTCTGCTGTCCTCGACTTGTCTTCACAAGAACTGGATTGTAGTCAAAAGCCCAGGTTGCATGGAGTCACTTCAATGTGAGTCAGGGACATGGCCAGGACCCCCACCCCAGAAGGGGCTCAGTTGACCTCTTCTGGCCAGGGCCTACAGGGAAATGGGGCTTGGAGCCAGGACAGAGCTCCTGCAATGAACCTGGCGTTCAGAGGTACAGCCCAGCCTCCTGGAGCAATGGCAAAGGGGTGACATTCATGAGGGGTGCTGTGCCTGAAGGCAGGAGGGAAGGGGGCCCACTGCGATGCCCCAGTGCCTGCAAAATTCCACTTTGAACATCTACTGTCCCCTAGACCAATGTAGACCTTGCCAGGGACCCCACTTCTGACACCTGTTCCCCCCAAATCAAGGTAAAACCCAGAGAAATCCCACTTCTAAAACGTAGCCTCCTCCAAACCAACAGAGGTAAACCCTACCATAATCTCACTTCCAACACCCCATCTCCCCCAAACCAACTGGATCCCTGCAGTTATTCCAGTTCCAATACCTGGTCATCGCAGAACAATGTGGACCCCCCACAGTCATCCCAATTCTGACACCCGTTCTTCTCCAATCCAACATGGACCCTGATAGTCACCCAATTCCTGACATTTAATTTCCCCCAAAGCGATGCAGAAACTGCAGTGAACCGTTTCAACACCCAACTCACCACAACCAATGTGGACACTTGTGGTAATCCCCCTTCGGACAACTGGTCTCCCCTAAAGTAACACAGCCACTGTAGTAATCTTGCTTTGGACCTCCACTCTCCCCTAAACCAACATGGACCCTGAAGCAATCCCAATTTGAACACCCATTCTGTCCCAAACCAATATGGACCCAGCAGTAATGCCACTTTGGACACCTGCTGTCCCCCAGGCACTGTGGACTCTGTGGTAATGCCACTTCAGATACTGGATGTCCCCTAAATCAATAAAACTCTGTGCTAATCCCACTTTGGGTACCTGATATGCTTCAACTAATATGGACCCCTGTGGTAATTCTACTTCCACTACTCATTCTGTCCCCAAACCAGTATGGACCCATTCAGTAATCCCAATTCCAACACCCAATCTCCCAGCACCAATGTGGACCTTGCAGTAATCTTACTTCTAAATTTTTATTTATTTATTTATTTATTTATTTATTTATTTATGTGTGTGTGTGTGTGTGTGTGGCCAGCTCAGCCCACCAGGGGGCAGGGCTGGCTGGCATGTGGTGCTGGGGGATTGAACCGCGGTCCCTGTGCTTTGCTTAGCTTGTTCTAAGTAGGTGCTTTAGACCACTGAGCCATCTCACCAGCCCAGTAATCTTACTTCTGACACGCACTCTCCCCCAAACCAATGCAGACTTCCATACAGTAACCCCACTTCTGATACCAACTCTCCCCCAAACAAATATAAATCCCTGAAGTAACCCCACTTCTTAAACCCACTCTCCCCCAAGCCAAAGTGGACTCCTGTAATTACATCTGACACCCAGTCTCCCCTATCACCAATGAAAACCTCTTTGGACCCCATTTTGGATACCCACTATCATGTAAACCAATGTGGAATCCTGCAGTAACCCCAATTCAGACATCCTCTCTCCCCCAAATTAACGTGGGCCCCAACAAGGAATATTTGTGACACCACTATCTCAGCATCAATGCAGACTCCTGCAGTAATCCCACTGTTGGCATCCATTCTCTCTCAAACCAATGGGGATCCCTATTGTAACCCCACTTTTGACACCCACTATCCCCATAGCAATGCAGAACCTTGCAGTGATACCAGTTCAAACACTTACTCTTCCCCAAGCCATATGGATCCCTGCAGCAATCCCACTTTGGACACTTCATCACCCCAAGTGAATACGGACTCTGCAGTTATCTATCTATCTATCTATCTATCTATCTATCTATCTATCTATCTATCTATCTATCTATCTATC